>NW_017805010.1:2398471-2433570 GCF_001891065.2 Hippocampus comes
ATTGAAAAAGAAACCCCCCCCCCCCCCCCCAAAAAAAGGTCTATATACAGCCTAATAACAGATTGAGTTTAATTTAAACACCGAGACAAGGAAGACGCAAATACGTAACATTACTTTTACTGAGTCCATAAGCAAAATAGTCCTCCTTCAAATATAATTTCTTTATACGAAGAACTTTGTGAGCAATGCAATTTTTTTCTTCTTCTTCCATGTTACCTTAGGGGCTCCGTAATATAGCTTGATTGATTCGATTCTTAATTATAATACAATTATTTTAAAATAGAATTATTGCAGCAAATATTTGAAATTGTGTGTTTCATGATTGAAATAATCAAGTATCTCGAATCTCTTTTTTTGATTCGTCATACCATTTATTCATTCTGACAATTCAGTCACACATACTTTGTCAAAATAACAACGAATGAAAACAGACAAAAGAAATACAGTACAGCATATACAATCAATCAGACATTCAGTTCAATTACATCATTATAAAGAAAGATGACTCAGTAACAACATTTAAGTAAATGAACATTTTTAAACAAGTTATTTATAGATTTGAAATAAAAAACGATGTGTATGTCAAAAATTTTTTAACTTTTCATGACGAAATGGAGACTCAAATACAACAATCACGCTTCATCAAAAAATACCTTAACGCATGGACATTGGCTTTGTGAATATGAAATTTCCCTAACAGAATAACAAGACCAACAACATTGCAAATTTCTGCAACTTTGTAATCAACCCAAGTGATAATATTTTTACCATCAATATTTATAGTATGGCTAGTGTTTTGAGAAAATGATTTCTCTACATTTTCCCCAGAACCTGCACGTACTGTATACGAATGAGACAACCATAGAAAAGATGAGTTACACGCTCTTGATGAATCTTACAAAATGACTACTTCTCATCTAACTGAACAAATCTTGACATATTTGAATTAGTTGGTTATTTGTTATGAACTAACTTCATTTTATCCACGTGGAACAAACACGTTTTACGCCAATTTATGAACGTAGTTGGAATATCGGATCCTATTGGAAAGCGGCCTGGCGATGACGTATTTCCGTTTCCGGCACATGAGCCCTGACAAAAGAGAAGCTTTCATACACATTAAAAACACTTAAACACAGATACGTCTACAATTTCTTTTTCCAAGCGTTTTTTCTGTTCGTGCAATGGAGACGTTCAAGGACCTTCTGCAGCTCTATCCTCAAGTGCTGTACAGCGCCACAGCGTTCGTGGCCGGCGGCGTGCTCATCTACAAGCTTGCTAACAGGTAACAACATGGCCCGACTTTGAACCCCCACTCGTTCTAACATGCAAATAGCAAAACTATTATTTGGAACATTTATTAAGTTATGTTCATGTAGCTTAATAATGACTCTTTGACTGCTGTCTATATTACTTTGTAGATTTCTATGAGATTGCGTCCTGTCACCATGATCGTGTGGAGATGTATTAAATCAGTGATTATCAACCAGCGTGCTGTCGCACATTAGTGCACCGTGAGAGTGATCAAGTGTACACCGTGGAAAAGTTTCCATTGCCAATTATTTGGACGGACCCCCCCAAATGTTTTGTCAATCGATCTATGCCAATCACATATAGTAACAGGCAGATCAATCAAAGGCTCTCCGACTAGATGACAGAAGTTACATTTTTAACTATGTATCCACTTTCTTTGTTCAATTTTTTGCGAAGTAGTGTGCTGTGATTTTTTTTTTTTATCCAATGTAAAATATGTGGCTTGGCTCAGTCAAATTGGCAAACACTGCATTGAATGATGAGATGAGATGATGGTGAGGAGTGTGTCTCCTTGTCACCCCACCCCCACACAGAACAAAATGTTTACAAAGCAGCGAGCTATGATCCTTTAATTCTTTCTAGCCTATAATCCATTTGAAACCAGAAACTTAACTCCAACAACTCCTTTCCTTCTTTGATAGCCACAGGTTTCTGCTGACTGTCCAATGGTGTCAACATTTTTTTCAAACTTTGATCAATTCACAGGAAAAAGCCCCAGAATGCTACAGTGAACTGTTGGTTTTGCAATCAGGACACAGTCGTTCCATATGGCAACAGGAACTGTTGGGACTGCCCCAGCTGTGACCAGTACAATGGATTTCAGGATGTAAGTTTCCCGCATGTTTAATAACACTCTTGGCACAAGATTGAAAATGATTTGTACGTGTTGTATTACGAAACATTTCTTTGTCCTGATATCAGAACGGGGACTACAACAAGCCCATTCCGGCCCAGTACACAGAGGATCTGAACCATGGAGTGTCTGGCAGTATTCCTACTCAGGTGACTCTTGGCACCATGCAGTGGGTAAACTCCAAGATGCTCCTGTGCAGGAAGTGCAACCACAACCAGTCAACTAAAATCAGGCTGCTGGCCTCTTTCATACCAAAGGATGATGTATGTATTAAAATGCTGGCTTTGCTGTTGTCAAGCCTGAAGACACTAATCCTTTGTTTTTAATTCGGTAGGGGAACTACGACGAGGAGATTGACGCTTACAAGTGTCACTTGGAGGAGCACTACAAACTATGCAGGCCTTGTCAGGCAGCTGTGGACTATTACATTAAACATCAGAACCGCCAGCTTCGGTCCGTGCTGCTCAGCAAACATCTTAAACACACTCAAGAGTCACTCAAGGGCTTCATAAAGGTATGTGCAGACCTTGAAAAATGAATGTGTCAATAGGTATGATCTAGAACCAGATTTACATTACACATCCAAGTGCCCAGTGCCTAAGGTGTGTGTGTGTGTGTGTGTGTGTGTGTGTATTCCCTTGTGGGCTTCGAGGACGCGTTACGCCACGGCGAGCAAATCGACACCGGACATCAGCTTCACTTCGACCCGGCCCGAGACCAAAGGTACTGGCATGGAGGAGGAAAATCGCCGCGAGAAGAGGCCGCCCTATTCGTACGCTGCTCTCATCGCCATGGCCATTGATAACAGCTCCGCCAAGAGGGAAACTCTCAGCGGCATCTACGACTACATCACCTCCAAGTTCCCCTTTTATCAGAGCAACGAAAAAGGCTGGAAAAACAGCGTCCGACATAATTTGTCCCTGAACGACTGCTTCGTCAAGGTGCCAAGGGAGGGCTGCGGGAGCAGGAGGGGCAACTACTGGATGCTGGATCGCGCCTTCGAGGACATATTCGAGGAGGGCAAGTTGCGGCGTCGTCGTCACAGTGTGAGGAGACCTCTGAGTAACCTGTCGAGTTCGTCCTACCCGAACTACCCGACTACCTACAGCAGCTCCTTGTGGACCGTGAGCCAGCCCACCTCCCCCCAACCGAGTTTCTACCACACGGGTCCGCTGCTTCAGCACCACACCGGCTTCAGCGACTCCCCTCCGGTGAGCCCCTATTTAATGCCACCATGCTTCCACTCTGTGCCCTTCCCCGTCTACCAGCAGCAGTTGCTGCCGCAGGACGAGTACCAGAATGGCACCGTGAACTCCACCTTGGACACCGAGATGGGGCAGTACGTCTACCAGTATTTGCCCGGCATGGGGCAACGTTGAGCAATTTGAGCAGTAAATGATCGTTAAATGCTGACCCCTTCGTTCGGGAAAATCATTATAACTTGCCAAATGTTATTTTTGTATTTTTGTACTTGGATTTTCGAAATGTTTTATAGCCAACTTTGTTCATGTTCTGATGTTTATTTATGTTCGTTGGCTTCTGCACAGCGGTTTAAGCACACTTAACAGGTTTACTTGATGTCAAATTCATCATGTTTGTTGAATAAACATGTTTTTGGAAAGTTAAGGTTTACCTTTTTTGAATCACGCAGACCATCGTTGAAACCTGTTACACACTTTACATTAATTTCTTTCTCTGTTCAACGTTTAGCCCTATTAGACGGTTTTGTGGGGTATTAGTATTAATATTATTTTTCGGACTGAATGTACGAAAGATAATTGCAAAGTAATACCACCCCCCCCCCCAAAAAAAGGTCTATATACAGCCTAATAACAGATTGAGTTTAATTTAAACACCGAGACAAGGAAGACGCAAATACGTAACATTACTTTTACTGAGTCCATAAGCAAAATAGTCCTCCTTCAAATATAATTTCTTTATACGAAGAACTTTGTGAGCAATGCAATTTTTTTCTTCTTCTTCCATGTTACCTTAGGGGCTCCGTAATATAGCTTGATTGATTCGATTCTTAATTATAATACAATTATTTTAAAATAGAATTATTGCAGCAAATATTTGAAATTGTGTGTTTCATGATTGAAATAATCAAGTATCTCGAATCTCTTTTTTTGATTCGTCATACCATTTATTCATTCTGACAATTCAGTCACACATACTTTGTCAAAATAACAACGAATGAAAACAGACAAAAGAAATACAGTACAGCATATACAATCAATCAGACATTCAGTTCAATTACATCATTATAAAGAAAGATGACTCAGTAACAACATTTAAGTAAATGAACATTTTTAAACAAGTTATTTATAGATTTGAAATAAAAAACGATGTGTATGTCAAAAATTTTTTAACTTTTCATGACGAAATGGAGACTCAAATACAACAATCACGCTTCATCAAAAAATACCTTAACGCATGGACATTGGCTTTGTGAATATGAAATTTCCCTAACAGAATAACAAGACCAACAACATTGCAAATTTCTGCAACTTTGTAATCAACCCAAGTGATAATATTTTTACCATCAATATTTATAGTATGGCTAGTGTTTTGAGAAAATGATTTCTCTACATTTTCCCCAGAACCTGCACGTACTGTATACGAATGAGACAACCATAGAAAAGATGAGTTACACGCTCTTGATGAATCTTACAAAATGACTACTTCTCATCTAACTGAACAAATCTTGACATATTTGAATTAGTTGGTTATTTGTTATGAACTAACTTCATTTTATCCACGTGGAACAAACACGTTTTACGCCAATTTATGAACGTAGTTGGAATATCGGATCCTATTGGAAAGCGGCCTGGCGATGACGTATTTCCGTTTCCGGCACATGAGCCCTGACAAAAGAGAAGCTTTCATACACATTAAAAACACTTAAACACAGATACGTCTACAATTTCTTTTTCCAAGCGTTTTTTCTGTTCGTGCAATGGAGACGTTCAAGGACCTTCTGCAGCTCTATCCTCAAGTGCTGTACAGCGCCACAGCGTTCGTGGCCGGCGGCGTGCTCATCTACAAGCTTGCTAACAGGTAACAACATGGCCCGACTTTGAACCCCCACTCGTTCTAACATGCAAATAGCAAAACTATTATTTGGAACATTTATTAAGTTATGTTCATGTAGCTTAATAATGACTCTTTGACTGCTGTCTATATTACTTTGTAGATTTCTATGAGATTGCGTCCTGTCACCATGATCGTGTGGAGATGTATTAAATCAGTGATTATCAACCAGCGTGCTGTCGCACATTAGTGCACCGTGAGAGTGATCAAGTGTACACCGTGGAAAAGTTTCCATTGCCAATTATTTGGACGGAAAAGGGTTTATCCCCCCCCCCCCCCCCCCCCCCCCCCACACACACACACACACACACACACACACACACACACACACACACACACACACACACACACACACACATATGATGGTGAGGAGTGTGTCTCCTTGTCACCCCACCCCCACACAGAACAAAATGTTTACAAAGCAGCGAGCTATGATCCTTTAATTCTTTCTAGCCTATAATCCATTTGAAACCAGAAACTTAACTCCAACAACTCCTTTCCTTCTTTGATAGCCACAGGTTTCTGCTGACTGTCCAATGGTGTCAACATTTTTTTCAAACTTTGATCAATTCACAGGAAAAAGCCCCAGAATGCTACAGTGAACTGTTGGTTTTGCAATCAGGACACAGTCGTTCCATATGGCAACAGGAACTGTTGGGACTGCCCCAGCTGTGACCAGTACAATGGATTTCAGGATGTAAGTTTCCCGCATGTTTAATAACACTCTTGGCACAAGATTGAAAATGATTTGTACGTGTTGTATTACGAAACATTTCTTTGTCCTGATATCAGAACGGGGACTACAACAAGCCCATTCCGGCCCAGTACACAGAGGATCTGAACCATGGAGTGTCTGGCAGTATTCCTACTCAGGTGACTCTTGGCACCATGCAGTGGGTAAACTCCAAGATGCTCCTGTGCAGGAAGTGCAACCACAACCAGTCAACTAAAATCAGGCTGCTGGCCTCTTTCATACCAAAGGATGATGTATGTATTAAAATGCTGGCTTTGCTGTTGTCAAGCCTGAAGACACTAATCCTTTGTTTTTAATTCGGTAGGGGAACTACGACGAGGAGATTGACGCTTACAAGTGTCACTTGGAGGAGCACTACAAACTATGCAGGCCTTGTCAGGCAGCTGTGGACTATTACATTAAACATCAGAACCGCCAGCTTCGGTCCGTGCTGCTCAGCAAACATCTTAAACACACTCAAGAGTCACTCAAGGGCTTCATAAAGGTATGTGCAGACCTTGAAAAATGAATGTGTCAATAGGTATGATCTAGAACCAGATTTACATTACACATCCAAGTGCCCAGTGCCTAAGGTGTGTGTGTGTGTGTGTGTGTGTGTGTGTGTGTGTGTGTGTGTGTGTGTGTATTTTTTTTTTGGGGGGGGCTCTATTTACATGTACATTTCAAGTGATCAGAGGTATAACACCACTGTTGTTGTTTTTTTTCTGCCACGGAATTAGTGAAACAACATCATTTTTGTTTATTCTTTCACTGTTGTTCAGATTTATTTATGTTCGAGTTTACTATTTCTATGAAGTTCGCATTGACGAAGCGTTTCTTGCGCTCATATCGGCAGGTATGCATTATGTCAGATTTTATCCACATTTGGAAGAGCCCTGATTCCAATGTGAAGATATCACACTGCATTTGTAATTATGGCATCTGTACCCTATAGTGTAAATAAATCTAGGACACGTGTAAAATTTGAGACCCGTGAGCCATATTTGTCCTGCCAATCTGTTTTGTGGCCTGCAAAAGGTGATATAAAATCGTGCTTGGTATTAGTTGGAAGCAGTTAAAGTTTTTACCTTTCACAGGAAACAGGGGCATCTTTAAACTGTTAGCATCGCTACATTTCAGCCCTTGAAATTTGACTACTTCTGTCTAATCCATGAAGTTCTATCTTGCTTACAGGGCTCCCTCTCTGCATCCTGTTCTCTGGCTGTCGTCCTGCTTAGATGTCTCTCGTTCCTCGTTTGTGCTTTTCTGCTCGCTTTGACTTTCTCGGCCGACCGGCAGACTTCAAACGGAGGACTGAATCATTCCCAATCAATCGCCCACAACGTGTCCGCCACCAAAAATGGCAGCGATGGAGTCACACAGTCATGGCAGAGTCTGCTGGACCTCCTCCCGGTTACACTTGTAGAGGATGCCAAGCTCTTGTGGCTCTTCGGACAAGCTAATCAGATGGCGGTCATTTGTGTCGGCCTTTCATCGTGCCTCATTGGTCTCCAATTAGCAGGAGCGGCCAGGTTAGTCTCACTCTGCTGCGGATATCTGTTTGAGGAGGAAAAGTCAACCGTCCATCTGGTGTGATTATCAGGTTGAGGAGAATTGATATAGTGTCTTCGGTGCTGTGGTTCCTGGTTTGTTGTTGGCACCTGTTGGCAGCGTACGTCGAGGATGACGCCTCCAGCTGGCCTGCCACACACGTCACCACCGTGCTGTGTTGCCTTGTCAGCTTTGCCGCCGCCGTAGCCACACGCAACCCTTTGAGTCAACGAAGAGGCAGATATCGAAGGTCAGAATCTCAGCGCTGATGTACTGTACTTTGCACGATGATTGTTGTTGCTTCTTCGCATTCTTTCTTCATCTTTCACAAAACCAGAATCATGCAGAAATGTGGGTCACTTTTGAGTGGGACACAAAACAATCTCACCGTCAACCTTAAATACTCCTTGTGTAGAGTACTCAATGTTTTTACAAATAGGACTTACCGTAATTTTTGGACTAGAAGTTGCTCCGGACTTTGAGCCACAACAGTAAAAAAAACAAACAAAAAAAAAGCATAATGAAGAAGAAAATGGATCTGTATGTCACACTGGACTATATCACATTTTTAGGGAAAAACTAGACCAAAAACATTTGCGCTTGAACTTAGGTAAAAAAATTCCTGTTACCTAATTCTGTTGACCACAGTGAACAAGTTCTGGTTGGATTCAAAACTTTTGCTTCGAACAAGTTTTTCTTTTTAGTTTAAAATGGCTTACCTTAACTCGGATCCTGTGTTGCATTGTGGCCAAAGGTCAAAACCTCATTGGTTTTTCTGCCTTTTGGTGCTGTAAAGAGAAAATTCTAGCAAGCTAGCTGGGGAGACGCTCTCTTCATGTATTTCCGTGAGAAGCGGCAGCAAACTAACGACTTGCGTCACACATGGGTTGCCATGACTACTACTACTTCTGTTTCTTCTTCCTTTTCTCATTCCGTTTCTATTTCTGCTTTCTTTTGGCGATTGGCAAATTGCGTTGACGCATTACCACCGCCACCTTCTGAAATGGAGTGCGTGCGAGATTTGAATCTGAAAATTCGTATCATATTAATTGCACAAGTTGGAGCTGAGTGTCAGTCGAAAGACCAGCCAAAATACAAAAAAGGTGCGACTCGTCCAAAAAATACGGTACTTAGAAATAGCAAACGAATTGAAGCCGTGTGTTGCTTGGTGTTTACATCATCAGCATCATCATGTGGAACAAACCCAGAATGAAATAAATAGCTAGTAAACTTGTTATAAAGGGTGCGGTAACGAAGACGTCACCCAAATTTGTGAGCAAGTTAGAACATACAGCAGTAGACATAATCACTAAATATTATTTTATAGTGCACTTGCCCCATTCCATAACAGCCCTCCTCATGTCATTTGAAATCATTGTCAGCTTTGAGAATGTAATTTATTTTTAAAATTTCGTTACACTCACATTTCTTGTAAGACCTGTAGCATTTTTACACTCACTACAAAGCAATCATGCCACATACTTTCCTTATGCCGTGAACTATGAATATCACTTTTTTGTAAAATTTGGGGTGCCGCCTTATATCACTGTTCAAACACGACAATTCACCACCTGCACCAGTTGAACAATATTTAAACCATAAATCACTCGTCGAGATAATAAGCATGGTTGACAGAATTTATGTTCATCAAAACTTCCTTCTCCACGCGCGCCACTTAGCTCAATATTTATGAAATGATGGAGGGGGAAAGCTTGTAATTGTACCAGCAGCTCATCTTTTAACATATTCCGTAAAAATGCCACGTCAATTGAGTACTTTTAATTCTCACTGGAGTACCTTATCTAATATTATCTCTCCTGCGAATTTGCTGTTGATATTATGCTACACTGTAGTTGAATAAAATGGTGGTGTTGTTGGGGCATCAGCATTTGAAAGCCTTTTGGAAAAGGAATTGATGTGTCCCTCTTTCTAGGCGCACAGCAGTTTCTTTTTCTTTTCTTTTTTTCCCTCCCCCCTCTGGTACTGTTCAATGTCCGAATGTAGCCATGACTGTCTGTTCATTTTGTCCTCCACATACCAGCCATTGTTTTGTAGCCACTTGGACTATTTTCTTTCCGCATCTGTTCATCGATGTAAAAATGAAAACTCTCACTGGGCACTTCATAAGGTCCAACCTGCTCAACTGATCATAAATTTGCATCAATATCTACTCAGCCAATCACATGGCACTAGATTGCCACGTTCAGCTTTGCAGCCATGATAAAGGCCATCCACCTTATGACCACGACATACTTCCTCCGATGCCTCCTTTAATCAAGCTCCACTCTTTGGAAATGGGTGGGACCTGTACAGAAATGGCCACTGCTGCCAAGTAACTCAACATTAAAAAAATGTGGCCCATCAGGATAATTGTGTCATGGATGAGCAAAGCATCGCAACGGAGTGTTCCCTCAGCATTGTTCAATCTTTTTTATGGGCAAATTGGAGAAGAGAACACAAGTGATAGGACTGTAACCCGAAAGCAATATTACAACGTGTACCTAATCACGCATCCCAAGTAGTACTTTAAAAAGCTGTGCAAGTGGGATTTCTAACTGCAGGCACAGGTTTATATTTTTACCACAATGGCTCCTTTGGCTGGTGTGTGCCTTAACTTTCAGCCCTTTGTCACTGTCCACTTGCTTGATTTTGATGTCACGTGTCCCACTCTCCCCGGTGCATACAATCTGAGGCAATGATTCCCAACCAAGGTGCTGCGGCACGCTAGTTAGCGGCGAGAGATCATCCGGGGTGCCGCAGGAAATGAACCAATTCCACAAAGTGTGGCCTGAAATGTACATCATGGATTGCAAGATATTTTTGGTCATCTATCGGTGCCAGCCACATTCAGTGAAAAACAACCATTAAATGCTCTTTTTATTCGATGACAGAAAGGACAATCAACCCGTGTATCCACTTGTTGCCATTTACACGACAGACTGAATGTGGCTTGGCTTTTTGGAAGTATATTGTCTTGATGTTCAAATAAAACAGGCCCGCATAAGATACTGAGTAGGTTAATTTGGGAGGAAGGTGAGACGGGAGTCATCATTATTTCAGGATTTTTTTGTTTAGTCTTATGCCGTGAGACTTTTTTTTTTTTGTAAAATGGGTGCCCTGGCTCAAAGGTTGGGAAACAATGACCTGAGGTAACACTGGTTTTAGTTGTGATGTTGTGTGGGATAAGCATGCGTCTTGAAATGCACTACTTTTTACAAATGTAGCCACAGCTTCATACAGCAAATATTTGTGTTTTACTCATGTTTTGTTTTTGTTTTTTTTGTATAGCACTGTAACATGAATGAATAAGCCAGAACATTATGTGAAGTCTTTTGGACATCCTGAAAATAAAGTAATATTTGTGTCAAAATCCCACATATGAAGGGAAGTACGATGGCCTGAGACCCTCCTAGCAGCTGCTGTCTCTCGTGGCCTGCAATATAGTGTTTTATTTTGAAAATAATTGCTGGACTTCAGTTATTATTCTCAACTACTGTACTTGGTTCTTATTTTCTTTTTCAGAGTAACTCAATCCACAAATAATTCTCATATTTATCATCATATTTATTCTTGCAAAAGTAGAACTCTCTCTTGTAATATTTATTTATTTATTTCACCCCCATATTGTCCGAAAGCAAGTAATAAATTGGCAACAATGGAGCACTGTGATTGTTGGCTTAAAACAAACTCAAATGGGAGTCCAAAAAGTCTAAACATCTTGCTGGAATATGCGGTGTCACCGATTGTCAAGGCTTGTATTTTTCAGCAGTTTGGAAGCTGTCTGCACACTGAAGTCTGATTTATTTTTTTTTCCAGTCTACTGTTATTTAAGACTTTGTAGGAATTTTTTTGCTGTGTGTATATATAATAAACAGCTTATGTCAGCTCGTGTCCCTTTTTTTTTTTTAAATGTCCGGTGTATAGTTATAGTAAACCTAATAGTTCTTTTCTTGAAAACCTCAATTGGCGTCTTTGACTTGAGCTCAGACTTAACTGCCACCGAATAAATTGCAAATTTCCCCGGTGTGGGGCAAATAAAGGTTATCTTATCTTATCTTATCTTACAACGGTCACACATGGCTTAGATGACCTCATGGTGTGACGCTGCTTTGATGCGCATGCACATGCAGCTGCTGCTTTGTGGTTAACAGCTGCGGTGCCAAAACGGGCACCGTCAACAAAGCGCCAACACTTGGCCCCTAACTTTTGCGCGATGCCGTTTGAGCATATGTTCAATATCCCTGATAGCTTTCTTTGAGGCCCAGCGCTCACGCTCACACTTACACCTAGGGACAATTTGGAGTGTTCAATCAGCCTGACATGCATGTTTTTGGAATGCGCGAGGAAACCGGAGTACCCGGAGAAAACCCACGCAGGCCTGGGGAGAACATGCAAACTCCACACAGGGAGGCCAAAGCCAGAATTGAACCCGGTACCTCTGCACTGTGAGGTTGACGCGCTAACCGCTGGAGCACCGGGCCGCCCATGTCGCTTATTATTGTGTAAAAAAAAAAAAAGCAGACTTGGTCTACTAACAAAGCACATTTAAATACGAGTGACTTTCTTCATGTCACCACGTTCCAGATTTGACTTCAATCCACGAAGACCGCAGTGTAAAGGAGAAAGCCAGCAGCACTTCTGGGTCTTTGACGTCACTGGCTGGCTCGGTGACTGGGTTGCCAGAGAGCAGCCGCTCCTCACAAAGTAAGCTCATCAAGGACCAGATCTTGGTTTATTTATATATGTATTGATTTATTTGAAAGGATCCACTTGAGATGAATGCCACTGGCACCAGCTAATCTTCCAGTGGTCTGAAAAAAATCTTACATCAAATGGCCGTTTTATTGCTGTTTTATGAAAGTTTGGAGTTGATTTTATTTTTATTTTTTATATTGCATGGTAGTTTTCAGTCTGAATTGTATATTGCGTGCACACTTCTGTCGTGAGTCCCCAATTAACTGTTGGTTTAAAAGCGGAACCTTCTAAAGGTCGACCAGGATCCCTTTCAGGGATTTTTGGTTCTGTTCAGATTTCGAAACCAAATAGGACATAAACCATTCTAGAATGGAACAAAAACAAGTGACACCGCTCATTTTAAAACCTAAAAGCAAACAAACTTTGAGTCTTAACTGCAGTAAAAATAAATAAATAAATAAATAATAAAGCCAAAGTTCACACATGATTGACCTTGTGGTGAAGCACTTTTTGGTGGGTGGGGGTCAACCCACTTACAACCCATCCAGAGTAACATAGACAAAATGAGAATGAGGACAGTGTGTATTCTTTTCCTCTTCTGTCTTGTCACAAACAATACAAATGGGAAGCCAACAACAAGAGTAGAGATCAGTTAATCTGTTGAAGTCTGCTCGACAGACATCTCAAGTACTTCATCTTTTGGAATACGTGTTTCAAAAAAAAATCTTTCAAGCTCTTTTCCGAAGGAGTTAGTCGCTCAAATTTGTTCTCTGGGTTGGTCTGCAGTAATTTCCAGTAGTCAAAAGTTGTGGAGATTGTACTAAATAGCTCAACTAGATTTAAAAAAAAAAAAAGTTTCTTATGGAAAAATTTCCTCACTTACTGTCCAACTTGATCACAGAGGCAGCCTCTTAAATGTACTGTATGCAGTTGGCCTGAGAATGTTGAATGTTTTATTTTTTTTCCCCTACTCCAACTCATTTTCCCCATCGCTAAAAATGGCAATTGAGAGGAATGCATTTGCTGGGAGTAAGTTGAAATAGCTCCCGACTTGTTAAAGAGTTTTCACGTCTTGAGACCTGTCGTAAATCTCCGCCCCTTATAACAGCAAACATTCATTTGCTTGGTCTTGCGCAGATACGGCACGCTGGGTTTGGATGGTGCTTTTAGTCATCAGCCTGAGCACCAACCTGCTGTTTGCTGCGCTCTGGATGTCCGACAACTGGAGAGGAACACTGGACAACTTTCTACTCCTCTTCCCATGGTCCAAAAGGTTTCAGTAACTTGCTTGGAAAAGGCTCTTGATTATCCCAAACCACGACTCATGCTTTAGGAGATGCGATGAAAATCGGCTTTTGCGTACAAGGGTTCGACCGCAAATAAATATGGACAGCGGTGATGTGACGTGCAAGAATGTGCTTCGCTTGGCACTTCTCATGTGTGTCAGCGATGCAACGTTTTGGCACCATTGCTCCCTTATGGACCGTCACCTTCAGTGTGACCGGGTGCAATGTCATGGTGAGCACTTGTGCAAACATCAGCTGCTCGGGTTTGTTTTGAATGGAGACAGGTTAAAAAAAAAAAAAAGAAAGAAAAGAGGTTGGGGGTTGTTGTCAGGGGTGTGCAAAAGCAGTGCCCCTAAGGACTAGGAAATGGAATATTGCGCTCCAGTTCGAGTCGGTCACCTCGCTTTAGTGCACTCAGAATAGGTCAGGCCAGCCTCCATTTGAAGTCGAGTCAGCAGCGGCCGCATCAAATGCTTGCGAGGGCCAATGGCGATTGCCGTCTTGCTAGCTGCCCTCGAGAACAATGCAACCAGTTCAACAAAAATTCATTTTTCAAAACGCCCGATTGTGTTGAATTTCAATGTAATGTCTTTTTATAAAACCTTCCAAGCGTTAAATGTCGCTGTAGTTGAAAAAAATAAAAGCTGAAAACGTTTTTAAAAATTTATATTAAAATGAGGTCGGCGGTGAACAAAATGGAGCCCCAAACGACAACCTCTGGTGCTCATTTGAGAACCAGACCAACATTTTTAGATGCATCTGGTTATATTATGCATTTCATTTACCCGTTGCATCACAGTGTTCCCCTGCCTTTCTGCAATTCGCTACTCGCGGATTTACCGATTTGGGGATATTTTTATGGACTCTCTCATCTGTTATACACTGACAAATTTCACTTCACTGTTTTTATGCTTAGGACACAGCCCTGTCTAATATAAAAGAAGTGAATTGCTTTTCATACGCTCTTGTGACATTTTGGTGCTATGAAACTACGTTCATGTGAGGGGGAGGAGTTTCATTTAGACAGGGTTTACACTATCTGTATGTGATTGGTCTGTGTTGCCCCTGTAAAGTGGCGAGTGTTGTCAGCACTTGTCAGCTGCAACTGAAGTTGAGTGCAAAAAAAATGTCTGTTTTTGTTTTCAGTCAACGCTCGTTTTGGCTAGCCTGGAAATCCAGACTCAATCACTGCTTATTGTCTCATCCGACACATTTTGAGGCGGGGCAAACATGAGCAGACAGCGAAATCAGCAAAGAGCGGGCATGAAAAAAAAAGTTTTAAATTAATGCTTCCAGTGCCGTCGGCTGCTTATTCGTTTCTGGTTATTTAAAACCGATTTTAATGCCGAATGATATTAACAAACTATTGTCTCTCGCGGAATGGACTTCCTCCGCGGAAGCGTGGCCTTGTTCACGAAAAATACATCACAGCAAATAGACAAAATTTATTGCACAGTTTTGAACTGGGCCTGAGCCGCAGTGCAGGACTGGCTTTCCGGAAGAAAGTGACTTCGGCTTGCCAAGGCTATACATTTTGGCAGGAGTTGTCTGCCTCCAGAGTAAACGAAAGACTTAACGTTTGGAGTTTTCCGTTGTGAATGTATTTGCACGTGATAACCGTATTTTCCGCACGATAAGGCGCGTCGGATTATCAGGCGCACCTTCAATGACTGGCCTATTTTAAAACTGTTTTCATATATCGGGCACTCCGCTTTATAAGACGCATAGAATAGAAGCTACAATATTGTCTGCAGTTGCATTATACATCCACAAGATGGAGCGACACTAAAGGAATACAATACACTACAACTTTATTTATATGGCACTTTCACAACCACTGCAGCTGTAACAAATCGCTTTACAGAACATTTAAAATGTTACTTCCAATAAATCTGAATATTGATCCACATATAAGGCACATCGGATTAGAAGGCACACTGTCGGCTTTTGAGAAAATTGAAGACTTTTCGGTGTGCATTATAGTGCGGAAAATACGGTATTTTGTTTTTGTGTTTTCTTGAACAAGGATATTACGGGAATGACCACAATATTGTTAATGAATAATGGTGATACAACACTGTTGGAACCTTTAAATGTAGAAGTATCCCTGTGTGTTTCTTCCCATGAGTTCGTTTTTGTTCCTGTAATTTGCATGTAAAAAATGTATTGGTGACTGTTTACTGCACGCAACCAATTCATATTACGATATGATAATTTATTTATAAATTTTTGTTGTCAAAAGCAAATTCTGACCGGGACTTTTTAAGCTTCTGAAGGCTCTGGGATGATTTGTGTATAAGTCATGAATATTTGTGATCAATGTGAGCAAAGTGAATGGTTGTGTGCTTTACTGTGTGTTTTTATTACCATTTTTTTTTTTTTTTTGCAGCGTGAATAAAATCTATTTTTCTAACGTGTACCAGTATTAATTCCTTACCTGCTTCACCCAGAAAGCTAATTTGATCCCATCTGAATATAAGAGCTAGAACTGAACGTGAGTGGGAAGCCCCACACTCAAGCTTGAGTAATTACTGTATCCCAAGATACAAGTGCACCAGTAAATTTTAAATAGAAGAGAAAATGTAGCTCATTCCCCAAAATGCAGTTAATGAGAAGCCAAATTTTATCGTCTGTAGAAATTAAATTATCACAATCAAAATGATGAGGATAGAAATTTGTTTGGAATTGGCCTTCGAAAAAGCCTTTTCTTGTGTATGTTCCTCTTTTCGAACTGAACTACTGAAAAAAAAACTTACCATATTCTCTATTGAGACCAGTTCTACTCATCTTTTAGAACAGTACAATCCTACGATCCACCTGAATGCACGGTTTAAATGAATAAATCTCTCTCTTTCACAGAACAACCTTGCCAGAAGTTTGCACTTAACTACGTACTATTTCCTGTTCATCAATTTCTCAGGTCACTTTCCAGCTGAAATCATCTGAAGATGAAACGGCGCATGGTTCATGTTGGACGTCTCTTCATATTACACACTTGCAATTTTGTCTTGAAAAGCTGCAGCTCAGCACGACACCTTTTAGAGAAAACTCCTCTCTTTGCGGTTCATGACGAGCACGTCTCCGCAACGGTGATGTTGGCGGATTCCACCGCTTCAGGTCCCGGGTGGGCCGTAACAAGGGAAGCTCTGACCCGAGCTGGGCTTCGCTCAAGCTTCGACCACAGTCGTGCCGTTGTTTATCCAGCGTAGCTGCCCAGTCCGAAACAGGCGGCAATAGTGGAGGGATGGCAAACTTTTCCTGGAATTGGGCAGTGACTGTAACCTGAAATGGAAATGACTCAAGACGGGCAGGACACTGTGCACATGTCATATAAGAGCGAATTTAAGGAGATGAGCAAATAAACTTGGGATTTTTATTTGGCATCAAATCATGTGCAAAAAAACAACTGGCTCTATGGAAGAAATCCATACTACTCATTCAAACTCAGCACACAAATGTTATTAGTAGGGGTGGGACGTAATATCGATATTGCAATCGTTATCTCCCACAGTACACTAGTATTGATGTGCAGACGATCACATAAGAACATTGCAACTATCTGATGTCCAAGTATGTACTGATTATTGCCAATGTGTGTGATTTTATTATTTTTTTTAAATTTTAATCTAAGGGAAAGAAAAATCTCTACGTTCTAAAATCATGTTTCATTGGCACTGTTGTATTGAGTACTCAAAATCACTTTTTTTTTTTTTTTGGTCAGACTGATAAACGAGATGAGACTGAATTAAGAGCACTTCTACTGGTTGCAGCCAGTTACCTTTTGCACCAACAACTTCTTGTTGCACTTAATCAGCAGTTCCACAAAATGGCCCAAACTGATTGATGAATAGTCACATGTGCATCCCAAATGTCATTTCAAATGACCCCCCACCCCCCCCAAATGATGTTATTGATGCGATATGGTTGCTCTTGCTGGCAAAAAAAAAAAAAAATCGCAGTGATATCAAATTGCATGATTCTCACCCCTTGCTCATAAGACTACTTACATTTCTGTACAACAATAAATACCTAATGCATGGACATGTATAATTTAGGGTGTCTCCGGATATCAGAGGTACTTTGGAATAAATGTTCATGTTCACAGTCAGTACCTCCGTGCGGGGAGGAGAACCTGCTCCTCAAAAATAAGAAGGCTTCACTCATCGGTCCTTGGCTCAGCAAGTCACACTCGAGTCATGTTAGAAAGCAATACTATGGGGCCATGGACAAAGTTGGGCTGGGCGATTAATCGATTTAATCGATGTCCTTCTTTTTGGGCGAGTATCGTTTATTTATTTCCTCCCCGGCCCCCCAAAAATATATTTTTTTAAATTCTTACAAAGAGAGAGGTGCTATATTCAAAGGCTGTCGAAAAACAACATGAGCAAAATGATTTCACAAGGAGCCTGGCCAGAAGTCAATCATGGAGTCCATTGGACTGAAATCATCAAAGACAAGTGCCCATGTATACATCGCAAAACCTGTCATTTATCCACACACCGATCGACTTAAATGATGGTTAGCGGCTGTAACGATAAACTTTGTATCTGTTCTGTACTATAGCTCATCCAATTACTTTAAACACTTCACCTGGGGGGGCAGCCCGGTGGTACTAGTGGTTAGCGCGTCGACCTCACAGTGCAGAGATTATGGGTTCAATTCCAGCTCCGGCCTCACCTGGGGTTTATTCCCATCAAGTCAGTACATTGTTTTTTGTTTTTTTTTTTTATCAGACTTCTTCCGCTGGTGAGACTTCACAATAAGATTGTCCAGAAGTCCACCAAACATTGCAGCAGCATGAAATTAAACTTCCCACGGTTGAATGCTATCAGCTAGAAATCGATCTCTCTCATTCGATGCCCCCTCAGAGATCATTTTGTAACATGTAAAATGATTTTGTTTTATTTATTCATGTTAATGTTTAATTTAAATGGATCGAGGGTTGTTTCACCCTTTCATGCACAAATAACGATAACCTGATAGGCTGTCCACTGTAGTAACCGTTGTCCCTGAAAGGTTTCTTTTTATTGAAGGGGGTGGGGTGGATATCGATTCCTATCACCGGTCGGATTTTTTGGGGGGGCGTGGGGGGGGTTATAAGGGGATTTCACTTTTAAGCCATGTCGCCCAGCCCTAGTACAAGTAAATTTCCACCATAAAATTAAATAATTTTCTGCATACGAGGCTCATCATACAGCAACGAGGAGAAAGCTTCGAAGTCCACAGTGATGAAAAAGTGCAAATTGACCATCACGAAAACAGCTGAGTCGAGCTCACAAAGATCAAAGCCCCCCCCTCTCATCAAGTTCTCAGATACTCAGGAGTTGAGTAATTGAAGAGCATGAAGTCCATACGATAGAGATTGAACAGTCTCTTGTGATAAAAAGGACTAATGTGCTTGAAGAAGCGAGCCGCCATGTCGCCATCCGTCCTGGTGCTTTTCCCGGGCGTTGGGAACTGAACTATGTCCTCCACCCCCGCCAACGAGAGCACAGCGCGGGCGTCCGGCTCCAGCGTCTCGTACTTGCCCACCACGTCGTAGTGGATCAGACACGGATGGCAGAGCGAGTGCACCCTCTCCCAGTGCTCATTGAAAGGCTCCTCTCGTTGGGTCCGAGGGTCTACGAGATACTGGACAAACTCCTGGAAAGACACGTCGTTCCCTTTCTCCAGGGCCTCGGGATCCGGGTCGGTGCGGTGCCGCCGGATGATCTTCGTCCCGTAGCGCTTGTGGAAAGCTGTGTTGTAGCTGCGCGTGAATTTATTGCGGTAGGCCGAAACGAGGCGCTCGAAAGGCTCCCTCACGAAGATGAACTTGAGGTAGCTGCGCAGGCGGCGGTTGATCTCGGGGACCGAGAACTCGGACAGCGTGCGCAGGTTGCCCGCGACGTGGGCCTCGTTGGCGGGGATGGCGAGGGGTTCGCTGTAGCGGCCGTCGCCGGTGAGGACCATGAGGATGCGCTTCCAGTTGGTGCAGGCCACCTGGAAGGGAGGACGCGTATTTCATGACACAAGCGGACACGACGAGCGGCGTTACGATCTCAGCTGCAAGTTCAGGTACAGAGTACAGGATGCTGTCGTGGACAAAACACTGCTGTGAACAGCCGAAAATACATAGTCAATTGAGAGAGCCCTCGAAAAATGTTTCAAATTGTCGATATAAATACTTTAAAACCTAATTTTACCACAGAATAATATGCCCAAAACTGTTAAATATAGTTTCAAATCAAACTTATGACATTATGATTAGAACTGCAGTGGTACCTCTACTTACGAATTTAATTGGTTCTGGAAGAAATTTCCTCAGTAGAAAATTTTGCAAGTAGAGACGCGTTTTCCGTGTAAATGCCCTAATCCGTTCCAAGCCCCCCCAAAATTCAGACATAAATGTTTTCCCAAGCATAAAAATGCATCAAAATATGTAACAAATCCATGTTACAATGAGATTATGGCACAATAAATGAGAGTTGAGCATAATGTAAAAAATAAAGAATAAAAATGATGGTCATTTAACTTTTAACTGCGTCCTCATTGTTTTTTTTGCCCTCTTTAGTTACTGTTCTCTCAAAAGTCGGTTTTGCCTGGCGTTTTGTAAAGAACGGATCCAAGGACGTTTGCTTTTGTCAGCTTTTAACAATCCTTCGAAAACGTCCGACATCGGCATAGTGGGCGATCGCCGGAATGCTGAACACTTTTCTGGGTGATTCACATTTACGTCAAACTATCGGAAAAACCTCATGGCCCGAGGGGTGAATGACGATGACGCTGCGTAAACACATATCTATCTTTCTACACACATACGGTTGAGGTCCTTCTTAGCCAATGGGATGCCAGGATGATGCTCGGTAATAGCCAATGGCAGAGCAGCTAGAAGTATGTTGCGTTCAGGAAACTCGGAGCTGCCAGCAGCAAACCATACTGTATTTTTACCGTTCGTATCTGGAAATTTCTTTCGAAACGAGGCAATATTTACCTGTTGAGGCATTTCGTAAATTTTGTATGAAGAGACGTTCATAAGTAGAGGTACCGCTGTACGCTGTATATGGTTTTGACGCTAAAAAAAAAACAAAACATGTACTTCCTTAACATGATTACTGTTTTTTTTTGTTTGTTTGCTTTTAAGGGGGGGTTGACCATTCTCAGTCTTGGTCCCTTGGTTCACTGTCGACTAGAGCATGAAGACAAATATCTATTTTCTATTTGCCTGTCCTCATTATGGGTGAGCCGGTGCCTCTCCCAGCTGTCTTTGGACCCGAGTTGGGGTCCACCCTGGAACGGTTTGCCAGACCAACACACATATATACAACCCATTTACGCTCACACTCACAACTAATGAGGGTCGACAAACACGCAAACTCCACTCAGGAAAGCTGGAGTGGAGTTTTAAACCCAGAACATTTTAATTCTGTGGCAGACTTGCTAACCACAAGGCCGACAGTAAGACAGTGTCCACTGAATGAAAGCAAAAACAGGTGGCGAAATCTTTCATTCTTATTTTGCCAGTTACTGTTTGCTTTTATAATGTACAATATTACAAAACGCTATTTCTCGTATTAAAAAAACATGATCATTTTTGGAGGGGAAGGCTGGAATGGCATATCCGTTCATTTCCTTAAATACGTGATCTGAGTTACGGCGAAGTCATGGAACCAATTCAACTCTTATCTCAAGTGACCACTCTACCAAGGATATGAACAATACTAATTAAGTCAGAGGAACCAACCTTGGGTACATAGCAGTAAAGGAGGCTGTGTTTGTCGTCCACAATGAGGTGTTTGAGATCTTCCGGAGAAAGGACCCGCCGCTTCTTTGTATGACTCAGACAAGCCTGCTCCAGCAGCTCCCTGCGACCTTGAAGCGACTTCTGATCAGCCAACAGCTGCAGCTGCTTGTAGGGTTCAACACGGGTTAAAATAATAGAAGCAGGGGTGATTTTTAAAATGCAGCAGTCGATCTCAAATTGCTTTCCAAAAAAACTCTGATTCGCACTTGCAGAAGGTGGAACGGGGGACAGTTATTTTTGGTGGGCTTCACAAATTTCGACAGTGGAAACACAACACAATGTACACTGTACCAACCGGAAGCAAATAGTATTTGACATTTGCGTTCTCACCTGGTCTCCACTGTAGAGGGTCTGCAATGGACTTCTCCTGCTTTTCTCTGGTCTGTTGCTGCTCGCAACACTGAGTTCTGCAATCAGACATTTTTAGGTCACATTTGAACATATACTCATGAACAAACTCATTATCAATCCGATATCTATATGTCCATCCATTTTCTTTTGCACTTTCCCTCATTTGAGGTCGTGGCTAACAAGTTCCTGTCTCAGGTGACTTCGGCGAGAGCGGGCGTACACCCTGGACCAGACGCAGCAGTAAACAAATATCGACTGCTTACATGACATCAATATTCGGATGGCCAGAGAGTGACCAGTGACTACAACATAGCTCCGCCCCCTGGGGTTGGCCCCTCTGGTTTGCATTAATTCAAGCTTTTCTCAGAACCTATTCAATGCTTAACTCCAAATTACATTGCCTAACTATGAGTGTGTCTTTTCTTTTCCATTGCAGAGGAAAGAAAAATTCCCAGCGACACCTTCTTCTTTTCACTGTCCCTTTTCCCCACTCCCATCGCCCCATCGTGATTTAGAGGTCTGCAGCTAATGAAGCTGAGCAAGAGAAGTGATTCGTTTTGCACATGTGGCTGAAACAATATATAACGGAGATCTGCTTCACGACTTCGCACAAAGCTGAAGAGGAGGATGGCAGTGGAGAATGGACTCTAGGTTTAAAAAGATGAGGGAAACGCTCGAAAGAAAGTCTTACAGGTATGAGTGATTGAGAAAAGTTTCAATTACCGTATTTTCTGAGCTATAAGCCGCTTAGGAGCGTAAGGCGCACCTTCAATGAATAGCCTATTTTAAAACTGTTGTCATATGTAGGACGCGCCACATTATAAGGTGCATAGAGAGAAGCTACAATAGTGGCTGCTATTGCACTATGCATCCACTAGACGGAGCTACGCTAAGGGGAATACAATACAACACAATCCAGCTTTATTTATATAGCGCTTTCACAACCGCTGCAGCTGTAACAAAGCGCTTGAAAGAACATTTAAAAATCTGAATATTGACCCATATATGAGGCGCGTCGCATTATAAGGCGCACTGACGGCTTTTGAGAAAATTAAGGCTTTTAGGTGCGCCTTATGGTGCGGAAAATACGGTATCTTATGAAGATATTGACATTTGTTAAATCTTGGGCATCCAACTAACTTAACAATTGGGGGTGGGTATTTTTCACATGTGAACCAGTTTGGTTTCAATTCCCAGTACCTGGGAATGGATACCGGTACTTGGCGATACCAATTTTTCAACATATAAAATGTCACTAACAACAAAACATCATGAATGTAAAACAAATGAGCCAGTAAATGAACGATATCGCATTTTCAAATGAATACATCAGAAATAATACAAACAAGAAATTCATATTGCAAAATACACTAGAATTGTCATCCAGCAGCCTGTCCCCATTTACTTCAGCTTACAATATTCCCACAATTCAATCCAAAAATGGAATTAGAAGTAGAAATATCCCCCGCAACGGCCTGGAGCAGGAACAGATAATGCCTGGATTAAGTGCTTGAGTCCAAAAAAAAAAAAATGCATATTTTAAAAGTTTGACAACAGACAAAATGAATGATGTAGAGCCTTGTTCAGCGTGCAGCCAACTACTGTAATGAAAAGTAAACACACATGACACAGTGGCTCTAAGAGCAGGGGATCAACTTGTTTTGCCAACACAAGGTCTTGATCTCTCTATCTTAACAAGTGACGTCTTGTCTCATCTCCAAGGGTGGCCGTCACTTTTGAGACAGTTGATTTAAAAAAAAAAAAAAAAAAAAAAAAAATAAATGACAATTAACCCGAGGATTTAAATGATTCCTCAGTGTTATCGTTGCAAACATTCGGGATATTTGTCTGTTAGTTTACATTCAACAGTCATCGCTCTTGGGGATTGTTCGAGAAAATGTTCCGAATTATGTTGCCGTAAAATTAAACCATAGGCTCATTTAAAAGAAGCGAGTATGTCACCTTTTTAAAAGAGTTTGATCAGCAGTTCCAAGCCTTTCCCGTCACCGTGTGACAGAACTCAGGATATGACTACACGAGGAAGTGAGACGGTAAACCACATGAAAACACTAAAATAAGTTTTTTTTTAATTGCAACACTTTCTCAAAGGTTAAGTGGAATGCACTACGACGAGTGAAGGGCGGGTCCAAGCGTGTCATGCACACCGCTTCTTGAAAAATGACTCTCCTGTGATGATTGAATATGACATAATTATTTGCGGGTCATTGCATCAAACCTACCAAGAATTCATAGTAATTCATGCTTTTTTTTTCGCTGTCTTGCTTCATCTGTATGGCTTTCTTAACTCACTGCTCATCAAGTCCTCAGGATGCATTTAATAGTTGGAGAGCAAGGTCGTACAGCAGCAGTAGATGGGAAGCTGGAAAGCGAAACCGGCCTATCAAATGAGAGTGAAAAAGAGCCCGTGTCTGCCAGATGTGTCTTTTTTTTAACCTGGCACTGCACACCAACTCATTTGCAACGCACTTCCTTCGGCGATAATTACATTAGAAATGCCTTCTTGCACCTTGGCTCTCTCTTTGTTGTGAACACAGTCGCAAACAGTCCATAGTTAAAATGATTAACTCAGTGGTGTGGGATGACTTAATCCTCCATCACCGTGCCAATCATAACCTGAGCCTGCACCCTGATAATGACAATGTGAAATATTGATCGAGGGAGTTTCATGCTTTTGTGTGTTCAAAGAAAGGCTTTGTCACTCATCTGCAAGGGACAGTGGTGGTCAGAAAGTGGGTAAGACAATCGTTGTGTTAAAAAAAATGTGTTTAGAAAGGATGACCATAACAGCGGGGCAGGTTGGAAAATGCTTTTGTCAAAAATTGAAGCTAGAGCCTCCGACAATGCGCCGGGCACATCTAACAATTTGGTGGCAGAAAGCCATCGAAACTACACGCCTGCTGCAATTAACCAGTTGACCACAGAGCCGCCGTATTCTCAACATGATATTTTTTAAATGTCCCAATGGCCAGAAACAATTAATTTCGGTCCAAACTCGTAGATCTCCACCACTTGCACTGTTTGTGAATATCAGCTTCTTTTGTTTCACACTGAAGGGACATACTGTATTGTCATGACGATGAAGATGATGTTGATTAGAAGCGGTTTGGAGAAAAGGAAGGATGATGTGATCCTTGATCTAATGTAAACTGTGGGCATGTAGACCCCTTTTGGGACATTAGTGATGAAGTGCTATAGAAATAAAGGTGATTTGGCTGTCATGTCATTTCTGCATAAACTGGAGTGAGTCTGAACCTTGTCCTCCTGCTTCAATTAAATTGTTCCACTGTTTGTGCACGACATTCCAGCTGCAGCATGCCATTCCTGTGTCTGTCTGATTTCCCCCCACCGCTGCCCTGTTCAGCTTGATGCTGTCTGGGAGGCCGGTTTGGCGTCAAGCCTAATAAATTGTCACATTCTGCATTTAAATTAAATCAGGGTTGGGTTTTTTTTTGTTTTGTTGAAGCAATATCGTGTTCATTTTGGTCACTACAATCATGATTTGAAAGTTCCACGCCATTTAATCTCTCGTGTGGAACCCGATGCACATAAAAAAGTAAAAGTTTTTACAGAGTGACATTTAAAAGTCTGACGTATTTTGATCCGTGTAAACCGACTTCTTCGGCGTCATGTGATCTGTCACACCAGAAAACCACAACTTCCTCTCAGACCCAGGAAATGAAGCAATGCAGACGGTTGAAGTAGAGCCACAACACAAACAGGCCAATGTTCAGGGTCAGAGTTCGGGCTCTGTATTGGGATTTAGTGGTGTGCAATGGTGTTGATACTTTATTCCCAAACAAACACATGTCCATTAAGCCAAAGTGACATTACAAACAGGCAGCACGAGCTGAAAACAATTGGTGGGAGAAGGATGTTTGCTAATGTGTGGGCCGGTTCTTTCTTTAATCTTCTCTCATCATAAAATCTCGGTCCTACTTGGAGAGCAAATTAGCTTCCCTGTTTAAAAACCTTTTCCTCTCAGTGATCATGATAAAGGGATGAGAACATCAAGTGACATTGACTTGGTAAACATTTACTTTGAGAAGTAAAACACTTGCAACCACTCAATCCTCTAGTTTAGCGGTCCTCAACCTTTTTTGCCCCACGGACCGGTTTAATGTCAGACAATATTTTCAGGGACCATCCTTACAACAAAATAATATGATACGACCTGCATGAAAACTGTTGTATTTTCTAAATATAATAACACGAATTATGACATGGGGAATGTGTCCGAATCTGTCCGCAACACTCTCTGGTCACTGAGGTAACGTTTAAACGTGCCTTCAAAATAAGATACAGCGCAAATACAAAATGCATGAAAAATACAACTCACCATCGCCGCATATTATGTAGAGTGGGCTTGATACGTTGGAATCTCCCGTTGAGATAAATCCGTATTTTAAGTAGGACTCCTGACACTGTCGATTAAATGTAGCCTTCTTTTTCTTGAAAGTTGTACGCTCCTCTTCTGTCACCTGGGCCTTTTCCCCTTCCCAAAGACGTTTGTTTTTTTACTTATTTTGCTCGCTCCTGGGTTTCATTTTAGCGGTAACCTGTCATATGACCGATAAGCGCACCTTGACCCACGTCAATAGTGACATACTGTAGACGGATGTAACAGAGAATCAAAAGACGTTTGTTTTTTACTTATTTTGCTCGCTCCTGGGTTTCATTTTAGCGGTAACCTGTCATATGACCGATAAGCGCACCTTGACCCACGTCAATAGTGACATACTGTAGACGGATGTAACAGAGAATCCGGTAATTTTTCAAAATAAAACATCTTTCAGGTTCCAAAATGGATAAAACTAAAGTTATATAAGTTATTCATTCTTTCTGTGTGGCCAGTTACCAAATGACCCACGGACCAGTACCGGTCCGTAGCCAGAGGGTTGGGGACCGCTGCTCTAGTTAGCAAGGCAACGTACAGCAGACAAGTCATTTTGCTCGGGGTACGTTATATGGCCACCTGGATCTTCCACAGATTGAAAGTAAAAGCAGATGAACGTATGGAGTCCGTACTGCCGGACTTGAAAGGGAAACTTCAGTAAAACAGCAAAACAAGAAACCTCCTTTATATGAGCACAGACACGTGAGCATGCCAAAGAGCTACATACGGTTGCAATTACACTGACGAGATGGTGTGAGCGTGCGTACACAAGGTGAAATCCTTTGTAAGGTTGAGCAGACGCTTCCTTTTAAAGTTCCTTTTAATGATAGGGCACACTCACACTCGGGTGGTTGTCCAGTGCCATGCTTCAGCGTGGCTAAATGTTCCCTGTAGCCTGCTGGCTTGCGCTCACGCTGCGCTTGAGTCATGTTTACCACATTCACACACGCTATCACTTTGTGATCGGACACTTTGAGTGCATCGCTTATTTCTATTCATTATGATTTTTTTTAAATGATGTCCTGTGAAGGTTTTAATTATAATCTGCCTGTGGAACGTTTGCATCCGATGTCCGAAATGTCTCCATACTGAGCACATGTCCCAACTGTGTTGAGGCCATGGAAATTCAGCATGCATGAGCAAGGCTCGCGGAACTCACACTCGTCAAGCAAACCACACTTTTTGGTGAAGTGTAATGAAGCATGGAATGACTTTCCCAGTGTCAGTTTGTCCTTGAGGTGGTAGCTCACTGAGAAAGTGCTAAAGAAGGTAGCAAATGTTGGATTAGTCAACTCTTTTGACGAATGTTGGCCAAAATCAGGGGGCTGCCTCTATTACAGCAACATTTACTACAGCTCTGTTATCTAATCTCTAATAAACACTCAGCTAACATTGCCATATGCCCTCCTTCATTTTCCAACCCGATTTCATCTACAAAAAGGGCACCACACCATTCCCTCTTCCCTTGCAGTTTCAGTCGGTCAGACGAAGCTTCATTTGCACCCGCAGTTTGCTCCGTCTTGATATCCTATTCGCAAAGGATATTGCGTAAATGACATTCTATCGCACATACACCCACAAAGTTTGACAGCTGACAGGAGTTTGCACCTGTTCAGATGCTGCTTTGTGGCAAGAAAACCATGACGGTGGGAGAACAATGGCAGTTAGGAAGAGACTCGTTCACAAATCACAAGTCAAACCACACGTTTAAAACAGCCCGCTCAATCACCTGTCATTTTGCTCCGCCAAGTTTCCACCAGCTTTTTCTTGCTGTTACCTCGCACGATGTTGATACTTGGAATGATAGCAAACTCAACCGACACACTGCACACCCGTGTGACAAGTGAGTTGCTGACTCCTTTTGGTCAAATAAAAACTTTAAGTGGTAAGTTTTTTCTTGGGCACATGCGTGTCACATCACGGATACGATCCATTCACATTAGAAGTCACATTTTTTTTTTGTAATGTGAACGAGTACATAAAAAGATCGGCTTTAACAAAAAAATCCGAATTGGGCATCAGGCCCTGCAGTGTCTAAGATATAGTATAAATGGTGCACATACTGTATATGGTGTTTTACAACATGACGGTAACATCTTTATTGTTCACATGTAGATGTTGATAAAATAATGATACATGTGTGGGTACAAATGTATGTGCATTCCGCGTTTTAACCGGTCCTATGGGAGCGAGTCTCGCCTTTCAAAATCCTACTTCCTCTTTCTGCATATCTTCCTTGACTCCCACGACCTTCCTGTGGATTAAAAAAGTCCCTGTACAATGTGTCATGTGGGATGGGGAGCCCCATTCACATCAGTGGGAGTTCACACAACGTCGGGTGAGTTGTCAACTGTGTTTTTTTTTTTTTAGTACCCCCTCAGTTCCAAGTCAGGTTTGGAAGTATTGTACCCTGGGTGGTGGGCTTTCACACTAAATCTACGTACCGGTAATTTGTCAAGCAAAATGTATGGACAGATTGGTGTAGAACAACACACGCTGATGTAGAAAACACACGCATACACGCAAACACAAGAAATCCTTCTGTTGCAGCATTAAATTATTTATCGTTAAAGCACAGCACAAAGTGAGTTCAGTTATTTTTGTATAATGTATTGTCAACTTTGTGAATGTTGATGGCTGTCAGTAAATTTCTAATGAAAAAAACTGCACTTGCCGCATCCATTTGGATTAATATTTAGCTTTTTCTGAAAAAAAAAAAAAAACAAACAAAATCTTTGTTTTCACTTAACCCATAGTAATATCATGATTATATTGTTTTCGAGATATCTGGCAAAAATATTAAGATCCGAAATTATGTCCAAATCGCAAAGACCTTCTTAATATAGAGAAAAGAGATGAGCCCCTAAACTCAGGACTATACTTACTTAACCACATGATGCATTCTGCTCAGATTGGCGGTCGCGTTTGTTTGTCCAACATGAACAAATACATAAAAGGATTGGATTGAATAAAAAAATTAATTATTGGACATCATGAAATGCTGCATAAACGTAGCTTTTGAGTGTGGATGTAAAGTCTATTTTTTTTTTTCTGATTGACAGTCACACGAAATTCTCTCTTTGAGCAAATCAGCCACCCCCCAAGACACGTTGGTCGACTGACATTGTAGATAAAAGAACCATTAAAGCAATTACTATGACAAGACTGATGAGTTTATATTGGCACACGAAATAGAGCTTGTATTTCTTTCCTGAGGGCAACCCTAAGGGTGTTGGCACAGGAAGTCTGACAATGGATGTAAAACAATAATATGCAACAAGCTTCCTGTACAGCAATGCAGGGTATGCCTGATTAGAAGGTAGAGTATGGATCTGCCGGATAATTGGATTTCCTAAAATAAATCATTAGATGTCACGGTAAAGGCTAAGGCAAGCGTAAATAATGTGCCTCAATGTTATGATCCAAGAAAGCCAGCCAGCGATACTTTCGACAGATCACCATAAAAGAGCTTTCTCCAAATATAAGTGGATATGAGCCATGAAACCGCACGTGTCCAAACGTGTACCTTGACTTTCCATCAATCCATTTTGTCTGCTGCTTATCCATGGGCAATGGAGTGCGGCTAATGTCTGTGTAACAACAATTTGGAAGTATAAACTGAGCCCGAAAGACTAAAAAAAAAAGATTTTTGATTACAATTTCAAAGTAGAAGTTGGGAATAACACACTATGACTGTTTCGTATAAACATTGAAAAACAAGGCATGTGAAACCAGAACAAGTCTTGAGAAAAGTGGAAATGTACTGCAGAGCTACCATTTCCTGCAAAGTTGCATGACTTACAATTTTACATAACTGGTTCGGGAGATTCTTAGAGAGGTGAGAAATTTCTGAGCGCTTCTGAGGTGCTATTAAGCAAGGCTTTAGACTTTACAAGATAAAACTAAAGTTATATAAGTTATTCATTCTTTCTGTGTGGCCAGTTACCAAATGACCCACGGACCAGTACCGGTCCGTAGCCAGAGGGTTGGGGACCGCTGCTCTAGTTAGCAAGGCAACGTACAGCAGACAAGTCATTTTGCTCGGGGTACGTTATATGGCCACCTGGATCTTCCACAGATTGAAAGTAAAAGCAGATGAACGTATGGAGTCCGTACTGCCGGACTTGAAAGGGAAACTTCAGTAAAACAGCAAAACAAGAAACCTCCTTTATATGAGCACAGACACGTGAGCATGCCAAAGAGCTACATACGGTTGCAATTACACTGACGAGATGGTGTGAGCGTGCGTACACAAGGTGAAATCCTTTGTAAGGTTGAGCAGACGCTTCCTTTTAAAGTTCCTTTTAATGATAGGGCACACTCACACTCGGGTGGTTGTCCAGTGCCATGCTTCAGCGTGGCTAAATGTTCCCTGTAGCCTGCTGGCTTGCGCTCACGCTGCGCTTGAGTCATGTTTACCACATTCACACACGCTATCACTTTGTGATCGGACACTTTGAGTGCATCGCTTATTTCTATTCATTATGATTTTTTTTAAATGATGTCCTGTGAAGGTTTTAATTATAATCTGCCTGTGGAACGTTTGCATCCGATGTCCGAAATGTCTCCATACTGAGCACATGTCCCAACTGTGTTGAGGCCATGGAAATTCAGCATGCATGAGCAAGGCTCGCGGAACTCACACTCGTCAAGCAAACCACACTTTTTGGTGAAGTGTAATGAAGCATGGAATGACTTTCCCAGTGTCAGTTTGTCCTTGAGGTGGTAGCTCACTGAGAAAGTGCTAAAGAAGGTAGCAAATGTTGGATTAGTCAACTCTTTTGACGAATGTTGGCCAAAATCAGGGGGCTGCCTCTATTACAGCAACATTTACTACAGCTCTGTTATCTAATCTCTAATAAACACTCAGCTAACATTGCCATATGCCCTCCTTCATTTTCCAACCCGATTTCATCTACAAAAAGGGCACCACACCATTCCCTCTTCCCTTGCAGTTTCAGTCGGTCAGACGAAGCTTCATTTGCACCCGCAGTTTGCTCCGTCTTGATATCCTATTCGCAAAGGATATTGCGTAAATGACATTCTATCGCACATACACCCACAAAGTTTGACAGCTGACAGGAGTTTGCACCTGTTCAGATGCTGCTTTGTGGCAAGAAAACCATGACGGTGGGAGAACAATGGCAGTTAGGAAGAGACTCGTTCACAAATCACAAGTCAAACCACACGTTTAAAACAGCCCGCTCAATCACCTGTCATTTTGCTCCGCCAAGTTTCCACCAGCTTTTTCTTGCTGTTATTTGCGTCACTCGAACTGTGTGTGGCTATTATCAGTGAAACTCATTTGCAGAGAGGTGGGCAATTTCTCCGACAAATATATGCATATGACCTCATTTCAACGCGAGCAAATACCATTGATGCACGAGATGCATTCTGTTTGGTTTCTCGGGGAATGACGCATTTAACCTTCCGCGCGTCCTTTGTGCATCTAACGCTATCTGTTTATGCTATTTTTAACGGTTCACACCATTGACAAGATCGATTGTTGTGCGGCGACCTCATTCTGACATCCCTCCATCATCAGGTGTTTATCATTCTAATGTGCAAGACATTTTTTTAAATAAATAAATGTTCATTTTTCAAACCGCAGGCTAACAAATTGATTTATCACCAAAATATAGTTTCCTTCATAAAATCTTTGCATCAGTGACATTCACGTGTCAAACGCACATACTTCTAATTTCAGAAAGTAGACAAGTTCTGTCCTTAAGCACCAGTCAGATGATGAAAATATATGGAAATAATAAGAATAAAAAGTCATCTTGTGCGTTGACATTCATCATGAACTTGACTGGGCCTCAAGTGGCTGCTGGCGAACCTGAACAGCAGACAAGCCCCGACAGGGACAACACGCAAAAGCCACGCAATCCTTTCGGGAATTCGGCCTTCAGTTGTTTTGCCGAAGTTTTAGCATACACATTGACGCATATACACTCACACTCACCACTGCAGATGACACACAGGCCATTCCAGTCAGGAAGTTCCAACACGAGTATAGTTTATGCACACACTTATATTGTTTCCTCTTAGTTGTGCTCAATTAAAATGACACTGGTTGAAAAAGGCCCAGTGCAGGTCTTGCACAAACGGACACATTTTTGGGTTTGAGTCCAGTTTCAAATACTACAGTGTGTGTGTGTGTGTGTGTGTGTGTGTGTGTGTGTGTGTGTGTGTGTGTGTGTGTATGCCTTCAGAAAGTGCAAGTTAAAATTAGCCACGATGAACTGACTCACTCAGTAGACCTGAATGTCTTCGGTTTAAAGCTACAAGGAGGAATCCATCACTGTCAAAAGAACCGACTTGAGTGGATTTTGCCTCGGGGAGCTAATTGTGGCGCATCAGTTAGAAATTTGTCTGGTCCGGACATTTTGTAAATTGCATGCAATTATGTTGACTTGGTGATTCTGGTGGAGCCGTGAGCAAATTAGCACGCGGGAATGTACTTGAGTCTTGTAAACATTCACAACGTGGCTTTGTTTTCCAAAAGTACACACATAGCAAATTGCAAAGCCTCGCACGATGTTGATACTTGGAATGATAGCAAACTCAACCGACACACTGCACACCCGTGTGACAAGTGAGTTGCTGACTCCTTTTGGTCAAATAAAAACTTTAAGTGGTAAGTTTTTTCTTGGGCACATGCGTGTCACATCACGGATACGATCCATTCACATTAGAAGTCACATTTTTTTTTTGTAATGTGAACGAGTACATAAAAAGATCGGCTTTAACAAAAAAATCCGAATTGGGCATCAGGCCCTGCAGTGTCTAAGATATAGTATAAATGGTGCACATACTGTATATGGTGTTTTACAACATGACGGTAACATCTTTATTGTTCACATGTAGATGTTGATAAAATAATGATACATGTGTGGGTACAAATGTATGTGCATTCCGCGTTTTAACCGGTCCTATGGGAGCGAGTCTCGCCTTTCAAAATCCTACTTCCTCTTTCTGCATATCTTCCTTGACTCCCACGACCTTCCTGTGGATTAAAAAAGTCCCTGTACAATGTGTCATGTGGGATGGGGAGCCCCATTCACATCAGTGGGAGTTCACACAACGTCGGGTGAGTTGTCAACTGTGTTTTTTTTTTTTAGTACCCCCTCAGTTCCAAGTCAGGTTTGGAAGTATTGTACCCTGGGTGGTGGGCTTTCACACTAAATCTACGTACCGGTAATTTGTCAAGCAAAATGTATGGACAGATTGGTGTAGAACAACACACGCTGATGTAGAAAACACACGCATACACGCAAACACAAGAAATCCTTCTGTTGCAGCATTAAATTATTTATCGTTAAAGCACAGCACAAAGTGAGTTCAGTTATTTTTGTATAATGTATTGTCAACTTTGTGAATGTTGATGGCTGTCAGTAAATTTCTAATGAAAAAAACTGCACTTGCCGCATCCATTTGGATTTGCATTCTGCTCAGATTGGCGGTCGCGTTTGTTTGTCCAACATGAACAAATACATAAAAGGATTGGATTGAATAAAAAAATTAATTATTGGACATCATGAAATGCTGCATAAACGTAGCTTTTGAGTGTGGATGTAAAGTCTATTTTTTTTTTTCTGATTGACAGTCACACGAAATTCTCTCTTTGAGCAAATCAGCCACCCCCCAAGACACGTTGGTCGACTGACATTGTAGATAAAAGAACCATTAAAGCAATTACTATGACAAGACTGATGAGTTTATATTGGCACACGAAATAGAGCTTGTATTTCTTTCCTGAGGGCAACCCTAAGGGTGTTGGCACAGGAAGTCTGACAATGGATGTAAAACAATAATATGCAACAAGCTTCCTGTACAGCAATGCAGGGTATGCCTGATTAGAAGGTAGAGTATGGATCTGCCGGATAATTGGATTTCCTAAAATAAATCATTAGATGTCACGGTAAAGGCTAAGGCAAGCGTAAATAATGTGCCTCAATGTTATGATCCAAGAAAGCCAGCCAGCGATACTTTCGACAGATCACCATAAAAGAGCTTTCTCCAAATATAAGTGGATATGAGCCATGAAACCGCACGTGTCCAAACGTGTACCTTGACTTTCCATCAATCCATTTTGTCTGCTGCTTATCCATGGGCAATGGAGTGCGGCTAATGTCTGTGTAACAACAATTTGGAAGTATAAACTGAGCCCGAAAGACTAAAAAAAAAAGATTTTTGATTACAATTTCAAAGTAGAAGTTGGGAATAACACACTATGACTGTTTCGTATAAACATTGAAAAACAAGGCATGTGAAACCAGAACAAGTCTTGAGAAAAGTGGAAATGTACTGCAGAGCTACCATTTCCTGCAAAGTTGCATGACTTACAATTTTACATAACTGGTTCGGGAGATTCTTAGAGAGGTGAGAAATTTCTGAGCGCTTCTGAGGTGCTATTAAGCAAGGCTTTAGACTTTACAATTGACAAGATCGATTGTTGTGCGGCGACCTCATTCTGACATCCCTCCATCATCAGGTGTTTATCATTCTAATGTGCAAGACATTTTTTTAAATAAATAAATGTTCATTTTTCAAACCGCAGGCTAACAAATTGATTTATCACCAAAATATAGTTTCCTTCATAAAATCTTTGCATCAGTGACATTCACGTGTCAAACGCACATACTTCTAATTTCAGAAAGTAGACAAGTTCTGTCCTTAAGCACCAGTCAGATGATGAAAATATATGGAAATAATAAGAATAAAAAGTCATCTTGTGCGTTGACATTCATCATGAACTTGACTGGGCCTCAAGTGGCTGCTGGCGAACCTGAACAGCAGACAAGCCCCGACAGGGACAAGCAGCATGTGTGGTGTTGAACGCCTCCCTCGTGGCCTACATGCGCTACGGGCTATTCAGGTGTGTTGTGTCACGTGCCATAAAGGCTGCTCAAATTCAGAATTAACTTTTTCGGACATTGGTTGACATGCTGACTGTGATTACGTGTCTCTCTCTCTCTCTCTCTCTCTCTCTCTCTCTCTCTCTCTCTCTCTCTCTACCTCTA
>NW_017805010.1:2433632-2477462 GCF_001891065.2 Hippocampus comes
GCATATACTGTGTGTATGTGTGTGTGTGTGTGTGTGTGTGTGTGTGTGTTGCTGATGGTGCAGTGGTTCACACGCCTGACTTGTGAGCAGTCAGCGTGGCATTGGTTCCCACTCAGTAACGGATGTGGGTGTGAATGGTTGTTCGTTTCCATCTGTGCGCCGCGACTGACTGGCAACCAGTTCAGCTAAAGTTAGTTGGGATAGGCTCCCCAGCACTTTGGTCTTCATGAAAGTAGTCTGATCTGGCACTTGGAAGAATCGCTTCAAATGAAACCGGTACTCATTTTACCCTTTACATCCCTAGTCTATATGATGTATGATAGCATGATGGTGCTACTGTTACAAATACACCCTGAAGAGATTAGTTTTGATTGATTGATTTGTTTCTCGATACATTATACATAGTTGAAGATCCATCCATCCATTTTCTGATCCGCTTTATCCTCACAAGGGTCGCGGAGGATGCTGGGACCTATCCCAGCTGTCTTCGGGCTGTAGGCGGGGGACACCCTGAACCGGTTGCCAGCCAATCGCGGGGCACACAGAGACAAACAACCATCCGCGCTCAATCAGCCTGCCATGCATGTTTTTGGAATGTGGGAGGAAACTGGAGTACCTAGAGAAAACCCATGCAGGCCCGGAGAACATACAAACTCCACACAGGAAGGCCGGAGCTGGGATCGAACTGATGACCTCTGCAATGTGAGGTCGACGCGCTAACCACTGGCCCACCGGGCCGCCCATAGTTGAAGATATTTGGTGAAAATGTGTTAATGCTGAGAACTACTGTACATCGTAATCACTTGTGGAGATAGAGTGTTTAACTGTTTTTTTTCCTTTTCAGTATTAGGGACCAGCAATGCACTTGGCCCTCTGGCATGAGTTGCCCCTTCCCAACTCTAAAACAACTTGAGCGCCATCATTCAGCTCATCCCACGCAATTGTGAGAATATTAGTTCGAATTATTTGGCCCATTTATACCACTCCAGTGTGCCCTTTACTCGGTAGCTTTGCCTAAACTCCAAAGATGCATCTTCTTCAGCTACCTCTATTTCGAGAAAAGCATGGTGTCATTATTTGAATTCCCTAGCGTGATATATTTTGTGTTATTTACGCTATTGTAATATGTTGGAACGCAAACCATTCTGGGTGCAAAAATAAGCAAAAAGTATGTGCTTAAATGGCTGTTATGTAGTGTGACCCACAGGCTGAGTAACGTGTGCCGCCATGTTAAATAAATCGGTGATTTTCTCTTTCGTGTTTTTTTTACAACAACAAGCAAGGAGGTGACGTAGATAGATAGATAATTAGATAGATAGATAGATAGATAGATAGATAGATAGATAGATAGATAGATAGATAGATAGATAGATAGATAATTACTCTCATGTAATCTAAGCAAGAATAAAACAATGTTTATGTTCCTTGGGTCCGTGGCTCAAACATGTAAGGTTGTGAGGGATGTGTAGTCACACCAAAGATGCTGGACATAGTGATAGGTGATTGACAGGTTGACAGTTGACAGCGCGGTGTGGTTTCAGTGCAAAGGACATCCCCACAGCGCTTGAGAGTGGAGATAAACACTTGATTTATCACCATTTTGACGTCTCATTTTATAGACTTGGAAATTGTTTAAAACATTGACAGGTCTGTTAACAACACTGTTCTCTGCGGTGTGTCAAATTTACAAGACAATTATTTTGACTTTACAACAACTTTAAATGGAAATGATGAAGTTGCCCATTGTAAACAGATGATACTGGTGACTTGCCAACATCTTCTGTTTATCTGTGGGCGGTTAGCATTGCACACTGAGCCTTTTAGAGTGTCCTGATTGTAATTCAAGTTTTCAAAACCGGCATTTTAAAAATCAATTTCACTCACGACGTCATACGGTAAACTTTTACGTTTACATTTTGCTGCAGTCACAGACCAATTGAAAGAATGATGTCACGTGGTTTTCTTATGATGCATTTAAATTCTGATGAACTGAACTTGAAAGGGGAAACAGACCAAGTGTACAAACTTTCAATGAATTATAACCAGAGAAAACAGACTCTCGTTACAGTTTGTGAAAGCATCCGGGAATTCACATTGCTACAACTCCATTGGCCCAATACCCAGAATCTTGATTTTGCCTTTTCCCTGTTTCTCCACTTGTCTCATCTTTAGTACTACACAAATGTGGGGTGAAGCTGTACAGGCTCACACGCTCACTTGCTTAGCACCAACCAATCAAGGCCGACTTCCTGAAGCTTTCTCATGCTTTTTGGGTTCTGATTCCTCTTCCATAGAAGTCTGCTGTCCCACCGGGTAACAATATCTGCCTTCTAAAGTCCATGATGGGCTAAGACCAGCAAACAAAAGGAGAGGGGGTGAAGCAGAGGAATGCAGGGGGTCTCAAAACTTTTCACTTTCCACAGTGCCCTTATTCACACTTGACGTACATTCATTTCATTCGACATTCACTTCATTTAGGCTGCCCTCTGCAGATATGCCACATGACATTGAAGGTAAACCCCACAACACACTCTTTCACCACTGTATAAGATCTTGCTTTTGTAATATTTTTTTTTTTGCCCATACTGTTAATCCACAAATCTTCCTGTTCCAAAATTAGGGTATATGCAAAATGAAGGTATTCCAAACTACGATTGCATGGCCTTGTGGAAGTCTCCTATCTGACACAGTTTAAGTCCAATATTTTTAATTATTATCTGTTGTAAAATTACAACACAGTGATCCAGTCATGACTTTTTTTCCACTGGCTGATATGCAAATTCGTACGTTTATTATTACCGTATTGTAATACTTAAGGGTATATGCTAGAATGAAGAATTCCAGCCAATCATTTCATAATTCGGGCAAACAGCTCCGCTCTTTTACTAAAAATGCAACGCCTCAAAATAACTTTAGTACTTCGACGTCTACTGTAAACTGTCGGATGTCAACGTTTACTTTACTTTAATGTAACTCGATTGAAAAAGAACGATTCTTTGCAGTTGTATTGAGTGTGAAATAAAGAAAGTTCTTTTCCAAATAAAATTGCCTGAGGCCAGAGTCACTTACCGGGCTTGCCGATATTCTGGAAGTAAAGCACCAGGACCACGAGAGATCCCAGGCACGTCGCCAGAAACAGGCGTCCTCCTCGGGGCATCCTCATTCTGACGCCCGGCCGGCTCAGCTGCTGGCGGGTTCCTCGGCGCGACCCCCTCGCCGCTGTCCTCTAGCCTCGACCCGGCTCTTAAAAAGAAGGCTCAACTCGCCGAGGAACCGGCACCCTTTCGGAGAATGAAATGGTGCATAGAACGGCAGTGAGCGGCCATCCGAGACAAGTGTGGGCTGCGCTTTTTAACTGTTAAGTCTCCAAGTGTGGGACATGAGTGACTCACTCACTGACGCCGTGTCTATGTGAAAGACGTCCAGCTAAATCGCTTTTTCAGAATACATCGGGAATTAGTATTACGGAACCGAACGGTTAAAAAGCACGACTCTTGTTCGCGAATACGGTTTCAAACGCCGAATTAGACGTTGGAGTCCAGTTTGTTCAAGTTTTAAGAACTACTTCTTCGTCAAAGATGGAGGGGCTGTGGGAGGTGACGTCACAGCAAATCTTGCGCGTATACCCCCCCTCTTGGAAACTTTCATTTTAAATGGTAGCTCTCTGGTCTCATTACATTCAATATTATTCATCTACTGCCTTGTTTCAACAACCCTTCTTTCAAATCCTCCGTGCCCAGTGTGTGTCTTTATTGCATATATTTTTAATATTGTAATTTCGTTCAGAATAATCATCGCAGGAAAAAAACTAAGGCTGAACCCAATGGGTTTTTTTCGAACGTTACTTCATTTGACTTTGAGGGGTGGCGGGGGGAACTCCCATCAAATATTGTCACACTCTGACCATGATAAAACTCGGTGAACTTTGCAGGCAATTTCATAACTAGTTTAACATTAGTTGAAGAAATATTGACGAACTATCAAAATAATTAAAGAAAAAAAGAAAACACTTTAGTGACCAGGGTAAATCTCAGGCAGCGTGTAGTGTAACTCTGCAACATCAGCTGGATGCAGATCCGTCCATCCATTCATTATCTGAAGCGCTGTCTTCGAGCAGTGGGTGAAGTACACCCTGAACTCGTTGCCAGCCAATCGCAGGGCATACATTGACAAACAACCACTCACAATCACACTGGGGGACAATTCAGAGTGTTCCATTGACCTACCATGCAGGTTCTTAGAATGCGGAAGGAAATTGGAGTACCCAGAGAAAACCCACGCACGCACGGGGAGAACATGAAAACTCTACACAGGAAGGCCGGAGCCCGGAATCGAACCACAGACCTCTTTACTGTGGGGTGGCCGAGCTAAGTCATCTACCATGTCACCTGGATGCAGATACAATGTTGGTCATTTTGCAGACATGCAAATGTTGGCAGATCTGTGAGAGGGAGGGATGCGCCTCTACGGAAAGGGTAACAGCTGCCGTCAATCATGTCCAATCATAATAATAGTAGTAGTAGTAATAATGTGTTAAATAAATTCATTTCAACAATGATTCAGAGGATTTGATGACCGCTGCTTACTTATTTATGAATGGAATAAGTCTGCCATCGACCACACATGTCCGCGTAGCTCACAATCTGTCTTGCCTATTCATTAGACCAGCTGTGACATTATTTTGACATGGTTTGAGTGGGTGTAATTTTATACTTTCTAACACCAAATGGTCTCTCCATCGGGCAGATCTACAAGGACAACCCTTACTTCACCCAAATGCCCAGCTTGATCCAGACAGTCCTCAAAATTGGCAAACACACGCGGCAAGCATTGCGCTTGTACGAAAATCACTATAAGGCAGCATTTACATTCCACTGCAGATGTGCCTGTCTTTCAAAATAGGGGCGTCGGGGTCTCTTTATTCTCCCGCAAATGCATGGGTGAAAATGGGTGCATTACATCATGTGACCAATGCGTTGCGTCACATGGCTCTGCACTTCACATGCATCACATGCCACGCATACAACACAAAGTGTCGCAGTGTGCAAATGCCGTGCGCATCATCTCTCGTGATTGGTCTGTTTTTGTCACATGCTGTGACAACGTACTCAGCTTTCCCAGCACCTGGAGTTACTGTCTTCAGAAAGTCTGAAATCTTGAGGTGATGACAGACTCAGACACGACTTTCATATCAAATCAATCACTAAAACAGCCTTTCATCAGCTGAAACACAAATCCACACTGAAGGGTCGCAGGCGCCTAGCAGACTAGGAGAAATTTACCCATGCTTTTCTTCCAAGTAGACTTGATTTTTGTCATGGTCTTCTTACTGGTGTCCCTAAAAAGAGCATCAAAAAGCTTCAGCTCATTTAGGACTCTGCAGCTCGTGTTCACTGTCCTCTTTGTGTTGAAAGCAATTGTGGTTCCCCTGACACCCATTTAATTATGTGAATATGGCAACCCGCAACAGCTGTGTGAATGACATAGCACACTTCAGACATAGCAGTGTCCCGCTTTGGTGAGTTCTGTCTGAAAGGCACAGTCGTATTATTAACTGTGGTACGGTAAAAAGAAAAAAAAAATCTGTTTAACTGTGGAAAACTGGTGGAGCCTCACAACTACAATAAGCTACGTATATTGACTGTCTTATATGCTCATGTTATCATATAAGATGATCTTATAAGTCGCACACATAATTTGTGCTTCAATATAAACCTCACGCGTGAAGTAAGATCTTAACTACAATCGACACTGCAAAGTGATCTTGACAGAAACAGAAAGTGAGCCATATTCTTTCGTTCCCATATAGTTTCTCTTTGTTTATTTTGATTTGTAATAGTGCTGAGGAAAACCCCAAGAAGGTGACCAAAGCTAAAATAAAACAATACGATGTAAAGGAGGGAACCACTGACAAAGAGATGTGGTGTGTACTGTGGATATGATTCCACATTAGTAATATGCGCAATACATGTAAAGTCTCCAATCAAAAGAATCTGGTTTCACTTCGAATAAGGCGAATAGTCAAGTAAACAGCTTGCAACATATACTGAAGGCAAGTCTGAGCAAGCCAATACATAATGACGTAGGTTGGGTGATTCCGTATCAAGACATGCAATGAGGAGCCTTCAACTTACTTGTGGGTGATGGAATTTTTGGGTGGTAATGTGCAGTTTCCTATCTGAGATGCACAGGTTGTACGCTGCAGTTAAAATTTCACTCCAGCACAACCCTCTGATCTCATATGGGTTTCTATTTATGGGCCGGGATGGCTGACCCAGTGTTTAGACAGAACCAGCAAAGCTAAGAGACAATGATAGGGCCTTCAAACAGACTGAGCAACATGAAGGGACTCTTTCCCGTAAATGAAACTCGATTATTTTTAAATCTCAGAAAGTGTTTGATCACGAGCCAGTTGACTCGAGGCTGTAATACATTGACTGCATCGTATCAAAAAGTCTCAAATGATTCAACTGCTCCAGGTCAAAATGCATTTGTAAACCTCACATTTTATAATAACCTCTTTAGAAGTCTTCAGAACACGCGTTTGAAAAAGAAGTGACAATGACCTCACGACAGTTCTGAAAATGTCAAAATACAAAAAAAAAAAAAAAGCCTTCCACAAACACCATATCATGAAAAAAATAACCACTCACGGAAATGGCCGTGGAAATACACATACACCCACTAATCAGCATGACATCAATACAACCAAATGGTTCTGCCTCTGTCAACTTCTATGCAGAGAGAACAAGCTGAGCATATGATTAGCCCTAATTCAAACGTGTCCAACCGGACCATACTTTCCCCTCATTACTAATTGAATGACTCACTATGTTTATCGGTTGGAGTTGTTTCCAGGACTGTATTTGCTGTTTTATGTCTTTTGTCATGATGGCGCAAAATCTGTGAGGGGCAGGGTACACCATTGATTTGTTTTCTAAGCAGCACATGCTTAAAAAAATATTACAAATTCAAAACTATGTCCTAGACATATTCATTACAGTTTAGAGTTCAGCATTGAAGTGGGCATTGTTTGTTGACAGTTTATTAACTTTAAATATTGCCATTGAGCAGAATGAAGACATGTACTTAATCTAGTATGCCCAAAATTTTCTGTGTGACATCACAACACTTATACACAGTTGTGCTGCTCATCCGACTGGAACCTATCCCAGCTGTCTCCAGGGTACACCTTGAACTGGTTGCCAGCCAATCGCGGGGTACACATTGGCAAAAAACCACACACAATCATGCCGAGGGGCAATTTAGAATGTTCTATTAACATGCCATGCATGTTTTTGGAATGCAGGAGGAAACCGGAGTACCAAGAGAAATACCATATATAGGCTCGAGCACCTCCCTGACCGTGTTTGCAATGTTTGCACTGCCTAATATATAAATATGGTAATCATTTTTTTATTAAAAGGTATGAAGGATAGTTAGGTGTAAAATCTTTCTTGACAAATAAGGCAAAAAAACCCCCCTGATTTATGAAGTACTTCAATGCTCTCAGTGTATATTTACTGTTATACTTGCTGTTATATTGCTTTAACACACATTTAAGGAGACATGTTTCAGGACTTACCTATTAAAGCTAACCTATTAAACAACAGAAAATTGTTACAATCCTGACGCTATGCATTTGGTATTTTAACATCTTCTTAAAATCGGTGACTTGCTCGGACAGGTGCGAGTACATGACCTCAACATTTTACAGCCCTGATTTCATGATGCACTGATGCTCGATTTAAACATTTTCACACGTCTTCATCAAACAATGCACTGACATCAATAAAGTAGGTACGAACACGTTTTACTAGCCCGTTGGTAACCAAGACAAACAGTATTTCACAACAGCTGGCTCTTAAGTGAACGCAAATGGGCTATTAGGTGTCTGACATGTGAGCCCTAAGAAGCCATAAAAACAAAACAAGATGACAACAATATGCTTCAAGATTTTATCATGTAATCGTCACTCGTCTGTACGTATATTGGGAGGCTATATTTCTAGGCGCAGTTATCCACGTTTACCGCCTGAGGGCAGCATTGTCTACAATAAACAAAACAGGAAGAGATGCACAAAGACGGTGAATAGGATAAAAAGGAACAAACTAACATTTCACGTCAAGGAAATAACTCCATAATTTCTTTTTAAATTTAATGTATTAAAACGTTTTAGATAACTTTCTTAAATTTTAATAAATGTATTTTGTTTAACTTTACAACGATTATTTTTTTTAACATTAAAGCAAAAAGCTTTTTATTTTGAGACAACTCCAATTGTCTATTTAGTGTTGTTGCTCAACACGGGGTAATTTCATATTATTAACATTGTATATATCTATATATCTATATATCTATATCTATATCTATATATAAATAACATGCCTGTAGAGAGAGTAGAGTTGTTATTTATACGGTGGGAACTGAGGTTGTCACAGCTGACTGTAGTTCAGGGAGTTATAGAATTTTAACATTTAAAGTCGCTCAGTGCGGTTGGCACTGGTTAGCACATCCATCTGCCTCACAGTGCAGAGCTCATGGGTTTGATTCCAGGCTCCAGCCTTCCTGTGTGGAGTTTACATGCTCCCCTAGTGCTGTGTGGGTTTTCTCTGGGTACTCCGGTTTCCTCCCACATTCCAAGATCATTCGTGGTAGGTTGATTGAGTGCTCTAAATTGTCTCTGGGTGTGATTGTGAGCGCGAACGGTAGTGGCTGGCAACCAGTTCATGGTATACTGTAGTCCGCCTCCTGCCCGCAGACAGCTGGGATTGCTCAAGCACGCCTGCGAACCTCGTGATGATAAGTGGCTCGGATAATGGATGGATGGATGTCTCTCAGCGCACATATACAGACACATTCTTATATATTTGTAAGAAATAGCAAGTGACAAAAACACATTTGCGATTGCCGCTCCTGTCTAATAAAAGTGCTGTTCACAGATCTGAGTTAGTTTGTGATGATGACTGATGAAAATGTTCCACAGCAATCATCTTGTATACGTCACTGCCACAGCAACCAGCAAAAAAAAACAAAAAACTTTTTTGTCATACCACCTGTGACTGTCAGACATCGATTTTTATAGGTTTGTGAAGAGGACAGAAATGACAACACTCACAATAACTCTCATCTTCAATTGCTGCAAGGAAACAAGAGTTACAAACACCATGGCTATAAGTGGTTGCTTAGCAACAGATAAATCATTCTGGCCTTCCTGCAGGGACGGTTTCTCAGAGGATGTTTGAACACAAAACCAAGTTACAGGCTCAGTCGACAAGGAACAATTTGTCAAGTTAATGCAGGACAATTGGTTTACTTTGGAGGTGTGCATCATTTCAATACTGTAAGTATGACCATTTGTATGAACTGTTCTGTTTGCCGATTGAAACATTTGTTTTTGCTCAAAATGTATGTCTGTCTTATTGGTCGATGAAAAACAAACATGCATAACATCGGTTTTGCTTATTTGACTGGCTGTCACTTGTTTTTTTACGCCGATAGAAAGTACTGTATCTGGAATGCCTTTTACCGCTATTGTCCTTATGATGGCGCCATTTCTTCATGTTAGAAACCACCTGTAGTCCAACAGGTCAAATATCGGTGCAGAAAAAAATGAGTCTTCTGACTTCAGCTTCGCAATATAGGGAGTTAACCCACAACCAGGCTTCGGCATACACCATCACATGGTGGCATGGACACAACCTGAGCCGTTTGATGTGCATGAAACAGACTTTGGAAGCAGGTATCATTATTTGGGATTTAATAGAGTGCCTGAGAAAGAGAAAACGCTCCATCAAAGCATGTGTGCTCTCCTTTGTAATGGAAACATTGGATGAGAGCTGCATGAAAACGGACATGTCGCAAATGTAATTGAGTTGAACGTCTCACTGCCTTGTGGCAAAAATGAACATGTGTGTAATCATGTAAATCCATACATGCGTATCTATTAACTCAACTAACTTGTATTTATAGAGCACTTTCATATCAACCATCAATACATACAGGAGTAAAACCACATATACTTACGAACGTCTCTTCACACGAAATTTTCAAGTTCCGAACAGGAACATAATTGCCTCTTGTTACGAAAGAAATTTCAAGATAAGAAATGTAAAACTACAGTATGGGCTGTTTCTCGAAGCTCCGAGTTTCCTGAAGGCAACATACTTAGACCTGCTCTGCCTTTGGCTGTTACCTCGCATCTTCGTGGCACCTACAAAAACAAATATACAGTACTGTAGTGAAAAATAATCAATCAAACAGTGATCGCAAAAAAAAAAAAAAAACGGATTCAACAACAGCTGTTATGAGCTGTCTTTGATTTGGTTTCTATTTTGAATTTTTCATGTTTGACTGGCCTGCAGGACCGTCATTCATTGCGGTCTGTGGGCCGAGTGTCGTGCCGTGTCCGCGCCAGAGCTGGGCCAGACCAATGTTGCTGACTGGGCTTTTATCAATGTCTGTCCCATTAAGCTGCGGCCGGTGCTTAGCTTGATGTCTCCTGTGTTTTACTTCAACAGTGCACGTTCTTTTGCTTTGTAATGATATACACATCCGGGAACATGCCGTACTGTTCGCCTGTCTGTTCCAACGGAAAAAAAGTAGGGGTAGTAAATAAGTGGAAGATGGTCTGCTTGGTCCAAAATTATTCCTGTTCTTAGACTAACTTATCTTATACTAGATTCTGCAAACACCACATCGATTTTCCAACGGTGATGTCCGAACCACAACATCACAACATTGCACAGTAACTACTCGGTGCGGGCACCCGCAGCGGCTCCTCTCTCTCCATTTCCTCTGTGCTGTACGTTGCACATAGAGCACATTTGACATGAAAGTTGACTTGAACTTGAACCTGAATAATATTACAGTTTAGTTGTGTGCCAAAGGCTCTGCCCGATGTACGAATACCTGACAAACTGAAAACTCATTCCTTGTTTGCGTCAAGTCTAGTGAATAAAATTCAAAACCAAGATTTCAATAGCAGCCATTTGAATGGGATTGAAAGCGGAAGCAACCTTGAGCTCAAGGCATGGCTTTGACATTTCTTGGCGCGATTTGAAATAGCAACATAAAAAGGGAAGGCTACGTTCTGAAGAAAACATTATTGAGTGCGTTCAATGTGTTTTCAAAATCTGAACTGAGGGTTCAATGACAGTCAGGCGGACATGGTAACCATTATCAACCATGGTACTTGGTACAAATTGCAACACAACCTAAATGAATCGAGTGAACACCGCATTGTTTCCATGTCCCGAGCCCTCCCCTCCTGCCAACCACCCAAACAAGTACAATTCAACCTCTGAATGTCCACTTGAGATTGAAAAGATGGAGGACGCGATCTGGCTTCTTATAATCTCCTCTGGGGTGCAACCGAGTGTTGATTTATATAAACCTCAATGTCCCTTCTGTTGCTCAAAGATGAGTGTTTGATAAGAGGTCACACTCAGTGCAAAGCAATCGGATAAGGGGAGAGTTTTAAACAACCTGAAGGTTCCACTTGTTTTGCCAGCGTGTTTTTATCTTCATTGCTTCCCTCTTCTGGATCTTGTTCAATCCGGGCATTAACAAGTGGAGGCTCCAAGATAGCCTTGTGAATTCCAGCATGAATTCCCTGCTCCTCGGCTCCATGCAACAAACCAGGCAAACTTTCTCATTTATGTACAATGGAACTTTTGAAAAGTTGGAGTTGTCCCAAATTTTCCAATCGGCACCCAACCACTGCTCAGCAAGCCACAAAAGGCTCAACTTGCATTGAGCTTTTTTTTTTTGTTTCTCTGCAACATCTATTCATACAAATCTGGAGGATGACTTTAAAAAAATGACGTGCATCCGATGTGATTGAGTTTTGATTAATTTTTACACTGGTATGACTGTCAAATGAATGAAAACATTGCTTGCACAGGAAAAAGTGTTATGATGGCGACTCTGGAGCAAAGGAAACTGAAGTTAATTCACCAGCTTTCTAAAATGCATTCCACTGTACTGAGCGCTACGTTTAGCGTATAATCCTGAAAAACAGCCTGCACGATCACAAAACACTTTTCCAATTTTAATAACATTTAAACCCTTATTTTTCTGAAGCAAAGAATTCAAGTCAAATGCATTTCAAAATGAAAAATTTGCCTCACCCTCTATCTCATGACCCTATTCTTCAATTAGTAACATTTGCGTACCCGACAAAATCTCTTGGCAACTTATCTTGTTCTGCTTAATATTGTAAGATATTCTTTTTCCAATTAGAACCACTGAGGGTTTTATCGGAAATGAAATGACTAGAACCTTGTTGCATGCTGAACACTTCATTTTTAAAATGTCATTAAATATGTACCGGTAAGTTAAAGATGACACATCTATCACAACCCCCTTCAGCAGTTATTGATTGTGGTGGTTGTGAGCATATTAAGTTTATGAAGACACTCATAACGGTTATGCCATTGGTGTTTCATATTTAAGACGTCACTTTCGATGTTCATTGGAAAAAACACCTGAACAAGACACGAAGGGATCGGGTAAACAAGCACATGTGGACACAGTAACTTAAGTGGCAGAACGCTTTGTCCGGTAATCGAAAGGTCCACTGTTCTATCTGAGTCAGGTGTCCTTGCGACTACATACATGGTTTCCACACACCGGAGTGTGACTGTGTGACTACTGAATAACCATTGTGGGTGCTTTGAGTGTGTGACAGAGAAGTGCCATATGAATCAAATGCATTATTATGTATAAAAACTGCCATGTGCTGTAAAAATTACAATAACACAGTTGTTCTACAGTCATTAACTATAATCCAAAACACAGTAGTGTACTGTAAGAATGAGTAACAGTAGGTGCATTGTAAAATAACAGTAAATTATCGGGGTTCCCGTTGCAAGTACTGTTATTTTACAGAGAAATTCTTTACAGTTCAATTTGTCTCATTTTATTTAGAGGTGTCAAATTATCGCGTTAATTGCAAATAATTAATTACCTTCATATTTACCAAGTTATGTTTTTTAATTGCGTTAATCTAAATTTTAATCTCTAACTTTATTGTTTCTGTAGATGGGTTGCCTATTTATATTCTCCTTTTTAAGTGTTGGCTTCCTGCGTTCGAGCTGTTGAGGGTGGGGAAACAGGTCAGTCACAGCCTGAAGCGGACAATGATTGGCTGTCATTATGTTTGGGCTTGTTTGGCATAATATGATAGGCTCCCATTTAAGTTGGGGGGGGGGGTGTTCTATTTTATTTTTATTTTGTAAGTACTTGGAGGTTTACCAAAAACCAAAACAGTGATATTCCCCCTGGTGGTCGAAACTAAAGGTTGCAGGTAAGACTTGGGACTCGTTTCAAATACAGCAGAAAGTCAATGGCTAGGACTGCATCTGTTCAAGTCTGTTTAAAAACAATAAACCACTTTATAATGCCACTTTTTTTCTGTGATGTCAGTCTTTTCATCTGCCTCAATACTATAATGAATTTAAAATGAAAATAGGAGTTTTCTCAGCAATTTTTAGATGAGATTAAAATATTTATGAGGTCAATTAATTTCATATCATAATTAATTAATCTCACAATTTTTTAAATCTCTTGACAGCACTAATTTTATTACCGCTTAACGAAAAACGAAAACAACCAAACACAAATACCTTCAACATCACTTTTAGTCATCAAGCTTCCATTGCAAGTCCCGCTTGACTAATCTTATGATTAAAATATGACTTGTGTTCCAGGTTAACGCTACATTTGCACAAAAATGATACGTGCCTTGCGTCCATGTGTGTTAATGTGCACGTGAAATGCGTGTCGTAGGCCAAGACGGTGTGACGAGCTCTTCAACTCCTGGCATGTCTTCACAATGGGGGCTCTGCTATTGCAGTGAGGACTTTTCCAAGAAATATCAAACGTGTGTCGTGTACACAAATCCTCTGTGATTGCATTCACCGGAGAACAAACAAACCCGTCATGCAGAGATGCACACGCATCCGCATCACACGCACACACACACACACAGGTCTTCGGAGACACAATCACACGCAAATAAATGAATTAAATACTCCCCAATGTAAATATGAATGCGACGCATGCTCCATTAGTGCTGTGATGGAGTCTCCGATGATTTCTGAACCCTGCTAGTTTTGTTTATTTGTTTGTGATTGTCCTGAAAGCCAGCTATATGCAGTTACCTTCATCTGGACCTCCGTAATCTTTTTTTATGGACAGAGTTTCATCTATAGTGTGTAAGTGAATGGGCAGAATGACATTTACATTACAAGTGTATCTAATTTTGACATTGTATCACCTCCTCTAGCTGGAAGTTGACACATTTTTTTTGTTCCGCTACTTAATGAATGTTTGAATAGATTTTGGTCATTGTCAAAAAATGGTGTGTTACTGTGTGGGGATTGATTGTAACAATGCAAGGGGGATGGACAAAGTATTTTTTGCTGTTTACTGGCATCTATTCGTAATCCAGACAAACAGGCTTAAAATTGTCAGTGGAAAAGACGAATATTGTGGCTTTCACCAATCAGCAGAACTGATCTCACTCTGGCCGGACACCTGATCCATACATCCGTGTTTGCTATGAACATTCGCTGGTAATGATGACAACTTTCTGATTGTATCGTGATTTTGCCACTGCATCAACGGTCTATAAGCTCAGTCAAGTTTCAGTTCTCATCTTAGCCACATAAAAGGAGATTAGAAATGTATTACAAAGCTGATATTGAGTGGGTTGTACAGAAAAAAAGAAGAAATGAAAATAAACACGAATCGGTATCCTGGTCTTTCTTTTGCAAATCTAGCTTATCCTCCCTCCCAATGTCATTCTCCAACTGGATGGACAAACAAATACCGCTCATGTGATTGAAAACTATCAGCAGAGATTCAGGTATGTACTGCAAGTGAATGAACAATACTGTGAGTTGGTCATACTTGTCCAGAGAATACAATCTTTGCTCAAAAAGTAACATTTCTGCTTATCGCTTCACGGTACATGACAAAGGTCCAACAGTCAAAGGAAGCAGGAGAGTCACACTGTGGATCAATATGCTTCTTGATTACTCGTCTCTCCTGGGCAAGAAAGCTGGATGTAAAGTGTATTGTCAAATTGATCGTTAATGTTGAGTGTTATAACGTGGCAGGAGTAGAGAGAAAGAAATAATACCTGCAGAGATGATGTGAGAGAAAGTAAAGAAAGAATAGCTCAGGGGATTTTCAAGCAAGAGCCGAAGGAAGAAAGAGATGAGCCAGTGGATGCAGTGACGTGCGGCGAGGCTCATGGCTGGCCAGGCATAAAAAAAAAAAAAAAGAATCACATTCACAAATTTATGAGCCAAACAAAAGTGCCGTATGCCATTCCATTCGTAACCAGATGTTAAAAAAAAGGTAAACAAAAATCATAATTATATCAGGGTTATTTTTACGTTAAATATTTTCATTCAGAACATTATTGACATCATATAGAGAGAAGTTTATTCGCCAGAACAATTCCTTACGTATTTAAAATGAGTCTTCAATAAATTACCATTGCATGCTTTTTGAGATTGTTTCTTACAGAACAATTGCTTGGTGTCTTGATACTTAAGTCTATGGCTGCTGCACTGGACTATTGTAGTGTCGGTGTTATCTTGCTGCGCGACAAATGCAAATTATACGGTAAGCTAGCCTTGTTGTAGCTGATCACTCTGATTCTGAACTGGAACAGAACATGTTGTAGGTGGAATCATGTCACAAATCAGAAAGAAATCCACCATGATGCAAAACTATGGCACCTTTCAATTGGTGAATGCTTAATTTTGGATACTCCTGAACTACATTTGAATTAGAACAGGCTCCGCAGTAACAATAACGGCTAGCATATTTCTTTCCATCCCTTCCTGGTATGTAGTTTATCTACAATGTGGTAGGTACCCAACAGTCCTTCCACTGACGATGTATTTTTTTTTTCGAGAGAAACTAAATCACCATTTCATTTCTTCAGTCAGTGTGCATTCTTCTTCCACTGTGCTGAAAGTCTGTATTTCTCTTCAGGTCCCATCTTGGTGATTGTACCCCAATTCCAATAAAGTTAACACTATGGGCAAATCCAGCGCAAAGCGCAGTCTAGCTATGCATTTGCACCTTTGCGGCTCCCCTCATTCCCTTTAAGGCGGTCAAGCATACAAGTAGCCTGCAAGATCTCCACTTGCGGATCATTTAGTCAGCCACGCATGTGACAATTGGAGATCCTATAATGCATCTGTGTGTGACCTTTCAGCATTAATGGTGCCCTCATGAATGTGCAAATCAGACATGCCATCACCACTGAAGTTCTCGACAGTCCATCTCATATGAGCTTGCGACCAGAGGAGCCGGCGGTGTTTCTGGGTGTTGTTGATAAATAGCTTTCGCCTTGCATGGAAGAGTTTTAACTTGCGAACATTCATTGTTGCCTGTGTTAACTGAATGGTTTTGTGAAGTGTTCCGGGGATCGGTGGTCACAGGCATGGGTTCAAATCAAGGCTCCGCCCTTCCTGTGTGGCGTTTGCATGTTCTTCCCCGTACCTGTGTGTCTTTTCTCTGTGTATTCCTGTTCCCTCCCACATTCCACAAACATTCACAGTAGGTGTACTGAAGACTCTAGTCTCAGGTGTCTGTGAGTGTGAATGTTCTTTGCTCTATTTGTGCCTTGTGATTGTCTGGCAACCGGTTCAGGGTGTACTCTGCCTTTTGCTGAATGCCTGCTGGGATAGGATCCGGCATACCCGCAACCCTCGTGAGCATAAGTGGAACAGAGAATGCATGGATGGATGTTTTATGGGCCAAATATAACACAAATTGGCTTTTGTCAAGCACACTTAAACACAGTTAAAGTCAATTGATTCTTACGATTATAATTTTTACTTTACTCCATTTGAGTAGAATATAACAACAATTGAAACATTTAATGGAAAGTAGCATGATTGCTTGTCAGCGTTTTCTTAAACATCTCATATTCCAACAATAAATCCAAAAAAAAATCTGTGTCTCATATTATGGTCTGGCCAATTTCAAACGATTGTTATTTTTCTTCATCTAAGAAAAGCAAGAGTGGGGTGACTTCTTGTGGGGAGTGAGCTCACACCACAAACTGTCTGATCTTGATGAGTTTTTCGACGTTGGTCACAATGACTGGATAGTGTATGTGTTATTTACACGTTTCTGCACAGTCCTGTCCACAGCAACGAAACACACACACACACACACACACACACACACACACACACACACACACACACACACACACACACACACACACACACACACTGATGAGCAGCTTTCAAAAAGCCTTACCTTTTTGCTTTCAGCAGCACAAAGTGCACTTAGGAGCTTCTGCCATTTTCTAGCTCTGTCCTAGGCTCTGCGAGGGTTTTATTATGATGAGTAATAGTCTCTCTTGCTCTCATGCCTATTCTGCAGTCGCCTGCCTTTCATCTTCAATATGCTTCTCCTCCTCCTCCTCCTTTATCTCGAGCCTTGCTTTTTTTCAGCTGCGACACTGAGGAAAAGAAAGAAACATTGATGCATACGTCCATACAGGTGTTGCCTTTTTAACGCACAATGGCATATATAGTATTATAGTAAGCCACAATCAGCACATTTTTACTTGCACAAGTCCGACGCGCGTTCCAAAAATGCCTCTTGGATCTTTTTCAAGGAGGATCAGTTGAGAACTGTGCGCCATTGACAGAAAACATAAACGAAGGCCACCCTTACCTTGTCGATAATTCTTTCCAATCATTTTCACATGCTAAGGAGAACTGCAAAACAGGAGACTGCATGTCAACACAATTGCCAAGGTAATATTATCTTGGCAGACAGGGGGTGATTGGAGGTCAGCAACAGATGGCAGCCCCATTTCAAATCTCCACTGGATTTTTTTTTTTCTCATTTGAATGGTATAAATTGAAACTGAAAAAAATCATCTTGAGAAAGCACGCGGCACCACAAACGATTTCTCTTCCCATAATTCTATGCGAATAATTGATTTACCACAAGCAGCGCCTCAAATTCCCATCCATCCATCCATTTTCCGATCCGCTTTTTCCTCACAAGGGTCGCGGGGTGTCCTGGAGTTTATCCCAGCAGGAGGCGGGGGACACCCTGAACCGGTTACCAGCCAATCGCAGGGCACACAGAGACGAACAACCATCTGCGCTCACACTCACACCTAGGGATGATTTGGAGTATTCAATCAGCATGCCATGCATGTTTTTGGAATGTGGGAGGAAACCGGAGTACCCGGAGAAAACCCACGGAGAACATGCAAACTCCACACAGGAATGCCGGAGCCGAGATCGAACCCACAACCTGTGAGGTCGACGTGCTAACCACTGGACCACCAGGCTGCCCTCAAATTACTTATATCAATAGATTTTGAAGACCCCCCCCAAAAGATTGATCACAAAACATATCGGAAAATCGCAAAGATTCCTTTCCCCCTTGGTCCAGTTGCCTCAAGTGTGATTCCCTTGGAAAGAATACGTTTTTAATTGTTTATTTAATCACTGACATGGTTGAGGAGGCATGAAAATGTCAATATTTAAAGGTGGTAAACAACAACAGTAAATGTCTGACACATTAATTGTTTAATTGCGTTCAACCACACATTAACATAAGCAATTCCTTTGGAAGGGATAGTGCGAGCTTAGCAGAAAATTGGCCTGCAGGGCTTTGGGGAATTACAAAAGCAGATTGCATGATGTGCTGGAAGACTAAGCTAGTGGAACCGACATTTGAAGCTTTTTTTATTCCCCCCCCACCTAATTATGATCCGTCTGTGCACTTTTTAGTGTTTTTCTTCACAAGTCTTCGAAAAGCTCATTCTGAAGAGAGTTGTCATGCGGAAAATAAGCTTCACTGTTTGATTGTTTTTCATTTATTATAATTATCTTTTCTGCATGTGATGAAGACATTTTGGGAAAATGACATCATTTCTCTTGGAGTGCTATACATTTTTTTTTTCTCCCAGCATTAGTCGGTTGTAGCAGGTTTAAACCTCCATAACAAGAAACACTTCAAATGACTCCTGATGTCAGTTTGGTGTCTGAATAGGACAACGTGTATGTTTTTTTTTTTTTTTTAATGATTATTTCTACATAATTATCTGCATTTGCTGGTGTTTGCAAATGACTTTGCAAGCCGCAGAATGTAGAAATACAACTTAATGCCCCAACTCACGAATCAAGCTTTTCCTCTCTGCCGCAAACGTGCAAACAACCACACTTTGCTACAAAGCTCTTCTTTGTCCATTCAGGCTCACTACAATGATAAAGGTTGGTAGAAAACGTCCTGGTCTTTTCTACGACAGACTCAGTGCTGTCAGCAATTTACGGAGCACTTTATTATCTTCTTGTATAAGTTGCTTCATCCTCCACGGTTGTCAAATGTTGTCAACCGCTTCAGATTAACCTGCCATACAAATAAAAGTGCTCTTTCTGAAGAGTGTTCCTAATTAGTGTTTCCTATTCCTCTTTTTTTCTTTCACAACTTCCATTCCTTTTTTTTTTGATCAACACTGTCTATTCAGTGACATCATCAGCGAAAAGCCATATCTGTCAGAATCTTTTTTCTTTCATCTTTTTTTTTTTTTTAAACACAATTCTATTTATGAAAATGTTTTCTTTTTTTTCTGGGCCGCCCCTAAACAGGGTCTACACAAAATAATTAATTTACAATTGTTTTACTATGTTATAAGATCAGCGATGGCTATGGGTTCCTAACTGTATTTTTGGACACTGATTGAAAAAATGTGAACTTTTTTTTCCTAGCACATAAGTTTTCGAAATATTGTTATTTTTAAGTTTGACTGATGACATGCAAAATATGACTGAGTGCAGTAACATTATGTTATTATATATTTTATTTTTAGGTCACTGATGGTGTAGTGATTCACTTGCCTAACTTCTGGGCTGTCGGCATTGGTTCAACACTATGAATGTGAGTGCGAATGGTTGTCTGTCACCATATATGCCCTCGAACTGACCAGTGACCAGCCATAGGTGTTAGTATAGTCAGCCTTTGTCCAGAGTCAGCTGGAATAGGCTCCAGCAAACAGTCTGATCATGTTCTCAAATGCATTCAAATAATATTCAGAAATGTCATTCATGAGTCCTTTGCCGTCACATTTTTTGCAGTCGTTCACATATCGGCATCCATTTTTTTAAAATGGCACTGAAACTCATGCAATCATAAAATTATTTCAATTTTTTTTTCTTGAGTCTGTGGTCAAAGAACGGGGGGACGGGGAAAGTCGAAGTGATTAATTCAAAACGGCAGGAACCTTAACCACCTCCATTATCGGAGAGTTTGTTTGGCTGTCTCAATACTTATACAGTAGCAAATTCAAAATTAATTATGCATGAATTTGATGCATAAATTACAATTGAGGCATGGCGAAGGAAAACCCAGATGAAAATGGAAATCAGGCTATCAAAGGACAGCGTCAAAAATCGGACGCTGTGTGCACAAGATGGGAAAATAAATGTTTATTTTCGGGTCACTGGGGATGTTAATTACAATTGTTTTTTTTTTTAAACCAGTATTTTATCTTTCTCTCTGGTGTGTATGTTGAGCTGTGCTCAGAGCTGAGAGAGATTGCTACCACAAGGCCAGCTCCCATTTATTATAAATGACAGCTTGTCACCAGAAAGGACATTTTCAATGACAGGTTGCCTGTAACTCTGAAGATCAAATACCGTGACCTAAAGGCGACGACAGGAAGTAATTGCAACTATTGTCTACTATACATTACTCTGACATTGAGCTCATAATTTACTATTAACAGTGTTTCATTTCCTGGTGCATTTGTGTGGCAAGCAAGAATGTTAAAAAGTGACACACAGAGGCCTTCGACCATTAAACTTTTTATTTAGGCAATGTCCTCATCATTACATATTGAAGGCCACCAAATAGAACACAAACCTCTGCCAAAGCTGAACTTTTAATAAAAGTGAAAACAATTCATCGCGCTTTGTATTTGGGTTTGTTTGTCCATTTGTTTTTTGTGAGTAGACTGGAGGTTATACCGGTGGAGAGTGAGTGGCAGCATGATGCTGGCGTCAAATTGTTCCAATGGTATGATATTGTCAACGCCTGGTTCTGATTGTAGCTTGTCTGAACTTGAAAAGGCCGAGAAGCTTGCAGAAGACGCATTATCAACTCAAATCCAGGAGATTTATGAGCTTCTAACTTCAACTATTTGCTCACAGGGTAAAATAAATCCATCCATCCATTTTCTGATCCGCTTTACCCTCATAAGGGTCGCAGGGCGTGCTGGGGCCTATCCAAGCTGTCTTCGGGCAGTAGGTGGGGGACACCCTGAACCGGTCGTCAGCCAATCGCAGGGCACACAGAGACAAACAACCATCCGCGCTCAAACTCACACCAATTTAACCCACGATCTCTGCACTGTGAGATTGACGCACTAACAACTCGACCACCGGGCCGCCCGGTAAAATAAATCTAAAATAAAATAATATATCCTCCAAGATCATAACCAAAATAAATGAAATACTAGTTGGTTGTTGAAATATGGTACAGTAGTTTGTTCATGCGGCATTCCTCTCCAAAGTTTTGGACACATAAGTCTTGTGTTCATTTTTGTAACTCTGCTGTCTCATATTGACTGCTGTGAAAATGGGTCCTAATTAATACAAAGCAAGTAGTGCCAGAATTTCATGCATATCCAAGCCCATGTCATTAATGTTGATGTCCATGTCATTAAACCTTTCATTCACCCTGTCACCTGATAACATGAGAAGCTGTCCCTTGTAGTAACCGCTGTCCCTGAAAGGGTTAAGTGTTTTACAAGAGGACTTCGGACTACAACCTGTGATGATGGACAATTTTCAAGGTTACAAAAGGCACACCCTGAACTCGTTTGTGCAGCGGCGTAAGAAGATGTTGTCACAAGGCACAAGACGGCATCCTCGGTTACTTGCGTACTTGTTTGTATTTAATTGTTTTTCTGGCTTAGAAGTGTTTAACATACATTTCAATACACAAACCTATAAATTCTGGGCTACTTTGTACTGTTGGACTGTAAGAACTGTTAAAAATGCTTAAAATATTGCCTGCATGTAAGTATTTGAGTTGGCAAAATTTGACGCTGGAGTTGCTTCGGAATTTTGATGGCATCCTCGGTTACTTGTTTGTATTTAATAGTTTTTCTGGCTTAGAAGTGTTTAACATCCATTTCAATACACAAACCTATAAATTCTGGGTTACTTTGTACTTTTGGACAAAACCCCCCGCCCTCGTGTTTGTTCTACAATTTGATCAATACAGTAATTAACGTACCATTTTATGACTTTGTAAGAACTGTTAAAAATGCTTATTGCCTGCATGTAAGTATTTGAGTTAGCAAAATTTGACGCTGGAGTTGCTTCGGAATTTTGACAAAGATGGTCAACTGATGTCCCGGAATGAGATTCCAATTCATCTCAGGACATCCAGAGTGGACATGTTCCATTTTAAGCCAATGAAATTAGACCCAGGAAAGGAATCACACACGTTTCCAGATGCTCTCATGGCCAGAAACTGCCTGCATGCATTGTGAACGATCACAGCTTTAAATGGGTGCTTTATTTCAATTTCCACCGGGGGCTCTAATTGCAGCCATAACCTCTCAATGAGCATCCGAGGAGAACATTTTCTGTATGTTTGTCAGCTCCCCACTGTGCACTTCCACTGACAAAACTGCTCGCAGAGCATTTTCACCGGAAATGTCTATGCACCATCCTGCTATGACTTTTGTCCTAGCTCTTTAAAGACTTTTTGGATGGTCACCAAACCACTCACGTGAAGAGGATGGAGTGTTTATGTTTGCCGTGTGTGCAGGACTATTAACATGATTCACAAAAGGGCGCTGATCAAATCTGTGCTGCGGCATGCTTGGTGAGGAGGGTGAGGTTTTCGTCCAGCTCGCCTGAAAAGAACTGCAACGCTTGCAGTCTTGCTTCTCCTTACATATTAAGGCCCTTCTTGTCTGAGGATGATTGCAAGGAAGAACATGACATGGTTGGTTAACCTCGTATGTCTGGGGGGAAAAAAATGATTTATTGTAGGGCCTAGAATGTCAGTTAGCCTTCTTAACCAATGCAGGCATCCACAGCCCCTCCAGGGTACAAATGTTCCGATGCAGCGGTCCTCCAACAACAGCCGAAGTCAATTAATGTGGAGCACATCGCGTCTGCAGATTCACCATCTGCTTCATATCTGCTGCTCTGTTGAAAGCATAAAATAGGCTGATTATAGACATTATCAGCAAGTGCCACTCTTTTTGACAACAGATGGGAATTGTCCCGCTGTGCTGGCGGATAAATAGTCTTGTCCATATTTTTAGCTCGACAATCATTAACTGTATTTGTTTTAACCAGTGCATAAATGCCAGAAGAAAATGACAACAGTTTTAACCCACACCCAAGGGCAGACTGGAACCAAAACAATGAACAGACGAGCACACAATTGGCCCATGATTTGCAGATTGGAGAGGCTCTTCTTGCCCCATTGTTACATACCGTACACACAAAATACTAATATGGTGTAGAGGTATATCATTTTTAAATGATATATTTGCGTGCAATGCAAAGGAAAAAAAATACAGAAGTCCTCATATACATCATAAGAAACGACCACAATGACAGCCAGAGACTCTAAAACGAGTACGGGAGGCAGCTGTCCCATAATCGGCATTATTTTTTTCTCAGGGTTAATTAATAAGCAAAAAGTTAACAGACATCAATTGTCGAGTCCTTGTTGCAGCATTTAAATAACCAGTTCCAAAGGCATTAATTATGGAGCATCATCAATACAACAGTGAAAGCTAATGTCATTTTTTCTTAGATATCTCCAAGTGGCAGCATATTGACACTGAACAAAAATGGGTTGAGTACTGATCCCTGCGGGACTCCAGAGGCTCCACTAGAACACAACGGGGCCAACGTTTGGAAGTGTTTGCTAAGGTAGCGAATGTTGCATTCTCATTAGGATTAGTTCAAGGTTGCAAATGTTTGGCAAATGTTCTCCAGATGTTTGCCAACAGTTTTAATGTATTTTCTATTTGAAATTCCAAACATGTTCAAAATTTCCTTGCGACCAGAACAAACATTAAAACGGTTGCCGAACATCTTCAAATTTACATTGTGACACGAAAAAAAACAAAAAACATAAAGAACATTTGGCGAATGTTTGCGACTTTGAACGGATCCTGACGAGAACGCAACATTTTCTTCCTTCACGAACACAGGTGGGATATGGAATTTTGAGAGGAGTTTTTCAACTCTTGCTGAAGTGCCAATTTCCATGGCTCATAAATCATTATTTGCCTGTGTTAGGCCCAATTACTCAAGGGTATGATGTGGTTTCGGGCAGAGTTGCTTTAATGTCATGAGTAAAAAGAAAGAAATCATGAAAATATTAGTGGTATAGTGGGGAGCTGTTAAAAGTTGTTGCTGCTGTTGTGTTAGCTTTGGTACTCTATCAAATAAGCATTTGAACAATTATTCAGAACAATTTTTTTCTGGCTGACACAAGAAATTATTTGCAGTTTAACAAACTATTATGGCTTTCTCACCAACAATAATAATAACTTAGAACCGACTTGGGAGCGCCACCCGTTTATTGCATTTTTCCAGCACCCACACCGTACAGCCCTCTCACTTTGTCGCCTCCCTCTGTCGTCGCCACAAACTCGGCATAACAAACAGAGACCAGAGTACATGAACCACTCTTAAGCCTACGCTATCGTGTCATACCGGATGGAAGAAATACTCAAATTTACTTGCGGCACCCTAGTTGACAATGTTAGCTGTCAAGCTAGAAACCTTCCTATTCTTCTTTCTCGTGAGCACAGAATATTGTTGGAAGATACTTTAACTTTAGTTTTAAAAAAAAACAAACATGTCAGTCAGTAAGAGGCAGTGAGAGGCTTTTGATCACTTGGTTGCTGTTGTTATAACTGGTAACTACAAAGGAATCAAATATGATCAAACATTCACATTCACTCACGCACTCACAGAGGGGAGAAAGCCATCCTTTCCATTGGTGAATATTGATTCAACCTCCCTATCTCTGGCGAGACACCACGGACTAATTAGGCCTTCAAAATACAGCACAAGTATCTAACAATTAACTCCAACTCTCTGCTCCTATGGCATTTGGTTTTCGGTGCGCTTCTGTTTGGAATTGACTAAATGCCACATGGACAATGATTGCCCTCGCCCATTAGCCAGCTTCTGATTCTCATCTCATAAAGCGAGTTATTGTAAAAACTTGTCTTGTGGGGGTGTTAGGGCACTATGCTATTGTTCAACTTTAGCATACTCAATGTGTAATTGTCCCAAAGAGCCTTGCATACATGCAGTATATTGATATATGCCCTTAAAATTCCAATTATCGGTTCTCCAAAGATGAAACACCAGAGATAGCGGTATTCTATCCCTTCTCAGCGCTTCTCGAGTCTTAATTTTGATCATCTTAACCGTGTTTTTAAAACGTAAGTGACACCACACATGAGAAAAAAGGGCACATGGGACTATGACTCTTACAGTATGTTTAGTATGAGACGTGACTTGCGATGACCAACACAGCACACAAAACAGATATCTGTTGTACCACCAACACAAACCTGTGAGAGGCAGTGTGGTGCCAACACAAATTGCTGAAAAAGAGACAGAAGAAGAAAATTGAGCAGGGCATCTAAATTGCTGAAAAAGAGACAGAAGAAGAAAATTGAGACTCGAGGCTGACTGCTTGCTTATTTGACGACTACATTGTGGTTGCAAACTCTTCCACTTGTCATATTATTGTTGCACAAGACTTGGGTGACACATTTAATGAACACTCAACACAACCAGTTCCTCCTCTGTATGTGGTGGATAGCAACAGCGAGCGCTTCAGGTTACGTCCTAATTGGCTGTTGTTCGTTTTGATGTCACAGTTAATGGTGTCTGTGGCCTCACCATTTTGACCAGTGACCACATAAATAAGCGTGTCGACCATAATTGTTTTCCTGGAAGATCAGAGAGGAAACTCCTTGCTCTTAACACAGTCCACTTAACAAAGGTTATTGGTCAGAATAATCTTTTCGAGACATCTGATAGGAGCGCCCTTGCTAACTTTGACTAGAAGGAAAGACAAATGCTCAAAGTCAAACTTGTATTCAGTCAAACTCATGGTATGTGTGTAGTAGGGGTTGAATAACTAACATTTTTTTTAATTGTAGTCAACAGGAATGTAATGAAAGATGAGTCCAAGTTAATGAATCGATGGACATTTTTTCTGCGCAGTAGAGCAGTCTCCAACCTTTTTTTGGCACCATGGACCGGGTTCCAATGAAAGACATATTTCAGAAGATTGGCAGTGAAACAAATGATTAAAAATACAACTTACCAATATGCTGAATGTAGTGGGAGCCTTGCATGTGTTTTTCTCTCTGGCCGCTCTCATCTTGGATTCCAAAGTCGGAAACATCAAGCATTTCTCTTTTTCGCTGTTTCCATTTCATTTGTCCTTTTTTGAGAACGGAATTGCTGATTTTGCAGGTGACCGTGCAACCTGTCAAATTTTTGGAAATATATATCCACTGTTTTTCAGCACAGTACAGCCGCATGACGAAGTGTGCTGAGTGTTTTGTAATGCTGATGATTGGTGCATGTTGTGATATGAATTAAGGTCTCCTTATCGTACAACACTTGCCGGGGCATTATTCTAAATAATTTGCAGGTATGAATATTTTTAAACCAGAATAACCAAAGATGGTGTCCCAGACATTTCACTGTTTCACTGAATGTTATAGTCTCCGTGGTGAAAACAATTGGTCGGGGAAGTTTGGACAGGCAATTGTCAACAATAAGCAAGCTTCAAAATGGCATTTTCCAGATTTGGCCTGCATTGAAGCAAAAATCCGGTTGATTTGGAGTGACATGAAAGAATCTGAGTGAGGTAGGTGAGGTCTTACAGATTTGGTTTCGTAAGCATAACTGGAATGATTTCAAATCAAACCACACATGCATTTGCACGGGTGGCACGGCGGTCGACTGGTTAGCACGTCCGCCTCCCAGTTCAGAGGTGCAAGGTTCAATTCCGGCTACAGCCTTCCTGGGTGGAGTTTACATGTTTTCCCCATGACTGCGTGGGTTTTCTCCGGGTACTCCGATTTCCTCCCACATTCCAAAAACACGCATGGCAAGTTAATGGAACATTTGAAATTGTCCTTTGGTGTGATTTTTGAGAGCCAATGGTTGTTCGTCTATGTGTGCCTTGCTGGTAACCAGTTCAGGGTGTACCTCGCCTACTGCCCGAAGACAGCTGGGATAGGCTCCAGCACCCCCGGCGACCCTCGTGAGGATAAAGCGGATTACAAAATGGATGGATGGATGCATGTGCACGGCCCATATACGGACACAGTTGCTCAGACAGTATCCACATCTCAGAAAATTATTCTCTCTCTAATTATTTTCCATGTTGACCTTTGAGGTGATTACCCTGACATTTCCTTCACATTCACCCTCCCTTTCCACACTCACTGTGCTGTCTTGGAGCCTTTTAGCCTCCACATTTCAACTGTAAACCAGCCCCAGTAATCAAGCAGGCTGGAAAGACTGGGACCAATTAAAAGTTTTACCCAGCGCTGTAGTTTGACAGGAGCTGGTGCACTCAGCGCAGCAAATGCCATTTTAACAGCAAATTCATGAATGTGTAATTGTGGGGATAATCAGCATAATGGTTTAAGTGTTGTAATGGAGCAAGCCACCACCTGGGCTGGCGCATACGCTTGACAGCCATTCACACTCTTTTTATTCATTACAGCTTGAAAGCACGATCTTCAGATATACGGAATGTACCAACGTGTGCGAAGATAGACATAATGCAGTCTACTTGGGTCACTTTGAAACATGTAACCCTGCTAATTAAAATGTACTGTATGTCGAAGTGGATTTCGCACATATCTTGTGCGGAAGGTGTTAAATGTGTTAAACAGTCGAAATGTGTTAAATTATTCGCCCCGCACTCAGGGGGTATTTTGTGCACAATAAAGTCATTTATAAAACTATTACGTCCCGCAGCCATTTAAATTCTATCACTTTCCGAAGCATGCAAACTGCCCAGAAGTTAGCAGACATCACTTTCAAGTGCTACTTATTTTAATCACTTTCAAGCTTATGAGTAAACAGGAAAGTCAAAGTTGGTGTTGAGAGAATAGAGGCCCTAATGTAAGCCATGTTCTCACTTGCATTTCTAGAGCTATTTAATGATGCGCTCATGAAAGAAAAAAAAGAACCGAAATCACAGCTTTGCAACTAATGGCGCTAGATATCATTAATAATATTAATACATGTTTACCTCTTTTCATTAAGACAATTTCATACATGTGCTTCACAGAGTAACAGCACAATGTTTAAAAGCAAAATACAGAACTAAGACATTTAAGTGAAATTGTTTCAGACACTTAAAAGCAAAGTAGAGAAATAAAATGTAGTTTACAAAAATTACTGAAAGAACCTACAGCAAAAGAACACAATTTTGGAAAAATTGATTATGGAAATGGTTTAAAAGACCAAAATCATCGGTATGGAGAGGGAAGCATTAAGTTTGTGTGACATATTGAGGTTTTATCGTATAACATATTGAGGCAAACTATAACGTTTCAACATATCTGCCAGGTTTGAGTTGCATTTTGAAGCGGTTCTGCTCGGTTTGTGCTCGACTGCAGATTTTTAAAAAATGCAGCTTCCTGTTTAATTTTCATGAAAATTCAACTCTGAATAAAAGTTATACTTACATTTAATGAAAAGTCTGACTTTTGGAGGCTTTAAAAAAAAACACATCCAAAAGTCTGCACCCACCTATATCTATTTTAGTTTAGAGAAGTTTTTTTTTTTTTTTGTTCAGGCCTGGGGTTATTACATGGACCTTCACCATGCTTTGTTCGGCCCTCCAAAGGGCTCCGGAGGGACCTAATGACTTTCATTATCAGATGGGGGAATTTAATTTGAGCTGCACCGCTGTCAGAGATGAGTAGCCTGATACGGAGCCACGCAGGAGACAATAAAAGAGTGAGTAATTGCTCTTTAGGGGAGGGAGGGCACGCTGCGTGCTGTTTTGTGGGTGACGACAACCCGACGGGTCGAAACGTGGAGGAAAAGGGTTGGCGAGTAAAGGGAGGGAGGGTGCGGGGGACACCAAAGGGTGGTTTATGAAAGAAATCAATAGTGAGTTGCCACGTTCAGGTTATGAGATTTGAGCTGGGATCCGTTTATTCATTGTGACTGGAGCAACGGTCCGCATTATTATCCACAAGGCCTCTAATGCGTTCGCAAACAAAAAGGGCGAGCTGGATGAGTGTTAGGAGAGCGAAGGCACATTAGTAATATGTGATTAGGAAACCATTCAGTTGTGGGATTACAGCCTTTTTACCTCTCCACAAACAGCCCTGCCCCTCACTGTGAGAACATGTATGTTGATGCGTAAAAAGAAAAAAAAAAGCAAAAGCCCGACATTAAAAAAAAAAAGAAAAAAAAAGAAAAGAAATTGTGAAGTGGTTTGCTATCGATAGCTGTCTTTACAGCTCACAGTTGAGCAGATGTTCTAATTTCGTCTCTCTGAACATTCTCACACCACGATGCCAACCTTGATGAAGACAAGAAGGCCTCAGAGAATGGGAATCTCTGTCAGGTGTGCCGCTGCCAACTCCGCTGCTGGCTCTTCCCCACATTTGTAGATTCTACCCATCTGTCTCCACAGACCTCTCAAAGGGCCACTCTGCCTCCATACGCACCAAGTATTTAGCGACGGATGCACAAAAAGATATCAAATAAGCCTGATGAGAGCAGCTGGTCTAAAACGAAGAGTGATGATAATTCCACACCCCCCCCCACCCCACCATGGTGGATTCTTTATTCGATGTAGATCTCTGCGTCCGATTATCAATGTGAATACCGATAATGTAACTGGTTGAGTTTCAGACAGTATTAAGACTATGGATAGCCCCTTGAGTGAGAAGCGGAAGCATGCACGTGGCTAATGTAACTGGTTGAGTTTCAGACAGTATTAAGACTATGGATAGCCCCTTGAGTGAGAAGCGGAAGCATGCACGTGGCTATCCGTCCGCTGCTTGGGCAAATTTCTTTTTGATTTGCCTCGAGTGAGCAGACATGCGTAACGCTCAAGCACGACAAACCTCCTGGTCTCCAGCACTGCTGGAAGAGGTGAGCTTGTTAAATTTGGTCATGTAGGAGCATATGTATACGTGCAAATGACAGCCTGGACATCTTGTCTCATCATCGCACTTGTTATTCCTAAATCCTGCTACGGGGCACAATGAAATACTGTAATTCACATGGCCAAAGCATGAATGACCTTGCTTAAGAAATAAACACGATGATTTGGAATAAACCATACATTCAGGACAGCAGCAGAAATTCAGTGTTCTGATATGAACTGTGGTGTAAAAGCTAAAATGCGGATGTGCGCTGAAAGCGGAACGTCTCGTATTATGCAGGTTGTCAACAAATCAGAGAGAAAGCTAGGCTTGAGATTGTTCGGCCTTGGCGCAGGTCTGCATTCTACAAAAAGGGATTCAAGAGCTTAAAATAAATATTTGCGATGCGCTTTTGTTCATGTTTGTGCCACTGCCCAAAAAAGCCATTTCATTGGACTTCTTAAACGTCAGCATAGCTCCATGCTTGTATACTTGTTTGTAACCCCCAAATTTTGAGAGGTTGACCCATATCAATGGCCAGCAGAGGGCAGCATTGCTTTCTCTTTGACGTGATTCCTCTGGTGTTTGAGCTCGAAGTGATTCAGCACTGTTGAGGAACAGAGTTTGGTGAAATGTGGGTGGGGGGGCGGCAGAGGGGGGTCTGGGGTGGTCTAAATGAGGAGAAAGAGTGACAGGAGGATCACCGGAAGAAAGACAATAAAATGACTGACAGATGGGAAGTGAGGTGGGAGAGAGACCTCAACACGGTGATTCGCTACTGTTCGGGGAGTCACATGATTAAAATTGAAATGCCTGATTTAATTTGTGTTACATTCACAGTCACTGTGTTTCATTATCTGTGTGTCATATCAAGAGGAGTAGCTCCCCCTCGTAGCAAACTTTTGATTCTGCAGTAATTCTTAACTTGAATAAATGCTTTTTAACATTATCATTTCATTGGACTTTTCCCTATGTGACAACCAAAATCACACACACACACACACACACACACACACACACACTTACATATCTATCTATAGATAGATAGATAGATACATGCATACAGTACATATATATACACACACCACCCACAAAAGGTCTTTAAAATGCCTCTTTGCTGTCCTTCATTTATATCATAATTGTCTTCATTAATCCATGCCTGAAAACTAAGTAAACACAGCTTTTTATTCATTAAAAGGAGCAGTGTGTTGGCAAGATGCCTGACTGTTGCACAGCAATGTTTAAGTGGGAGCATGCTGCAAATGAGCAATATACGGTCGTCGTAATTACTGTATTTTCCACACTAAAAGGTGCAACTCAAAGCATTCGATTTTCTCAAAAGCTGACGGTGCACCTTATAATCCGATGTGCCTTACATATGGTTCAATATTCTGATTTCTTGGACGCAGTCTTCTAAATGTTCTGTAAAGCATTTTGGTACAGCTGCAGCGGTTGTGAAAGCACGGTATAAATAAAGCTGTATTGTATTGTATTCCCTTTGGCATAGTTCCATCTAGAGGATGTATAATGCAACCTCAGCCTTTATTGCGGCTTCTATTCTATGCACCTTATAATGCGGTGCGCCCTATACATAAAAACAGTTTTAAAATAGGCCATTCATTGAAAGTGCGCCTTATATTCTGAAGCGCCTTGTAGTGCGAAAAATACGGTACCTGCTTTAAAATAAATGTGTAGATGCATGCTAAACAGTTGTACTTGGACAGAGGCGATAAATTCAGGGTGCCCAAAAAGCGCTATTTTCATATATTTTATATGGTTTGGGGTTTTTTTTGTATTTAGTTTCAGGTATGAGACATGGTGCCCTCATTATTTGACATCTTATACTTTGCAGTTTTTCTAAAAGTGTTTCATTGCAACTGCAGTTCAGCGTCAGCGGCAGCAGAATTTTTGTGGACAGCACACTGCTCCAGTACATCGTACAATTTGCACTATCCTCTACCACTAATGAAAAGACAGAACTCCAAGAGGCCTGCACTGGAACTCAGCATCAAGACAAGCTTGATTCAGGGGAATGTTTCTGAGAGTGATAAATCTTGACCCATGCCGACACCATGTGCTTTCATCAGGTGTTTTTATCAGTGGTGGAACAGTAACAGGGCTTCTGCTGCGGTGTTTGTCAAGAACAGATCCTGTTTCGTGAAACTTGCCATGGGTAGCATGGATTGTCCGAAGCGCTGGAGCAGAGTGATGGGCCATAAAGCTTTCCCAACTGGCTTAACCGCAGTCGAAAAAAAAAAAAAGACTGCCACGTGACAATTTTACAGCTCTTCGCCAATGTCAATTGCCGATCCAAGGTCAAAGGAAGCATATGCTTACATAGCTGTCAAATGCTGATGGCCTCACATCTGTCCGAATGACACCTGAAATGAAAAAAAACATGTTTATAGTGACTGTGCAATTTAAGAATCAAATTCACATGAGTGTTATAATTTGTGTTGGCTGCAGAAAAATGCGTAAGACTTTTGAACTTTGGTGATCGTGGGTTCTCATCTGGGTTCCTCCTCAACTCAACTCAACTGCATTTATAGAGCACTTTCAAACAGCCATTGCTGCATACAAAGTGCTATACATGGAGCAACTAACATATATACAACAATAAAGCAATAATCAGTAACAAAGATGGTAGTAGGCACCAAACAGTAAAACTAAGATCAAATCTGAGTCATGCTGAGTCAAATGCCAAAGAATACAAGTGAGTTTTGACGTGGATTTTAAAGATGGGCAGCGAGGGGGTTCCTCCATTGTACAAAACTCAGTAAATACATCACACTCCCTGACCGTGTACAGTACATCACACGAGGCATTTGACATCTAAAGTTGGTTTGACTATTGTGAGCGTCCTGTGCTATGCTTAAGTGTGGTACACATACTGGATCAAAATCTTACCAAGGCTTCAGCTGTGAGATCACAAAGTCAATAAACACAGTCGTCCCCCCCCCCTTTTCGATTCGAATACAACAGGTTGACAGTGAGCTCTCTCAAATCTACCTGATTTGCTACCCTCTGAAACAGACCTCCAGACCTGAACCAGAAATCGAACAAGCTAAAAAGGGCCCTTAAAGATCACAAGAAGTAATGGGTATAAAGAGGCTGCTTTTCATGCTTGCAGAGTAGCTAAAACAGCTCAAGTGAAGTCGACTCCGATGAGAATTGAGAATTTGGTACAGGAATACACTTCAGAGCTAGTAGGGAACCGATGGTTTTTGGGGTCGCTTAAAAAAAAGGGAGGACAGATTTGATTCAATATTGGATGCATATTAATTGTGTATATTTATGCAAAGTCTGGACTCAGGTTTGTTCAAGGGTGTCCCTGCAAGGGTTTGTGCATGTGCAATGTTTTGACAGTACAGTTGATTATTGTACTGTATACCCATCCATCCATCCATTTTCTAATCTGCTCATCCTCACAAGGGTCTCGGATTCGCTGGATCTTCGGGCAGTCCTCTTTAGTCCGTGTTCTCTCTCGGAAGTGGTTTCTGCCTGGCGTTTTGTAAAGAACTGACCCAAGGACGTTTGCCTTTGTCGGCTTTTAACAATCCTTCGAAAATGTCCAAGGCAAACGTCAGCATACTGAGCGATCGCCCGACTGGTGAACATTTTTTCTGGGTGATTCACATTTACGTCAAACTATCGGGACACCTCATTCCTGAAGGGCGAATGACGAGGACGCTGCATAGACACACATCTATCTATTTATATATCTTCGCACACAAGCACATACTGGAGAAGTCCCTCTTAGCCAATGAGATGCCAGGATGATACTCGGTAATAGCCAATGGCAGAGCAGCTATAAGTATGCTGCGTTCAGGAAACTTGGACCTGCGAGTAGCAGGTCATACTGTATTTTTACCTTTCAAGCTTGAAATTTCTTTCCTAACAAGAGGCAATATTTTCCTGTTGAAACGTTTCATAACTTGAGGTTTGTAAGTAGAGGTACCGCTGTACAAGCTTTCCATTGTACTGATGATACGTTTTTGTACAAATGACACCTTCTTCCGATTTTGAAATGGATTTTTCCTCTAACAAATGACAGAAATAGACTTCATCTGGCCTGATTATAAATCCTATGCATTGATCAATTATGCAGAATTTCTTCTGGTGATTTTTATGATTCTTTCAACGGTCTCACAATTTGCATATTCATCTTTCGCACGGGGGTCTTAAAAATTGCTGGAGTCTTACTGACTACTGGTATTCATTCTTTTTAACAGCCCTTGTACAGGCTGATGTTTTGGAGGAAGTGTCTATTAAACATTAGATCTAAAGAAAGAAAATATAGCACATGCTAAATAATACCATAATCTGGAATTGATGTGGTTTGTCCTAAAATGAGGCCCTTCTTCAGTCACTGACACACATCTTTGCAGATGTGCGCAATGCAAAAATGTATCCAGAGACACAACACGCAAGTTACCCAACCAGGTCGGAGTTGAATCTGAAGTAGAGATCAGCGGTGTCGCAAAGGCAACTAAAGATGAGAGATCACATCTGTCCCCCTTTCGGATTTTCCCATGTTTTTCTCTTCCCTTTTGCTCCATGGCTACTTATTCATTCCAATCTCAGAACGGCATGTTCCCCGACAACTTGAATATTTCACATCGAATCTTCAAGCTTCAACCCTCTCCCACGCTCACATGCAGCCTAAAATCTATTTATTTCAGGAATCACTTTTTTGGTGAATTACAGTAAAATGGCTACAGCTCTAATCAGAGGATAAGTAGCAGGCGGCATGGCAGGTGTTGGAGGGGAGATAAGCGGAGGACCATTGTGAGACTGTGCCTCACTTCCATTTAAATGTTTTGGAGCTTCGACTTCCTTGTTTGATTTGTTACCCGCAGCATACCCGTGAGCTGTCAGCGGGCAGATAGTGAGAGTTTTTTCTTCATGCCGTTTCCTCGGCTACCGCGCCGGTGCTGTCCTTCGTGTTTTGATGTTCGGGGTTAGATGCTGGGCATGTCGGCGTGGTCTGACTCATGATTAGTACTTGGCAGTGCTCAGGTTCGTTATTAGATCACAAAGCATCCCGGTGAAGAAAAAAATAAAAAAACATTCAAAGGCATGTAAAAAAGGTATGGCTACTCTTTGGGTGCGCGTACTGTCTGGGGTCTTCGCTCACACACTTGAATCATTACATTAAAATATAAAGTGCACTTCTTAGACAGTGACACAGACAACCGTACGCACGCTTTGTGTCTCAGGAGGCACTTGTTAATTAGATCACTGTGGCCTTCGGCTTCAGCTGCTCCTCCAGAGAAGTTCTAGTCAATGTGTGCATGTTTGATTTTTAGCTCAGGGCCCGCTTGCCAGTAAATAAGCAGACAGTGCTGTGTGTGTGTGAGTGGGCGCGTGTGTGTGTGTGTCTGTCCTATTGCAACCCTAGTGTGTCTCATCTTTGTCGTATTTTATTCGAAGTCCACAGAATCAGAATCAGTTTTGTAGAGCGCATGAAGCTGGACATTTTAGAAGTGGGACATTTCTAATCACAGGAGTGAATGTGAGGAGCATGTTCAACATTGCAAACGTCCCCGATGGATTGGGTTCAAAATTCCTTGAAGGACAGCGGTTTCGAAGACTCAGCGATGAGAATGATGAAACAAATTGGGACGTTCATTCAATCCATTTTGCGTGACATTTGCATGCCAAATTGTATAAAATCTATAAAAAAAAAAAATTTAAATCCATCAAGCCCACATTTCAAGAGGCAAGATATGAGTTTTAGAGTATGTTAAACTAAACTTCTGTGAGAACTAAAAACCTGGGAAAGAAAAAAAAAATATGAACGATTGAGAAAATCTGCCAGCATATATATAAAATGAGGTTTCAAAATGGTGAAGGATCAAGCCTTTAATTGCTTCCGCTCCCGAACGCTGTGGACGTGTCCATGGAATGTGCTGTGCAACTCCACCGCGCTCATCTTTCGTTTCTCAATTAAATGCGACTACCACAATCTGAAAAGTGAACGCTACATCATCTAGGAACATCTTAAATGTTTGAGCCATCTATATACATGTATATACACTTTTCCAAACTTTTCCAAAACAGTTGAGGGTGTTGTTGCAAACAAACTAATCATGAGTTTGCAGTCTTAATACAACATGCATGTCCCTTTGTTTCCACCACGCATTCTTTTTAATCCTCTTCGGGAAGTCACCGCACAAAGACAAAGGTTTGTTTTTCCTCACTTGCCAGGGTTTCTTGATCTGCTGCCACTAATTGACACTGCAGACTTGTTTGGAGTCAGAGTGAAGGCAAACACGTGACGAGCGAACAACCCCCCCCCCCCTCCACTTGAAACTGTCGTGATCAAACAACGGCTTCCTTTTACCCTCTGACAATTTATTAAGAAGACGGGAAAAAAAACCATGTCTCCATTGTGAAACTCAGGTTCAAAACTTTTCTGATGTGATCACTGTTTGATATTTTCTCAAGTGTTTCAGCGAGCATGTTTGCGGGCATGCGCGTTACAATTTGATGCGCGTGTCGTGCGTGCGCCAGTTGCAGGTCCCTTCTGCACTAACCCCAAAAAGTCATCCTCACTAAGGCGGCTTCCCCTGATGAAGCGAAAGCCAGATTTGGTTCCACACCGCTAGTCTCTTGCTTCTTTCTCTTAATCTCACCCGCTCCCTCTCATCTCCACCTCGAGCTCTCCCGCGCTCCACCTCCTCCACTCCACGCGCTCCAGCTCCAGTCCCTCACACCATGTTGGACTTTTTATTTCTGTGAAGAAGCGTTCATCAGAGAGTTCCCACAATTTCTCATATGGTCGAGGTGTGGGCGGGGGGGAAGAGGGAATCTCTTTGATGCCAGATGATGCCTTTGTATCTCTCCTCCTTTCACAGAGAGTTACAGTAAACTTCTATAGAAGTTGTCTGGAGCTATGTGGATATCTCACTGGAGAGGGCTGTTGGGTGGAGGATTATCAAAGCGAGATGCTTCACATAAATATATGATCACCGCTAGATTTTACACAATGTGAGCCATTCACTTATGGAACAGGTGTCAAACTCAAGGCTCGGGGGCCAGATCCGGCCCGCCGCATAATTCTATGTGGCCCGCCAAAGCAAATTATATGCATCAAACGTCCTGTTTCTTGCTAAATACCAACAATGCAAACAGTCTTCACTTTTGAAAGTGTTTGGTCTCAATCACTCTTTTAAAATATAGTTCACATTAGAAAAGCTTTTAAATTTAATTTTAAATTATTTCAAACGAATTGGTCGTATTGACGCATGCTAATATCATTTTGCTGAAAAAAAGGGTCAACTGAGCTAGTTAGTGAAAAATGGATCATCCAGTGGATCGCTTTTAATAGAAAATGACATGCATTGTGCTCTATCAAGATTGTACCACGGAGAATGAAGGGGGCATTTCTGATAGGCCCATTGATTATCATTGGGCGGTTGAATGGATGGATGCATGGTGGATGAATGGGAAAATGATGCATGGGTGGGTAGGAAGAGACGAATGTTGGGAGTAAATATTGTAAAGAACACTGACGGATGTCAAATGGTGACTCATTGGATGGATGGTTGGTTAAACTGATGGATCGGTGGGTTAGTGCATGATGCAGGGATGGCTGTTTTGTTAGTCTACTCCTAAGTGACAACCCTCAGATGCCTCTGAGATGCTCTCAGCTTGTTACTGTAACAGATTGCTAATTAAAGTCTAATAAATCGGCGAAACCAAGGCCAGACAACGATTTTGTGAATCGCACTGATGCTTTTCTTTATGTTTCACCGTTTCTCTGTGGCGTGCTGTGATGCTTTTCTTTGTAAATCACTGTGACCTCGCTTGCAAACACTCTTTTCAAACTCCTCCATTTTCCATCATTTTTATCATCAGCATGACGACTTGCTTTTCCAACATCGTGCTGCAATTGATTTGCCGCCTTCATCGTGCTCCACGCGCGCACACTCACAGACACACGAACACACACAGCTTTTGTATTTGTTTGGCTTCCTTTAGATGCTTTTATGAGTGGATTTTTAATATGTGCTGAAAGCATTCATTTGCGGCCGAACAACAGTGAAAGGGTGTGTGGGATGAAGCGACAAGACAGGACTGCCTTGCTTTTGTTTATCGCCTTCACAGCGAGGAGCGAAAGTGAAATATCACTCAGGTTTCATTTGTTAGAAAGCTCGAAACAGCCGTTGAGTGTTTGCAATTAGCTGTCAATTATCAGCGCTGGTGTTTGGCCATCTGTCCACAAACAGCATCTTCTCTCCTTGTGCAGGCAAATGTTGACAACACAATGTGATAATTTCCCGCAACGCCAGACAAAATTCAAAGCCCAATTCCAATGAAGTTGGGATGTTGTGTGAAAAGTCAATAAAACAGAATACATTGATTTTCACATCCTGTTCATCCCATGTACATTTCATAGAAACATTTGCGTTTCATGATTGGCCGTGAAAGGAGAAACCCTGAAAGGCTCAGTTGTTTTTGCACAAGTATGGGGCTACGTTCACCACTTTGTGAGAAGCAACGTGAGCAAATAGTCCAACAGCTTCAGGAAACCGTTTCTCATCATACAATTGCAAGGAATTTGAGGATTTCATCATATATGGTCCGTAATATCCAAAAAATATGAAGAGTGTCTGGTGATTCCTCTCCACGAAGCGGCACGGCCAAAACCCAACATTGAATGTCTGCGACCTTCAATCCCTCAGGCGGCACTGCATCATAATACAAAAGATGTTGCCGCGTGGGCTCAGAGCTTCCGAAAACCGTTTTCATACAGTTCATTGCTACGCTTACAATGCAAGTTAAAACTCTGCCATTCAAAGCGCATGTCATACATGTCAACACCCAGAAACATCACCGACTGCTCTGGCCACGAGAACATCCGAGATGGACTGACACACAGTGGAAAAGTGTATTTTGGTCTGACGAGTCCACATTTCATTGTTTTGTTTTGTTTTGTTTTTGGGGGGAAATCATGAACGTCATTTCCTATGGATTCAAACTCATGTTAACTCGAAGTCAAATATACCCCTGCCACATTTTTAGTGCCTCTAGTTAACTCTTAATAAAGGTTATAATTTCTATTTGCCTTCTTCTGGCATTTTTTTTTTTTTTTTATCAAGGAGGGCTTTCTAAGCAGAAGGTTTTGTGCCAACGCGAAATTGGAACTTGTCCGATTTCCTCCACTTTAACAAAAGACCTCAATTCCATCTGAAGAAAAACTGCCCCAAAGCAAAATACTGCCGACACTGTGCTCCACTGTCGGTATGGTCTTCTTTTGGTGATGAGTCGCGTTGCGTTTGCGTCAAATATACCTTTCATGATTATTTCAACTCAACTTTATTTATAGAGCACTTTAGAACAACTAGCTTTGGAATACAAAGTGATATACCAGGGGTGTCAAACTCATTTTTTTCGCGGGCCAGATCATAGTTGCAGTTTCCCTTTGAGGGCCGTTATGACGGAAACTATATAAAGAAGTCAAGAATAACGGTTTATTCACCTTTTGTTTAAGTTACTGAAATGAGGGTTTTTTTTAACAAGAAAATGCCTACAGTATCACTTTTATTTATTACAAATGAGAATTTTAAATTTTGGTAGAGATTTTAGCAAGCATCATGAAAGTTGCCATCTTTGATTTGCTTTCGCGGGCCACATAAAATGATGTGGCGGGCCAGATCTGGGCCCCGGGCCTTGAGTTTGAAACCTGTGTGCTATACAGTGAGCAAAAATGAGTCATACAACAACAAAGACGACTAAAAACATCAATTAACATAAAAAGCGTAAAACAGCGCGAAACGCGAAAACAACACCGAGTCTCACGTTCAGTCAAAAGCCAAAGAATAAAAATATGTTTGAAGACGAGTTTTAAAGATGGGCAGAGAGGGGGCTTGCCTAACATTTAGCGTACCGTGGACAAAGCGGAGGTGATTGAGCTTTTTCCGTTTCCAGTCCCTCTCTATGGAATGACCTCCATGCACCTTAAAACACTTTTTTATTTTTATGTCTTTATGTCTCTGCACGAGACTCTTTATTTATTTTTGTGTTTTCTTTGTTATGTTCTTAATACATTGTTTTAACCCTTTCAGGGACAGCGGTTACTACAGTGGACAGCCTATCATGTTATCAGGTTACAGGTTCTGATTATTGGTGCATGAAAGGGTTAACTCTGTTGCTGTATGACTAATTTTGCTCCAGGTAAAGCACTTTGTATACAGCGGCGGTTGTTTTAAAGCGCTCTATGAATAAAGTTGATTTGAGGCGAGAAATGTGGAGGAAAGATGAGGCAAGTAAAGAACGTCAGGGTCAGGCCTGCTTCTTCTCCCCTTAATTGGCCTGGCTCGGAGCTGGCGATTTGACAGATTGAATTATCAAGCTGCCTGCAAAACCCCCTGCGGTATACCCTGGTTGAGTATTAATGACCCGCTATAGTCGCCTCCTTTGCTGCGCTTTCTTTTCACTCTGATATTTTCAACGAGCAGAGAAGTGTTCAGCCGTCTGACCATCTTTCCTCCCGCTGCTTTCATTTACTCGATCCGTTTTGTACACCGTTCATCCTTTTCAGCATCACAGGGGGTCGCGGTTTATCCCAGCTGACTCTGGACAAAAGGCAGACCAGAAAACCGGAGTGCTCACTTGCCAAATGCAGGGCAGTTTTCTGTATCTGTCACAAAAATTTAAAAAAATCAAAGAATGAAATGGACAAATGCCGTCCCTTATCCCTTGTCTGTTTTGGAATGTCACAATGAAGTTAGAAGATAACAAAAGCCATTCAAAAAGTAACGAGAATTCTGTTTGTGTTATTTTTGTACGAATAATGCATTGATGTCATGCATCCTATTTAGTTCAAATGCCTGCGACTTGCTGATATGATGTTGCTTCATTTAAATTGTTGACAGAGCCAGCGCCGTGCAGCCGACCCTTCATCAGAAAGTAACATGATGTTTGAGCGCCACAACAGCTGTCCTGCGTAACTGCTTTCTATCATAACAAGAATTTGCAATTGTAAGATTGTTTAAATGGCTTGCGTTTGTATTTGTATGGTATCAATGAATGTGCTTGCACAGAGTCCAGATAAGATTTGTTTGTTTTTTAAAAAATATTGTTTAAATGGCTTGAGTTTGTACTTGTACGGTATCAATGAATGCACTTGCACAGAGTCCAGATAAGATCTTTTTTTTTTTTTTTTTAAATTAATGTCTGCTCAGATTGTACCCATTCCCCTTTTCCAAGTTTGCATTTCAGGAAAGTGAGAGTGAGGTATAATAGTGGTGATCATGCCACCTCCCACAGAGGCTAAAAGCTGGCTGCCTGCTAACTTCCTGACAACCCGGGCAATACTATGTAATCACTGCTTACCATCTCCTGCAGTGGGCTGAGACAGAATGAACACAATCAGCCACATTTGCTTTCCAAGATATAAAAACAAAAAAATGTACCATCGCATGCATAAAGGGTGACTCAGACGCAGCCGCGCATTCTCCGGTTCTTTCTCACGCAAGTAAATCACACGCCCCCGAACACACATTCACAACTCGCATATGTGTGAGGACAAGTGTGAGAGGCAGCAAATGGCAGGGGCAAGTTAATTTGTGTATATATGGTTGTGGGTGTTCTCAAATGCCTAATTTTGAGATATTGGAGGACAAGCAGACAACGCTATGTGCGATTTGTGCGGTGTCGAAGAGAATAATATGGTGTCCAAATTTTGGGCGCCTCGCTGGGGTCAGGAGACGCAGAGGGGTCGTCCTCTGTCGCCAGCGATGGTGTACGAATCCGGTAGCCAAACAAACAGCAGGCACACGGGGGTCGCACCGCCGCGACGGATTTTATGGCAATTATAGTCATTCCCGAAGATCATCTCAACTTGCTCTTGTCCCTAAACAGCTGCACACTGTTTCACGCACACACTACTGAGTTTCAGTTCATTCGTTTTAGTTTTAGTCGCAGGCTGCTCCAAGGGCATAATTCCCCCGAGTGTCATGACTCTGTTCTGTTTGCTTTCTGTTTCCAGCTGGAGCGGTGGGCGTTCCCCTCCAGCGGTGCACCTGCCACGTATCATACTGCCAACTTGTCTAAGCCTTGGTTGGATTATTTCTCATGTTGCTCATGACTTCGTCTCAAGTATTGAATTTTTTCTCAATATTCTCCCTTGTTCACGCCATGTATTTTCTCGCCTCGTATTTGCATTTTGTACTTGGCAAATTTTTTGTTGTTTAAGCTGAATCTCGCATTTTTTTATCTTTCACGTTTTGGCTTTCTTACCTCTTCATGACAAGCTACGAACGTTTGTATTATCCTCGCCTTTTGCAAGTGTTTTTTTGGTTTGACTCGTTTCCCGATTTTTGGAACCAGCGTCATTTGTTGTACTATGTCGGATTTTCGGATAAATAAACCATTTTTGTTGAACTCCATTTGGGTTTCCATTTTGAGATTCTGATTCTTTTCCGGATGCTTCTGGAACCGTAACACAGAGCGCTCTTAGGATCATTGGGACACGCAAACGCCTATACCCTAATAAGGTATAGCTAAACAACATTTGTTGCTGACCTGATGTTTTGGTCCCAAAACACAGGTAAAAGTTGGAGAATAGGCCGATTAAAAAGTTTTAATTGTTTGATCCTTTTCAGCCCATTGCAGTACTTCCTTTGGTCTATGACCCGAACAATGCTCAAATTTAATTCAGAACATCTCTTGGGGGCTTTGTGTTCCCTTAAAGTTTGGTCCTCGCATGAACATTCACATCAAAGCACCCACCCATGAACCTTTTTAAAAGCAGACCCCATTACATATTATGCAGTCAGTTCTCAGATCGCAGCATAATGAAACAAGAACCCATGGGAGTCTATTATCAGTGACACCACCACCAGGCTCGACTTGCACAGTGACAGGGGTAGTGAGCACATTACAGCAAAAATACAGAGACAAAAAGCAGTGGTCGATACAGCACAGAAGAAAAAAAGTAAAGAAGATGAAATGGGGGGACCGTTATAAATCGCAGACCAATGAAGCAATAAGAGTTATAGTTTCGGAGAAATGACAATTATCACTCGCTGATGTTTGGTGTCTGGTCATTTTTGTGGAGTTTCCTGGAAGTGTTTGTAAGTTTATGTCAAAAGCCTTTATCTGTGCTGAAAAAAAAGGCATCATCGATTTTCAACAAACCTTGTGGCGACTTATAGAGTAGATTTAGTCGAGTCTTTTTTTGTGTGTGTGTGTGTGTGTGTGTCTGTCTGTGTTGCCGTGCGCTGAACCGCACGCCAATGCAAGCAGCAGCAGGGTTTCTCCCTCACCAGCGAGTACAGTTGTTGAGAAAATCGTTGCTGAGACAGATGAGCTGTCGTCATTTTTCTCTGCTCTACAGAGGCAGATGTCTGCTTTTGATCTCCATCTGGTGGCTTTTGTTTCGCTGGCGCAAAGTGAGTCAATTAGCTAACGAGCAGCAAACGAGGAGATAAGACCAATGAAACAGTAGTGTGGTGATGAAATGATAATGGTAATTATGACAATGACTTTGGTGGGCCACCAGGTCAGCGTCAGGAAGAGGAAGGATCAGACACACACACACACACACACACACACACACACACACACACACACACACACACACACACACACACACACACACACACACACAGCGT
>NW_017805010.1:2477497-2477841 GCF_001891065.2 Hippocampus comes
TGCTGGAGCCTATCCCAGCTGTCTTCGGGCAGTCGGCGGGGGACACCCTGAACCGGTAGCCAGCCAATCGCAGGGCACACAGGGACGAACAACCATCCACGGTCACACTCACACCAAGGGACATTTTAAAGTGTTCAATCACCCTGCAACGCATGTTTTTGGAATGTGGGAGGAAAACGGAGTACCCGGAAAAAACCCACGCAGGCCCGTGGAGAACATGCAAACTCCACACAGGGAGGAGAAGGCTGGAATCGAACCCGGTACCTCTGCACTGTGAGGTCGACACACTAACCACTGGCCCACCGGGCCGCCCAGTGTGTGTGTGTGTGTGTGTGTGTGTGTGT
>NW_017805010.1:2477924-2590424 GCF_001891065.2 Hippocampus comes
TATATATAAATGCTAATTGTAAATGCTAATAATTGTGTCAGACTCCAAAAATGTTTTTATTGTTGACACTACAACTTAACATGATGTCACCGTTACAAATGCACAAGATGACTTATGTCAGTGTATTAGCTTTTTAGGGGGAATGACGGGGATTAAGTATCGCAGCATCCTTTATCATTTTTTAAAAAATATTTTCATACTTTCTCAGATGCTGGTCCTCCTTCAAATAAAAATGAATGGAAAACGATTTGTTCCAAGGGGTCATGATGAAGTGCTTTGATAACTGTACATGACATGTTTTTAAATGGTAAATGGGCTTTCTCTTGTGTAGCACTTTTCGACAAATTACCTCGGGTACTCAAAGCACTTGACACTGTTTCCTCATTCACCAAGGACACAGCTTCAGGAGGTTCAGTATCTATCAAAATGGCTGGGGATCAAACCCACAACCTCTGTTGGGAGAGGACCACGCTTCCTCTCAGCCATGCCGCCCACTTGCTCTTCAGTGAACATAATAAAGTCTTAACAGTTACAGAAGTTAAAAAAAAAAAAAAAAAGATCGTAAAGGTAACATAGAATAAGATTTGTAATCACAATAATAAGAAGACACTTTTCACTACCTTCAGTGAGAACATCTTGGTTTTAAAAAAATCAGCTCAGCATTTTTATTTGGTCTTTTTGACCTGATATTATGTACACGGTATGTAACTTCCATGACTGGGCAATGTCTTAAAAAAAAAAAAATGATGAGAGGATTGGAGAAAACTGTAGAGTACTTTATGAATGTGTGAAAGTGGGCAGCAAGAACCTCCAGACCGCATAGTCCCTCTGGTGTGGAGAGGGTCTTACCACCGTGGCATAAAGTTCAACTCCAAGCGCTATTGCTCCACAAATGATTATCTTCCCCAAATACACTTTGAGGGCAATAACCAACCACCGTCATTAGGTTATGTTTACTGCCCATATTGCTTCTGAAAAGACACCACTACTGAGAATGCGCTCGCGCTTTCAACAGGTCTTCGTTTTGTTTGTTTGCTTTTTTTTTTTTTTTTTTTTTGAAGGTGGCATTTTTATTGTGGCCTTTCCCTTTTGAACTCACCTGCCGTGTGATTGACAGGTAAGTTCCCTGCCTTTCACCAAAAGTCAGTTTGGAAATATACCGGTACTCGCTTCTAATTTATGCCACTTCCCAATTTTTTGTGGGAATCAGTTGTTATAATCATGCTAATCATGCCTACTTACTAATGAACCAGGAAACAAATATCCTTTTTCCTTGGCATGGATTTGCACTTGGCAGTAGTAATAAGCCATTTCATTACAGTTCCAATACTGTACAGTAAATGGTGGATAATGCAAGATTTCAGGAACTATTTTAGAATGCTTTTACACATGGAACAATTTGAAGTGCTCGACAAATGTGCGTTTTTTTTTAAAAATTTTTTTATCTGTTCATAAATTGCAAGACAACAAATCGAAAACAAAAATATTTTCAGATGTCTAATTTAGCAGCAAAAACTATGTGGTGAATGTTGCGAATGTTGTATGAGAATATGTACAGATTTATTTATTTTTTTTTAGCTTGACAGATAGAAACCAAACCATTGTTGTTCCAAAACATACTGAGTATGTGTTGGCGAATGCACATGCCAATTTGTGTGGGGCAGAACACTTTTAGGCTACAATTGGTTCCTGCTAATAATCACCACTAGATGGCAGAGGAACACTAACACGGAAACAACTCAATGGGGACTAAAAGGAGACTGTAACTCACACCAACTATAAGGCACATCGGAGTATAAGGCGCACTGTCGGCTTTTGGGAAAATTGAACGCTTTTAGGTGCGCCTTATAGTGTGGAAAATATGGTAATAAGACAAGTTCCTTTAATTTGGGGTCAAGAAGGTAGAATAAGTTCAAGGGGAATTTATATAAGTAACAGCAATGGAACTTGCAATGTTAAGGAGAAGAGTATGGCATTTTTTTTGGGGGGGGGTGTTGGGGGTTGGGGGGTGATGCTTTGGTTGACGCACTGGTCAAGCACCCCTGCCAAGGGTGACCTGGCCTTTTGCCTTGAATGATCCACCGCAGGATCATTTCATCCTCCATTGAGCAAGGGGCCACAAGGGAGTAAGGTCCATGTGAAGACCTCTTTTAGACTTTTGATTGACGGCGTTCCCTGAGGGTCATTTGGTTGTGGGGTAGGAGAGCTGGACACAACAAATACGACTAACCTGTTAAGGGGGGCTGTGGATGAGTGATTGAGAGCACGGGTATACTGATATCCGAGGCAACCGTTAACTCGGCAGGTGTGATTTTCATTTTTCATATAATTATCATTATTATTATTATTTTCCTAATTCATGATACTTTTTTAATCCCGGAGATGAAATTTTAGTATTAACCCTTTCAGGGACAGTGGTTACTACAGTGGACAGCTTATAATGTCAGCAGGTTACAGTGTGCATTTAGTTGCATCCACTACAGCACAAACATAAGTTTGGAGTGGTTCGGTGCCATGGGGAAGAACATCTCTTCAACCATCACTCTCAATGTCCATCTGTTTTTGTTTTGCAGAAAGATTCGAACCTTTAACCTAAAGCCAGTGCAAAAGCCCCTCAGTGCCACTCTTGATTCCCGAGCATAGATGTGACAAGGCAGGGGTTGAATTTTGTGCAACTCATGCCAAAAATTTTTGGGCACGGGCAAGTTTTCTTTACCATGTTTGGGAATTTTGGTGAAATGCTACGCTTTGCTAATCGAAACCTTTTAACATACAGACAGTATACTTATAATAAAAAGTGCATCTTTAATGGGCATGTGAGAGCATTGACATGGATACACTTAGAAAAAAACCCATTCAGCTCGCCATGCATGTATTTTTATCGGTATCAATACCTGGTATTGGTGCGCACCCATCCCTAAAATGATGGATGAAAAATGATTTTCTATGAATGACCATCATTATTACAGCCTGATCTGATGAGGGGGATAATAATTGCAAATGATGTCAAAATAAATGACATTTCCGTCTAAAGGTCATGGGAATTTCCAGCCGCGGACTATCCCTTTCCGATGTCGCCACTAGTGACTTAATTCAACATGCCAGGGCAGGGTTGAAGGCTGTGACACTGCTTGTGGAGACATCGCCCTACATTCTTATAAATCCTTGAAGGCTGGATACATTATACATGTATGACAAAGTTGGAGATGTTGAAAATATGTAAATCCATTTTTTTATGATGTAATATGCATAATCACACAAACACACAGATGCACACCCACACACACATAATGACTGTTTCTATTATGGGTGGGACATTTTCCGCTGGTGGTAAAATGACCCTGCTGTCATTCATCTTCATCGCATTCCCTAAGGATAGTCCAGGAAAAGATGAGGGAGTTATGGAGAGAGAAAGAGATGATGAGATGCTACAAGGAGAATAAATACAATGTCCAAGACTTTCATTGCGATGCGAAAGGTATGGCATTGATTTTGGGTTGGGGAATTAATAAAGCCCTGTCTGCACAATACGGCGTCACATGGTCAAGAGTTATGGAGGCAGTTGAGCCCTGGCTTGCAGCTAGCATGTGACAAAAGATGGCAAATCAAAAATGTGGGTTGAGTTAAAACAACATTTACTTGAAAACGGCAATTGTCAGGCATAACACAGGCGCATCTTGGGGCATTGCTGTCACTTTTAATGGAGTCTTTTCTCAAAAAGGTTTACTGCCTTTCTTTCACTCTCTTTTATGAGCATTCGTGGTTGCAACAAATCAATTGCAATGTGCTTCATTTTGTGCCGATGTATAATGTCCTTATATCCTAAAGAATCCGAAGTGATGAAAGCAACATTATGCAGCCATGATAACATCATGTTTCTATTGTCAGTGGCTTTGAATCCTCAAGGCGGGAGGCTGAATGAAGGGCAATGACAACAGAGGCTAGAAAGCAACGTCACTTAAAATAAAATAAAAAATATTTGCATCCAGGCACTTGTAGTCCTTTCACAGATGTAAAGCCAAAAAGTACCATCACATTAGCACTACGACCAATATTCTTTTAATATCTGGGAATTGGGGTGTACATGACCAGAAAGAGAAAAATAAGCAAGAAACGTTGATAATGCTGGATTCCATAGTCTCCACTTTGGTACTTGTTTGTTGTCTCGCCTTCCTCACTGTCCTTTAAAATAGTCCAGCTTCTTACCTTGAACAGCAACCACCTTTTGAGAAGTACATAAATAGGGGACTTCCTTTTGTGCACTGAAAGTGACGTGGTTTACATAGTGATATGTTGACTGAGAATACCAATAGGGGCTATCATTGGTTTTCAACCAAGCCAAGAAGAGCCAAGTTTATCCGGTACTGTGCAGCTGAAAAAGAGAAGAAATGCAGCTGCCCATCTCCGGTTTTTAAACCAACATGGAAATCTATTTCATATCGTGTACACAAAAATTTGTCCTTAGGCGAGCTAACTTATTCTCAAACCTTTTACACCAAGAAATACAAAAAAAAAAAAAAAAAATCGCTGTAACATGATGCAGTCTTAACATTAACACTGTGTTAAAATATAGGAAAATAAAATAACTGCACTGAATGATTGCTCGAAAGTGTATTGCACATTAACGTAGAAAAACACAACAAATATATCGTAATTAAAAAACAAGAAAAACCTTTACATGCTGTCATGTAGTATGTTGCAGTTTGATGCAGTGATTCTTTTTCACACCGCTAGAGAGTGCTCGAATACCACCAGGCGTCAACCACACTCTGCAAACATGACAACTACAAAGTGAGAAAGCAAGTCTTTTTCTTGCTTATTTTGCACGAATAAACAAGGCTCACAAAATGATTGACTTCGTTCAGTCTCTCAGAACAAAACCTGCAGTGAGATATGTCGCTTTGTATCTTGTACCACAGGATTATTGTTGATGAGATGTCCATCAGGCCAATTTTAGTACTGCCTATCTGCACCGGATAATATCTAGGTGGGCTGGAACCTATCCCAGTCGACTTTGGGTGAGAGGCATGGTACACCCCCGAACTGGTCACCAGCCAATCGCAGGGGCTGGAGAGCTATTTCCTGATTTCAACACCCATTGCTTTTTTCGGCTCTTGTGAAATCAGGCTGGGCAAGCGCCTGCATCTGTGCACGGACCTGCATAAGGGTATGAGCCTCTATCTCACCATGTCATACTCACTTACTGGCCAGGGATGAATAATAGCACACAGCCTCCAAGCGGCACTGGCACACATGAAGCGATAGATGTGAAGTGACAAGTGTTGAGGGCAGATTCTTGGGAAGCATTCTTGTATGACAGTCAGCGGGCTCATTGTAGTCAATTTACTGATGAAAGGCAGCAGGAGTTGGGCGCAGGCATCTCAAAAGACAACAAATCTAACAAATGGCCAACGTTAATGCCAACAGCCCGCATAAAATGTGTAACATCTGAGCTGTGAAAAAAAAAAGTGGCGCTAACTTAAATCAGAGCCCCATACGGCTGTGGGATGCCTTTAGAATGGTGCCAAACCATGCTCCCAGCTTTCAACCATTTCAAAAAAATAAATGGTTATACTGTACTAAATTTTTAAATTATTCACACCCCTTGATATGTTGTCTCGCACCCTTAGAGGGAGCAAAAACACCAAAGTTGGGAACACCTGCGGCATCAGGCAAACCATCAAATTTAGCCACTTAGACTTGGGGATGAAACGTACAATGAATTACATTGAATCGTATGAACTGAATATGATGAAAAATAATCTTCAGAGGGAGTCAAATTCTTTTGTCTGATTGAAATTTTGAAAAACACAGCAGAGACTACTATCGTGTTGTGAACAGAATTGTCAAGTTGAATGACGAAAACAAAAATCCTCAAAGTTATTGTCTCAGCTAAAAGCTTGAAACCACGCTCTGCTCAAAATATGAAGTTACTTTGTCTTGCAACTTTATTGTGCCTGCACATATCTTCATGTTTGAGTACAACTGCTTAAAGCCTTCAGTGGCTGGATTCTATCCCACTGTGTCATTGTGGTGCTTTCCAAAAGACAAGCTAGCTCATGAGCTAACTCATGAGCTAATCATGAGCTAACTCATGAGGTAACTCATGAGCTAACTCATGAGCTCATCGGTTTCCAGGGCTCCTCTAGGCCGGAAGGGTCTACCATGGTGTCACTCCCGTCACCTCATCCCATAAGAACTTACATAAAAACACCAAGATGTTCTGTACATTCTGGCATTCAAGGGACATGCATTTCTGGGGTGAAGGCATAGCTAACTAGCTAACTGTACACTCGCGCCAGACGCCCACATGCGCCAATAAACAATGTTACAACTGATCTGGTGAAAAACAGTAAAATGTTACATCTCTAACCTGCAATTGTGTACCTGAATACCTACAGACATGTCAGTCTTGACATCTGTACTGATTAATTCCAGTGAACACCTCGCTGGACCCCTTGCAGTACTACTACAACTATTACACAACTTGTCACTTTGTGTTACTGGATCACTCTCTGCATCCTTTGTACAATTGTCATCTTAAGTTGCTCTCTGTATGTTTCTGTCTTATAATGTACAGTATATTTGTTTATAGTGACCCGTTTGCTGTAATATTTGAGCAGCTCAAAGTAATAGAAACGTATTCCTTGTGTGTTTTTCACATACTTGATCAATAAACATTATTTTGCTTCTGACATTTACAAATAAATCTCTGTATTCGCGTCACGGTGTATTTAAGCCTCATTTCTACCACTCAGTACAGTTCAGTTTGGTGCTCTGCATTACTGGGGACAACACTTGGAAAAATATCGAGCCATCACAAAAGTTCATGGTTGATACATCAAATATTCCAGACGAACAGTTGCACACAGACAGAACCTACGCTAACGAAACCATAACCTTGGCGGAGGTAATAAAAAGAAAGCATGTCGCGAGCACAAGCTTTTTGCCTTCAATTCTCGAGGCCTGCATTATTTAGCAAATGATGAAGATTCCATTTTCCTTCCCTTGCGAGTGCATCAAGATGGAAGCTGGCTGACCCAAGGAGGCTAATCTAGCCAGTCAATCATCATTTTCACATAATGTCTCAGCCACTTTATATATTGGCTATCTAGTATGACATCAACTGTGGAACAATCCGAAACAAGTTTCCTGACAGGCTAATCTTGGTTGAGATGAAACATGTCAATAGTCATTCCTTTCATTTATACAGAATGACACACACATGCACACACGCACACACACACACGTGCACATGCACACACACACACACACACACACACACACACACACACACACACACAGACACACACACACACACAGACACATCAATATGCATACTGTAGAACGTTTTTGAAGCCATGGTAGCGACTCACTGAGGAAACCGATTATCTTGGCATCTTGGTGTCTGACCTGGATTTGCAAGGGTTATTAAGGTGAAGTGTGTCCCCTCTCTGCTCCCTCCTTCCGTCTTCTCCATCAACACAGGCCATTAATGCAAAGTCATAGCTGAGCCCGCATCTAAATGTTTCATTACTGCAAGACGGGAGACGGCGAAAATTTCATCGGCCATCTCTGATTGGCGTGCTCCTTTTCAGGCTGCTCGGCAGCAAGGATGAGAGGAAAGCATGACAAATTGAAATAAATGAGAGGGGGGAAAAGGTGGTGTGCGATAGTTGCGCCTCCTCTGGAGGAGATGAATGGAGGGAGAGATGATGACTGAGATAGAAGGAAAAAGTTGTAAAAATTGGGTGCAAGGAAATTGGGGTGGGTGGGTGAAGGGGTGGGCTGAGTCAGGCTAACACAGGGAGGAGAGGGCGTCATTTGATAACGTTTTAATTTATTACGTGACCAAATGGATGAGTGAGGACACGATGAAATGATTCAAATGAGTCTTCAAGTTGCAATCAATGGCATTTTTTTCATGGTGAGCGGTCTCTGTGGTTGGAAGAAAATAATTGAAATTTGGTTTTAGTTTCTCATCCCTGATCAGCGTCTCTGATGAATTAGTTTGAGGCACAGTCGAATTCTCTTTCCATTGTACTGCTTGCTATCATACTTTTCTGTTGTGTGTGTGTGTGTGTGTGTGTGTGTGTGTGTGTGTGTGTGTGTGTGTGTGTGTGTGTGTGTGTGTGTGTGTGTGTGTGCTATCTCTTGGCACGCAGACAGGTGGCTCCCTGCAGTGAACAGACATCACACAACGGCTACTTGGAAGGGAATGCCAGAGAATTAGCCTTTGCGAATATGCATAGCATCACTTCGGCAGACAGGAAGGGAGAGCGACATCATTATTCGTGTAGCTGGCATACATTTGTTAGGATAAGAGACTTTTGTTTGAAGATTTTGACTGTGGGTGTTTGGGGAGGCAATCATAGCAATTACAGTGTGTGTGTCTTTTTAATGAAGCAGTTTGTTTAAAATCTTTTGCTCTCTCATGAAATATAAATGCAACAGATTCCCAGTTTGGATTGCGATGGTTATTTATTACTTTTGTGAGATGGATAATTTACTTTTCTTTTTTTTTTTTTTTTTTGCTAATGGAGCTTTCCAAACGATGAGGGTGGGACATTTGTCATTAGTAGCCACTCTAGTATTTTTTCCATCTCGTGAATTATTCCTACTGATGCGGCAAAAAATTCATTGCACGTCAGTCTCCTAATTGAAATAGCAGGCCAAGGAGCCACTTTCGGTGTAGCAGAACATACATTTGCTAAGACAAGTGTCTATTATTAAATTAGTTGACAGTTTGCCGTTATTATCGTCCGAACTCCCGCAAAAGAGCATCAACCAACTGCAGCTCATTCAGAACACTGCAACTCACCAGAACAAAGAGATCAGAACATATCAATTAGTTCAATTAGTTCAAAGCAAACATGGTGAAGCAATATTTAGCTGTTATGCTGCATCCAAATATAATTAGCTGCCAACAGAAGTGAAGTGAGCCCCAATAGTGAATGTTTATAAATCCAGGTTAAAAATTATGCCCCGCCCCCACCCCCAATGCCTACATATTAGTCATTTAAGCATCTTTAAAAGTTCCTTTATTCATTTTGGTAAACTATCTTTTATTTCTGCACTTTGTTTTGAAATGTCTTTAGTTTGTTGTACTTTTATGTAAAGCACATTGAGTTACCTTGGGTATGAAATGTGTTCAGACTAAAAATAAAAGCTGAATTTCTTTGCCTTGCCTTCTAACCAATTGTGTCTTATCAATACGACTGGGCCAAGTCTATTTACTGGCAGAAAATGACACGGTTATCGATTGTCTGGATATGCGAGTGGAGAGAAAGGACATTTGTTTCATTCATAAAAGGTTAGCCTAATCCTTGACAAACTGTCCAGCATTAGTTCAGAGAAGAAAGTGATTAGATCAGAGTCAGGAGGATGTTATTTTTTTCTTGTAGATTGTAAATGACCTTCAACTGTGGGCTGGCTCGAGTAATGCGTTAATTTATCGAGTCCCCGTTTGACACCTTTGATATGCAAGTTGTTTCCAGATTACATTTCCCTAGTATTGGTAATTCATTCATATTCCGATACGTTTATCCTCACAAGGGTTGCGGGGGCTGCTGTAGCCTATCCCCTGAACCGGTTGCCAGCCAATCGCAAGGCACACAGAAACGAACAACCATCCGTGCTCACACTCACACCTAGGGACAATTTTGAGTGTTCAATCAGCCTGCCATGCATGTTTTTGGAATGTGGGAGGAAACCGGAGTAGCCGGAGAAAACCCACGCGGCCCCGGGGAGAACATGCAAAGTCCACACAGATAGGCCGGAGCTGGAATTGAGGCGCTAACCACTGGACCACCGGCCCTATTGGTAATTCATTCATTAAAAAAAAAAAAATCCTTACATGAAACAGTAGTTCCACATGTTTGAAATAGCAACAATAAAGATCTCTGTTCCCTCTGAATTCCCGCTTTGATTCCTAAGCATCCAAGAGCAGCTGTTATGAAAGAGCAAAAGCGTAAAGCAGCTTAGATGTCATATGAGTTTTCCACTGGCGATTTGCAAATAACTATGAGTGTCTCCTATTTTTTTATTGTGTCGCCTCTTACTTATTCCTACCAAGTAGCCTCCGGTGGCACGACTGAATGATGCACACGGCAGCATGTTAAAGGTTAATGGAGCAAGCCAATGGCTCCACTGTTGCACATCATATAAAAAAAAAAAAAAAAAAAAAAAAAAAAAAAAAAAAACAATCTCATCATCACAGGGCTTGCTGTTTCTCAAGGGCAAACTGATCACAAGCAACACTTCAACTGCGGAGTGCGAATAAAAACAACTTATTAAGCCACTTTGTAAACACTGAGACACCCAAGAGATATGCTCTTCAGATTTATATTATTATTAGTGATAAGTACCCACTGCCATCTGTTTAAAAAAAGTTTCAGAAGTGTTTTCATACTCTAATATGCTCTCCCTATGAAAGAATGTGAATGTGAGAGACAGCATGACGGTAACCTGGAAGTTCCACTCCACCGCCTTCTCATCCTGTCTGTGCCTGCGCAAGGACGGGGGGGCCACCGCAGGGTCAGCCCATTTCATATTATCCTGGATGATTGGCGGCTCTGTCTTTGTGCCACGGGTGAGTGCCTCAGCGTCACATGGAGCCTTATTGGACTGGACCCGGTTTCAGGGGCGAGGTCAAAGGTGAACGACGACTCGAGAAGGGAGATGTGAGCTTATGATTGGTTTATGGGTGACAGATTGACATGGCCAGGAAGGCAGAGAAGAGGAGGGAAGCGCTCCGGAAGGTCAAGGTACAACTTCATTCTTTATTGAATGCGTTACCTTGGTGACGGGAATAATATGCTACGCATGCTCTGGATGCTAATTGTGCGTGTGGTTTTTACAGCAAGATATGCAAATTTCTGTTATGTTGGAACCTGGGAACTTCTCTACAATCTACTTCAATTTTCTAAAGAATAAAGATGATCTTTATCAATGAATTGCTTACATATTTGGTAAACTTTATCTTCTCTAGTGGGATTGAATTTCAGAATAAGCATATTCAGCACTTGCACACCGTTTTTTATTCATGGTGTCTTCAAAAACTATTCTCAGCACTAATTTACGCTGTGTGTCAACCTAACATAAAAATGCCATGAGAGTTTACGACGCATTAAGATAAAGCTGAATTTGTTTTTAATATTTTTCTTCCTATTGTCAAATATCAGCCCTTCATTGACTGAAGTTATGTTCAGCACGGACTTGTCTTAACTTGCTCTGTCCAACAACAGGTGGCCGCAAAATCATCCTAACCAAGAAAACAAAATCAATTCAAGCAATTCTGTTGATCTGCTGCCAGAAAATCTGTTAGAAAAAGAAATCAATGCGTGATGATTTTTTTTTTGGTTGTTTTTGTGACTTGATCAATTCAACATAATAACTACAAAGGCACACCACCAAGATGGAGAGATTGTAGTCCGCATAGCAACACAAAGCGCTGGCACATAACAGTTTGAAAGAAAAAAAAAAGTGTATCCAAGAACAAATATTATATGAAGGAACTCTGCAGCAGGGTCTCAAGGTGGGTTAAGAAATAAACAAACACCAAAGTAAACACTGCTCACACTTCATGCTAAGGTACCACAAGTGGAAAATACTAGCGCGCTAAAGTCGTGATTGATGTTCAGTGTGTGTTCGCAGTTTACAAGCGATTGTGTCATCTTTGGAGCGGAGGCATACGGCTGGATAGTGGAATTGTAAAAAGTGAAAATTAAAATGGCTACTGACTCTCGTGAATGTTTTGATAACAAATTCTTCCATGCTACAAGCACCTCAGTAAAGTTGCGTGGCCTCCCGAAACGGTTCCAACCCACATCCTGTCATGTCCGTAATACGGTAATCATTTTCTTTTTCACAATAAACTGAGAACTGTAGTAATGTTCTCTTTCATGAATTAAATCAGTGCACATTGTTTTTGCTGTATTGCCCGATGAGGTCTCAGCTAAAACAGTCACCAACCACGAACATCCCTCAGCAATTTTTTCTTTTGTTTCTTTGTCCATTCAGGCCACTCTAAATACTTCCTCCATCTACTCTTCACTCTGATTTGATTTCACCTCACATATCCACTCCAACCCATACTCATCTTCATGTTTTTCTGCCTCTTCACCCGCTTCTACATATTTGTTCCTCCTCTCAATTCCTTCCCTCGCCGTCCGTCATCTGTCTGCCCATTCGATCTCACCAAGTCAACCTCAGCCCTTCACTAATCAGTGTCTCATCCTTCTTAAAAGCTTCTCATTAGAGCCGGCTAAAAGGAAGACACAATCATCCCTGCTTCCTTTCCACAGTCAATCTCATGCATGAGGTCAGGTGCAGCCAAGGGCTCCTCGCTTCAAAATCAAATCTAACGTCACACTAATGACCACTTGAGCAAGAGCAAACAAGTATGATTTGTATTAAAACTGACAAAGCTCATTGTCAAATGTCAAAATCGATAGAGTTATTCAACTTTACCACCACGTTCCCTGTGTTGTAGCCAACTGTGAAAGATCCAATTGAGAAGCAACACGGACGACTTTCTGTTATTCGGTGGAGCGCAAACACCATTGAAATCTCTGCATTCTGAGGTGGCTCTTCTGTGCACTTGTGTCATCTGTCATTTTGGAAATGATGACACTTTGATATTTTGACTCTGTTTTGGATTTCACGCTTGTTTTCCCTCAATGGCAAAGTCAAATGTTTTAGCACTTCAAGTTCTGAAGAGTTCTTCTAATGCTTCCAAAGATTGAGCCCAAGTATTAGGAAGCTCATGTTGGGGTAATTTACTTGAGATGTTTGTTTTGATAGACACAATGGAAAAGAAATGAAAGGAAAAAAAAAACAGTCAGTCAAACGTGAAGATAGAGCAAACTGTTTTATTTACTATTTCAATCCATAACTCATATATTAAATATTCTTGTTTTTCTATAAGTCACTGACATCCACTCATGTGTCCGTGTTACCTAGCAACTGCACAACTCTTCAAAATATCACCATCTTTAAAAAAAAAGCATTTTGCCCTTTTAAGTGCAACGCTAACAAAACATGCCCAAGGCACAAAAAGTGAGGCTCTACTTTCCCGCATGTCCCTCTGCGAGCAGTCGTCTCACGATGAATATGGAATATTTCTCATAAATATACCACTGGCGCTTATCGTCACATCACACGTATCGCTTCACCCAGGAAATGTCAACTCACACGGTGATCGATATCTGACAACCTTTTAAAGCTGCATCAGAATGTTTAGCAGTTGAGTGGCAGTCATACTCCAAAATGGGCTATGAAATATCAAAGGCTCTTCGCCCCCCTGTGGACTCGACAGAAGTTGGTTTTCGTTAAAAATGTACCCCACTCTGCCCCCCCCCCCAAAAAAAAAATTAATTGTAGAATAAAAATGTTACTATTGAGTTAAAAAGAGCAGTTGTCGGTCTATGGCACTGAAAATATAAATAACATGCAGAGTGGGAAATCGCTGTATAGCATCTCTGCTGTTCGAGACTTTACACCAGTACAGAAGTTTATCACCAGCACCATCTGCTTATCTATGCTTGATAGTAAGTGACTTATTCCAGATAACTGATATCAAATTCATCAATCTGATTTGATTTTATTCCATTGTTTAGGAGAAACAAGTGTGATTGTTGTTACCATCCATACACCTATCTGTTCTTATTATCATGCAGGTGATTTGGAGCTATTTCCAGTTTAGTTCAGCTGGGCAGATATCGCAGTGTTTTTCCAAATGAGGTTCAACAAGGCGCGGGAAACTTTTTGTCCTCTAAGGACAGCATCGGTACTGTTTTCTTTCATGTGCGATGCTAAAAAAACAAACTATTTTTGTGTTAACAGGTTGAGGTAGAATCTGATGCCGCGTGAATGATTTAAAGTTTTGTGATTGCGCCTTGGGAAAACGACACTGAATGCCATTTTGGCTTTTTTAGTCAACCTACATGACGTAATTAACACCAGGAAAATGGGATTCTATTTTGATAAAGGATGACGTGGCCAGTGGGTCAGGTAAAGTGTGATTTGTTATTAATATCCTCTGCCATGAATTTATGAAAGTTGGAAAAAATAGGTAAAGAAGATAAAGAACATTTGATTTGATTAATACTAACACAATGAGAATTATCAGACAACTGCATTATATATTAATCACTGCTCAGTCGAATGTGCAATCCATATTGGAATTGCAGCTCCATATGCTATATCTAGTAAGAACCTGGTTCATTTGCCCAAATGAAAAATGGTCATCACGTGTTTTAATGCGTGATAATAATATTACATAATCACTGCTTTGGGATAATAAAAGTCAATAAAGTTAAAAACGCCTGGTTTGAGATTTTGTGTATATGGGGAGCATTTACATGACGTGCACACATCACCAGGTAATTGTGATGTCATACTTGTTTGGTGCGCGTTTGCAATGGAGCTTGGCAGTTAGCCTCATCCCAACAGCGAACCTTCCTTTACCTACCACAGACGAACAATGACAACCTAATAAAAAACATTATTGTAGTTTTTGGCCTTGCCTGACCTCGGATCAGGAGAGGTGACATTTACAGTTCGAGAAAAAAAAATCTACTGCTCAGTCAAGTCAGCTGAGTCTAAATTAACATAGAACTGGATTATAAATTTTCTCATTCATTTACGATTGGCTGACGGCCAGTTCAAGGGACAAAATGTGTCATTAAGTTCACCAAAGACCATAAATTGTCCATACGGGTGGTGTGAATGTAAGTATGAATGCTTGTCTAGACTGTATGTGGCCCGCAATTGACTGCCAAACAACGTCCCCCGCTTCTCGCCCACAGTTCACTCATGGACCCAACGAGGGCAAGGGTGATAGAAAATGAATGGAAGGCTGTCTCCCACTCATAAATTGATGGCCCGACAATATTAAACGCTTTAGGTGGACTACTGCTGAAGAGCACTGCAATACTTTGCCTTCCTCTGCATGACTCATACTTGCAACTGACAGAAGCATCATAAAATTGTTCAGATTGTTTGTCTTATTCCCGCCACATTTGCACAATGACTTGTTGGTAGGGTTAAAAAAAGTAGCATGCATCTGACGCCCACATGGCTGCTTCCTCAACAGCTTGAGTCAGAGGGCTCCGCTGCACATAGCAAAGACAGGACAGATCAGAAAGTACCGTATTTTATGCATGATAAGGCGGACCTAAAAGCATTCAGTTTTGCCCTATTATCTGATGCGCCTTTTATATATATATATATATATGGAGTTAACAGTCTCTTTATTTTCCCCATTGAATTGTTCCTCTAGTGGTGATTGCTGTATTAGCAGGAACCAATTGTAATTTAAAAGCGTTCGGCCAGAGACTAATTGACAGGTGCATTCACCAACACAAACTCCAACAGACAACTACTTCGTGAGCTCTCCGCAGCCATGATGAAATGAAGATAATACCAAAAGCATACTTAACTACTGACTAAACGAAGGAAGAAGGACACATGCAAGACTTCGTGGATGGTTTGTGTGCCTTTTTGTTGATTCAATTGTCTTCATAACTTTTGTCTTTCATTTATTATTTTGTGATACGATATGAATTTATATGTTTCATGTCTGTGTTTATGACCAGTTCTCATGGCTTTTGTTACAGCTGCAGCGGTTGTGAAGGCTCTATATAAATACAGCTGTATTGTATTGTATTCCCTTTGGCATTGCTCTATCTAGTGGATGTATAAGGGTAACATCAACCTTTATTGTAGCTTCTATTCTACGCGCCTTATACTGCAGTTCGCCCTAATATTAAACAATTTTAAAATAGGCCATTCATTGAAGGTACACATTATAATCCGAAGCACCTTATAGTGCTGAAAGTACGGTAATACAGAAAATAAATGCTATAGGATTTTATATATGATTTAAAAAGCAACTTTTGGGGGGATTATGGTGCCACTTCCTGGACACTTAATGAAAACTGGTCTTGTGTATCAGTGATGACAACTGATGCTTTTGTTTTTACTAAAAAGGACACTCTTCCATGATGCATCCCATCTGCATGGTTGATATCATAATCTGGCACATTCTATATGGCTTATGGGATATGCAAATGATGTTCCCCCAAGCTGTTCATTTTTACAGTTTTTCTCAGTTGCCCTGGTACATTTCATTGATCAGAATCGAATTTTTCAACATTACTTTTTTTCACAGCACTGTGTCGTTTGCGCACATCAAAAAAAGCAGTTTCTCATTTCTTGGAACAAGTTGCAAATGATTATTATTATTTACATTGCTTGAAAGGGACGGCCAACATTTTCAGACAAAAACAAAATGAGTGGTGAACTGATCCGTCTTATTCGTTGCAGCTCTTGCCTTGAGGTTGCCCCTTTTATATCCTTACCCCCGCCCCACAAATCTCTTGAGAAGTTCTCACTGTTTACTTCTTAGAACTCTACTCACATCCTGTTGATATCTAAAAAAAAGAAAAAAAAGAAAAGTAAAGCAAAATGGTATGGTGATGAAAGAGCAGGAAATAGTGAGGTTCAAAGAGGGAAAGGGAGGGGAGACAAGTTCTAAAAGAGCGTAACACAAATGGAAATATTAGAAGCTCTGTGAGAGAAAAAGGCACAAAATGTAAAAGGAGGAATGGAAAAATGCATTGTAAAAGAATGTGCACACATGTGTATGTGTGTGTACCTGTGAGCCCTGTGGCGCTCCTCCTTTGGCCGTCTGCTCACCACTCCATCCAGGGTTTTGCATGAATTAGCATTCTGTTACACCTTGCACGTGCTGCTTTTGTATGTTCACCCATACAAATGGCAGCGTGTGCGTACTCACAAGCTTGAATGAGTGACATTTAATGGCGAGTGCATCAAGGTTGTTACAGCCAATGAAAAATAACGCAATAACTAAAAACTATAATTGAAAAAGAAATTCTTTCATGAAACAAAATGAAACCGAAAATGCTTTGGAAAAAAAAACTTACTGAAACTATTTCTTACGTTAATAAAACTAACTATAACTGTCATGAAAATGCTGTCATCTTTGTCAATTAAAATCATACACTACCTTTCAGTGTTTATTTTGAACGCACTTATTTTGGTATTGCTGTACATCTGTGAAGAAGGAAGGTCAGGTAATTACTTTATTACCCAATGCTATTTTCTTTTTAGCTTGCACTCAACAAATGATCCACATATTAAAAAAACTAAAACACATACTAAAACTGTAAAACTAAACTAAAACCAAGCATTAAAAAAAAACGAGTCAAAATAATAAACTTGCTCTAAAAACTATTTTTGAAAAAGCTAAAAAAAAAAAAAGTTTGTAGGAAGAGTGCTACTGGTAGAAAACCTGCTCGCCAGTCTAAAATTACACATTGCTTGACTGTTTACTTAATTTTTGACACGTACAAGTCACACACTTGAATCGCTCTTCCTCCATTTCAAGGAGTCAATTAAAAAAAAATGCAAGAAAGTTAATGATTTTGAATGATGTCCAAAAACATAAATATTTTATGCCCATCATTAAAACGGTTTTACACTTTTGCGACATCAGAGAAACATGCTGTAGCTCTCTGCTACATTCTCACGGTTGGTTTTTATGGCTGAAATAAAAAATGCTTGACGTTCAACGATTAAAAAAAAACTTTCTCAGGAGGAGCACCGGTTATTTTATGACATATTTAATATTTTGCGTTAGATTTTGGTCGCTCCTCTGCTTATCACAAAGTCTCTGCTAAGTCATTTTTATGTTTGTGTAAAATTTTCATCGTAGGTGTGCTTGAGGACCAACACTGTCCTCTTATTTATATGCACCAGCTGTGGCACGAGGCTCCGGATTCATCACAAGCCCGCAGGATCAGAACATGAGCCTGCACACTTGCAAAGACATGCTCAGTTTCTTTTGGTGGGGTCCATGACCGATAACCTCAGTCGCTTGCGGAGTTGCTCCAAGGTTCATGCCGGAGATATCAAGACAGGCTGTGGGAAAAGTCTGCGATTCCACCTAAAGCTTCAATCCACAACGCCATGTCATAGGGAAAACACTTGCTTTGGGAGCCAACTATTACTGTATCGTCATACATAAAACTACACCGGATAGGACATATTTTTCTTCCTTGTTCTTCATCCAGGATGCTTTTTTGATTGGCTACGCGTCACGCAGCATTTAGAATTAACTCCGGAATAATTGACTTTCCCCACACAAATGAAGATTTTCATGTATAGGAGACTGGACTATCTCAAAATTGTTTTTGTTATGGATTCGTTTGTTTTGTGGTCAACCCCCATAGAATTTATTTTGTGATTTTGTTGCTTGATTATCTTTTTTGGTGCATTATTTTCGATTTTCTTAGTGTGATTGACGTTGATTTATGTTTTCGGGGGTGGTATTTGAACGCCTCTCGAGCCGAACAACGAGAGAAGGCACGTAGTCTGACAGAGACGTGTCCGGATTTGCTTTAGAGCAGGGGTGTCAAACATACGGCCCGCGGGCCGGATCCGGCCCGCGGGCCGTATGTTTGACACCCCTGCTTTACATAATCATCTCGCGGGCCGGATTAAACTCCTTTGCGGGCCGGATCCGGCCCGCGGGCCGTATGTTTGACACCCCTGCTTTACATAATCATCTCGCGGGCCGGATTAAACTCCTTTGCGGGCCGGATCCGGCCCGCGGGCCGTATGTTTGACACCCCTGCTTTACATAATCATCTCGCGGGCCGGATTAAACTCCTTTGCGGGCCGGATCCGGCCCGCGGGCCGTATGTTTGACACCCCTGCTTTACATAATCATCTCGCGGGCCGGATTAAACTCCTTTGCGGGCCGGATCCGGCCCGCGGGCCGTATGTTTGACACCCCTGCTTTACATAATCATCTCGCGGGCCGGATTAAACTCCTTTGCGGGCCGGATCCGGCCCGCGGGCCGTATGTTTGACACCCCTGCTTTACATAATCATCTCGCGGGCCGGATTAAACTCCTTTGCGGGCCGGATCCGGCCCGCGGGCCGTATGTTTGACACCCCTGCTTTAGAGTGTTAAATGGATTACTAAAGTGTATGTTTTCAAAAAAAAAAAAAAAAAACCCATCACGACAGCTCTCTTTATTTCGAAGCTGCAACACATGAACCAATATATAAATGATAACCGATAAGCTGTCCACTGTTGTAACCACTGTCCCAACCAAAGGTTGAATATTGAACACCTTTCATCTTCAAGATTGTCGGCTCTGACTCTATCGGGACAATTCCAGTGATAGCACACCTCGGACAGATAGATTATACGACAATCTGTTAAAACAGAAGATAATTGGGCGTTTGACGTCCTTGGAGAGGAAAAGGCAAAATCGGCACACACTGTCAACAGCCCGATTGTCTTTATGTGTGTTTGCAGGGTTCCAGATTGCCCCTAAATGGTTTCATTTTGCCAATAAAATTTGAAATTAGGGGCTATTGTGCTGAGCCCCATTGGGGTCAATTTATGTGCAATATTGAAAATTTAAATATGCAGAATGTTTTGGTTAAATTTTGAACCAAAGAATTTTAGGATTATTTATCTTTGGCAGTTTTGCTGCAAATTCAGAACAATGTTTTATTTCAATGGTAGAAACTGGTTTCTGTTATGCCGGTGGTGTTCATCAAAGTCAATCCTTGCTCCGAGAGTGATCCTCGACTACAAAGGGGGAGAGAGGTTCAAAGTCAAAAATGAAGTCATCAAAGTCAACACACTGAGAATATTTTGGGCTTCAGCAAATTGCCTTTGTGTGTGAAACTTATGCTCCCCAAAATTATGATTAAAAAGTCATACCTAATTCATAGATAAAAATGGGTCGTACAGGCTTACGTGGTTTTAATTCATTCTCAACAAAAGATGGCAATTTCCACTTGATGTATTTATATATTCCGCCCCTGTATTCCTCTCGAATGATTTTAAACGTGACCCGAGTGCAAAGTTAGGACTCGCCAATCAAAAATGACAACGTGTTACACAAAGTATTGAATTGCCTGCAGGTGAATGGAGCCTCGTACTAAACAGTTGCTATTGATTAAGTCTTAGCCTTTAAATTGGCTGTTGTAATAGCATTCATCTTAATGTGATCTGGGAGACCCCCGCCCCCCTCCCCCTGGATCAGCATCTCTGGAAACTCACGATTTATGTTTCATCAGGAATGTTGAAGGTTGCGGATCTAATAAGAAAAACAAGAGAAAAAAACACTTTAATGCGTATATTCTAACCCGAACAAGTCATTTAAAGGCATAATCAGATGAATGTCAAGGAGGTTAATTCAACAAGCCACTAATCTCCATAAATTTGATTTTCTATGTGCTTGACCCCGTCCCTGGTTAAAGCATCTTTACATTGACATTACTTAGATTGCCTGAAAGGGGGACAAATGATTGCCTTTCAATCTTTGTTCACCACAACTGTGGTTTGGCAAAAGCGCTCTGCATTTTTAAATGCGGCATTAACCGAGCTCAAAACGTTAAAGTTTGTCAGTCAAAATAATCATGTACTTTAGCCCTCGTCTGCTGTGCACTCTACGAAGAGGCTTTACATGCATGAGACACATACAAGAAATCAGCAGATAGTAAATGTTCATCATTTAGTCTGGCTTTGACTCCAGTCCATGTTCCTCGTTAATTTCCCATAAATACACACGTCACAGGGGTTAAATCTCACCCAAAGCAACAATAGAATAGAAAAGTGAACGCAATTAGCAAATCAATAGCTGTTTAGAGCTGGTGGTTCCTTGGGAGGTTAAACATCATCATTCTCCAAGTGAGGTTGGCAGTGTTGTTTCTTCTTACCACAGCTATCCTAATTATTTTTCTGTTCTTCTCTTTTTTTTTTTTTTTTTTTTTGCTATTGCTTATTAGCAATACAATTCAACCATCCATTCAAAAGCACCGCGGTGGAAAATGGAACATTGATTTTGTTTGTACCGGGGCACTTTTTTAAAAAATATCGGGATGGGTAAAAGTACTGAAATGAATCAAGCAAACAGTAGACTAGTTATGGAATAAACTTGAGAACTCTCAAAGCCAAGCAATGGATGGCACTGTTTTTAAGTGGTCTTGGTTTGGCCTGCAAGGCCGATGGGATGTTGGCCTCAGGCGCTGGTTCTTGAGAATGCCATAGGGCACATGCTGCAATGACACCTCATTCATCTCAACTAATTTGGAGCCACCTGAGTCCGCCCTAACAAGGAGCTTGGGGAACAAGAACGGGAAGGAACGGGGATGTAAGGAATGTAAAGTAGACAAGGGTGGAAAGGAGATAACATGCAAAAAAGAGCAGCTTGGTCAACGGAGAAAGTAATGAAGAGATGGGGTCAAATGTGAAAAGGGGCTTGACAAATGGGAGATGACACAGTGGGGGACATAAAATACCGCTCAACGCTATTAAGTAGACTGTACCTGTTAACTCATTCACTCCCAAAGACGTTTTTAAACGTCTTTTCAGACTTGGTCCAGAATTGGCTGGTACTGAATGAGTTAATTGCAATATAATTCAGCTGCAGTGCATGAAGTGTATCCTGTTACATATTTGTAAACTCTGGCAGAGAGAAGTGTAGACAAAATCAAAAGGCTTGGAATATCACCCCATTATTTTCTATACCACATATCCTTGTCAGGGGGAATTGGAGCCTATCTGAGTGGAGGTCTTTCAAAAAGTGAAGTACTCCCTGGACTGGTCGCCAGTCAATCACAAAGCACAGGGCGCGTTCATACTGTCACTAAATGGCGGAAATCTGAAATGTTCCAGAAAACAGTTGATGTGGATGGGAACCTCGACAATATTCAGGAAGTCAAGAAAATTCAGGAGTCAGTCAATTTATCAATCAAACTTTATTTATATAGCACTTTTCATACATCAAAATGCAACTCAAAATTCTGTGCAACGCTTTAAAGCATTTCAAACTTACAAAGAAATATATGATCATAAATTACGGAGTATTATTGTCCAAATGCACAATCAGGAGATTATGATCCAAATCATACCACATCATGTGTCAAACTTGCTGGAGGCAGTATCAATGCATGGCCATGTTTGCCATCTAATAAAGTAAAAATCTGAATGACCCGAAACATACTATGAAAGCTGAAGCTGCGGTAAAATAGTCCAAGTTAGGACAGGGGTGTCCAACTCCCGATCCTCGAGGACCCCTATCCACCATTTTTTAGATGTCTCCCTCCCCCAACACACCCAATCCAAATGTTCGGAATCATTATCAGGCTTTGAATCACTTGTGTTGGAGGAGGGAGACATCCACAATGTTGTGAATAGGGGCCCTCAAGGACCGGGATTTGGCACCCTTGAGTTAGAGCATAACTTGACTGTTTTAATTGCAATTTTGAAATAGAAAAAAATGTAATTTTTCTGCCTGGGTGGAATTGAAGGCCGTCTCTTGAAGTAAATCAATGAGCAGATTAACTAGCGAGTGCTTCCGATGCGATCTCAAGTAAGCATACAATTCAAATATAATTCACCGCAAATAAAGTAGTCGACTCAACATCGTAGCATTTGGCCTTTCCTTTGTTCGTTGGAAGCGGGGATGCATCATCAGCCTCTAGTATGCAGTCTACACAAACACTCCACTGAGAAAAGCATTCAGTAAATACCTTGACCCTTTGTACCAAGTTTGACTTTACCTTTAAAAACACTTCAACAAAGGCTATCCAAATAATTTCGAGCCACATTTGCCGGGGGTCTTCAATATTTTTCTTAATTCTGTTGCGGCTAGAAGTCACTGTCTTTAATTCATGTCGATGTTGTGAAACTAATACATGAGAATTTTAAGACCAGAGGAAGAAGACGGCATGAAGGGAACCATGACGTGTCCAGACGGTGAAGAGCAGAGCAGAAAATTGAATGATGAGCTAAGAAGGCTTTGTTGGAGACAAAACTGGCTGGGGGCGTCAGAGGTGAAGCAGGTGAACGGAGTGATGTGAACATTAGCGTGAAACACTGTGTACCCCCCCAAAGGGAAAAGCAATGCGATGTGGAAGATGAAATTGTAACCTCTGCCTACCTTTTCATTTCCAATGATCACGTGGCACAAACCCAATGTGAACAACCCATGCGTTGATTTAGATATTTGCGAGACCCCTCTAAGGTGCAGGGATGAGAGAGATTTGCTGTGATTTAGTAGGTGGCAGTTACGAGTTAGGCTCAAGCAGGTTTCTGCGATAGTTTAATTCGTGGGCAAGGAGAGGCTTAAATGAGATTGTCGAGTGCACTCGATGAAGCTCATTTGGATTTTTTTTTGAAGAGGGCAGCCTGCATCGCATCCCTCTTTTCCTGCAATCAGATCCTGGAGCAAAATGGGAATTAATTAGGGAACGAGGCTCCTGCCGTGGCGCCTAATGTTATTAAAGTGTCTGTGTAGACTTGCATGTGTATGAGCTGTCAGAAAAGTTCCAGGACCGGCAGTGGATCTGCAATTTAACGGACTCAGAACCAATAGATTCCAGATTCATCAGACAGAAAACAGTGTCCCTTCACCTCAAAAAGTATCTGCTTTAGTCTGTCGACCGCAATCCGCCACATCGCCAATAGACTCAACATACTTGTCATGTGTTTCCGGCTTGTGCTGTACTCGTCATAGATAAACATGCTAACAGTAGACTAGAGCTAGCTACAACCAGAGGTAGGCATTACATCAGTACTGACGAAAGGTCCGTCAATTTCTCACTAGCGGATGCCCGTGAACTGACGAATGACGGGAAACTGACAGACTAAGCACTGATGGAAGTCTGTTTTCATCCGTCAGTGTAATCATCACTAATCGGGGCGGTATTGATGGCCCTTCTCAGTCCATCACAAACGAACTCCCATTTCGCTGATGACTGACGGAATCACACGCCGCCTGTCTTTCGTGAGTTTGTTTGCGGGGGTGACGAGACACAAGGGTTGCTTCCAACGGAGCGCATTGAATATATGTGGAAACCCTTTGCGGTTCGTGTACCGTAAGTTGCGGTATGAGTAAGTAAGTAAGAGTATTGTGCCGTGTTGCATAGTAGGTTGACTGTAGTGTTTATAATTGTCCCTCGGTATGGTTGTGAGCGTGAATGGTTGTTTGTCAATATGTGCCCTGCGATTGGCTGACAACCAGTTTAGGGTGTACCCCAAGACAGCACGCTCGTGAGGATCAGCAGCTCAGATAACGGATGGTTGACCTTTTGCTGCTTATTGTTTTAAACCTTTCAGGGACGGCGGTTACGACAGTGGACAGCTTATCAAGTTATCAGGTTACAGGGAGCAAGAAAGGGTTAATTTGACATGAGTGGGTTCAAGTAATCAAGTGTGTATATGTCATTGATCGGCTGATTGCGCAATAATCAGGGCTAGGTATATCTAATCTGCCAGACGACAACATGGTTGTATTGGCAGATATTCAATTGAAATGTTACTTTTATCTACATATGGGAAAAGGAAAGAACGATATTTATGTCACTTGAGCCATGCTGTACTGGTGATTCCTTTTACCAGAGAATCCAACCGGTGTTTCTTTGCTCTCGCTCACGCAAGATTTATCAAGTGAAAATGTAACTATCAACATATGAAGCAAAAATGTTCTAAAATAAAAATCATTTCTGAAAAGTGGCTCGCTTTAAGAGACTTATGTAGTCAAGATTCGAGATGGAACTTTAATGCGATTAAGAGTCAGTTGCACTTTATCACAGTACTGCTGCTCTTTTGTTCATCTGCCTCTTTTGCGCGGTCATGAGGGGCTAAGCGTGAAATAAACGGATGCATTATTCAGGCACCTTGACTTGAGTTGAAGATTCAGAGCATGTATTATTACTTGGATTTAGATGTAAACATCAGTATATCAGTCCTCGGAATATATGTATTGTTTGGTCTCCAACCTGAGTTATTTTTTTCTTTCAACATTCATCTATTTTATTATTTGCATTGCCATGGCTTTGTCATGCTCTCTGAAACTTTTCAGAGATGTAAGGGTCACTTTTAATCTTCCCAGGTTGTTCATTGTTTTCTCTTTTTCTCGGATTTGTTCAAATTTACCAGTTTTTATTTTCCTGGTCTTTCGAGTCAGAATGCACTTATTTCCAGTTTCAGTTCACCTCTTGTTCGGTTCCTCATCATGTTGACTGTTGCATTTTTTTAAATTCCCTTCTTTATTTTGTGTTTCCTTTGAGATTGATAATCACATTTGATTGATAGTCTCCAGGTAGCATGTTTGAGAGTGTCATGTGTAATGCATTTGCATGAGTCTCTTCTCTTTGGAAGCATTTGGGCGGGGGGCACGCACCGTTGTTATACAGTATGCAGTCCGGAGTGTAAACTCGTCTCTTTCTGTCCTCTAATCTCTCCGTCTCTGTTTACTTCTGTGCTGTGATTTGGTCGTCAGCAGGTTGCAGTGACCAGCGGAGCAGAGAAATTGCCTGTTAGCTGGGGGGGTCGATTCTTCATCGGAGTCTTGTAAATTGCTTTGTATTGACACCCTGTCAGTTGCAGGGGTCCTCACGCTAACCCCAAGATTGGCCCTGGAGTGAGGTGAGTCTCCCCAAACGCCAACCAAACCTCAGCTGCCCTTCTCTGAGGAGTTAAAAAGTTACACTCCATCCGAGGTTGAGAGGCAAAGTTCGGTGGCTTAAGTGTGTGTTATGGTCATATCAAGATTGATCAATATGAACTTTTGAATTTGTTTTTTGCGGCAGTGGAGGCTGGCCGAAATGGTTGGTGATTCACATTGACGTCATCGATGCCAAGTCAGATGTTTGACAGCTTTAGTCGTTGCTTCCTGATGTGGGAGGCATTTCATGAAAATCCATCATCGGAGGATGACAGCTGTGGTAGCATCGAGGGGATCGCAGAACTGTCAATGATTGCGATAGATGTCATCATAAACCATAGCATCGGGGTTGTGACAGAAAGGAGGCATTTTGTGCAACATACCATTGCGAACATTGTGTTGGAAGGTAGTGTCCTTTCTCACCATTGCCACTTTTAATTGTTGCATCACGACCAAGGAAGTGAGGGAATTGAACTGCATCGGGCTTGAAAAACAATAGAAAATCCACATCCACAATATTTGAAAGCATTGTTAATTGTTGTTTTCCCCTTCTCGCTCGTCAAATGATTTCCAAGACCAGATAAGGATGTCGATTTTGATGATTTCTCCTTCAGAACCTTGACAATGTATTCTTGTTCTATTAATGGTGCCTGAAAGGGTGAATAGTGCAATAATTCGACTCTTTGATACTTGCAGTTTTTAATTTGACATGGACAGAAAACAACGAATAGAAAAAAGCCTCGGTTTTTTTCGGTTTGTTCTTGATTGTTAAATGGGAAAAACGGGTGCATAGTTTGCCCAAAGATTTGATGTACACGGGTGAAAAAGCCATTTATCATCTCAATCTCGAGAAATTACGTGGGCGGTAGACTGGCTCTGCCAACGCATCACTTGATCACTGACCTTTCCCCAACAGACACCCAGTACAAATAATCCCACTACACTTTTTTTTTGTGGGACTGTTAAACTGCTATCACACAGTTCAATCAGTAAAGTGTGTGTCTCTTCCTGGTTTGAGCGTGGTGCGAGTGGAATTTTGAGTGAGCGTGTGTAGTTAGGATTCTGAAGGAGGTGAGATGGACAAAGTGTGTGTCATAGATTGCGAAAAGAGACAAAATATGTAAGTGAGAATAGTTCTGCAACACATACACACACACACACACACACACACGCACACACACACACACACACACACACACACACACACACACACACACACACACACACACACACACACACATAAAAAGGCTGACTAGTTCATGTCACTTTGTGTTTACGTGTCAGTCCATGTCTTCAGTGAGGTTCTGAAATGAGTGGAACCAACCAAAGCCATTTTAGTATCAGGCACTCAGGACATGGGACATGGAGGGGTGTACCATTCTACATGGCATTAAGTTCAGTTTCGGTTATGTGGTTGTCTTCAGACTGGTCACACCAGTCTTCGTCATTACTGGCATCACAAAAAAGCAAAATTGAGTTGGACTGTCATTTGTGTGGTAACCAAACTCTTATAAAGACAGTAGGTAATTGATGGTAACAAATGTTTCGGAATTGTCTAGTTCGTAATAGTGATTATGAGCTTCATCATTTAATCACTGATTGAAGACTGGAACGATCCATCCATCTATTTTCCACATCGCTTAACCCGAACAGGGTTATGGGTGGGGGCTGTTGGAGCCTATGCCAGCTGACTTCGGGTGGAAGGTGGACTACAGCCTGAACTGCTTGCCAGACACAAACAACCATTCACACCGACATCCACAACATCACTGAGTGGAAACTAATCGCACGCTGCCTGCACACAAGGCAGGCGAATGTATCACTACACCATCAGTGACGTCCATTAAAATCAGTGGAAATAAAATGACATTGCTCCAGCCACAGAACCGTTGCAAGGAGCTGGCAGCACCCAGGCCGCAGCGCCGGCCTTTTGACTTTGAAATTCGGAAAATGTATGAAACCTTGAAATGCAAAACATACAAACAGACCTGCATAAGAAGGTAAAAAAATATATTTTCAAGCAATTCTGTTTTTTGTATCAGAAGCCATGAAATACATTTTTCACTCCACACAAGAGTAAATGAGTCTATATGTACTTTGTGGGATGTGTTTGCGCCAAGATGGTTAGAAATCGTTGATAACCTAATGAGTCACACAAAGAGCACTGTGGGGGCATGATCACCGTGTTTATTTTAAAGAAAAGTTGTCCTGTGGCGACCAAGCGAACAATTCTCTGGAGAGCCCACAAGGCATAAGGGGTGAGAAAAATATTTCCCTCTGTAGTGTACAAAGTGGTGCTATTATTCATGTGGAGTGTTGAAAAATACCTCCTGTGGAGTGTACTCTCAAAGGGACTCGGCTGGAATCAAATCAATTGTCAGCCTTGTATGGAATCGGGAGGCGGCTGAGAGGTTCAGTGATGACGATGGCGGGCAAGTGTTGAATGTTAAACCTGCCGTAACAGCATGCCGGTACAAACAAATGCAAATGTGTATACTTACACTTGTCAAGCATGTTTCACTGCTGCAACAAAGTTTTGGTTTTTTGGAAAGTGAGCAATGTGTTTCATGATGCGGCTACGTTGTTTTTACAGGTGGTTGTACACAAGGTAATCATAAAGTAAAAGATGACAGATATGATTTCCACATCACGGGTATCATAATATAAGCTCTCCTTTCTCATGAGCACTTTGAAACAGTAATTCGTGCCTTCGTCACAGCCCGGCTGGATTACTGTAAGGTACGTGACTTTGCAGTCAGCCAATCCTCCATGAAGTGTCTCCAGTTGGTCCAGAATGCTGCTGCTCACCTCTTGACTGGAACTCGTAAAAGGGAGCCCCCTCGCTGCCCATCTTTTAAAACGAATTTTTATTCTTTGGCTTTTGACTCAGCATGACTCAGACTTGATTTTTAGTTTGACTGTTTTTGCCCTTTCTACTGTCTTTGTTATTAATTTATTGTTTATTGTTGTATATATGATATTTGCTCCATGTACTTTGTATATAGCGGTGGTTGTTTTAAAGTGCTCTATAAATACAGTTGAGTTGAGAATTAATAGACCGAAAACCAATTTTAACTTGTTTTTTTCTTTCCGTTTTCATTTCACTACGTTTTTAGATTTTTGCTGTGATATCGTATGAATGCCGGTATCAAGGTACTGTCTGCAGGTATAGTATCAAAGTCTGAATTTTGCTATGTTGACAACACTGCAAGGCCTACAAAATAGAGTCTATAGATAATGGATTTCAAGAAGTTTCTTGGCTCCTAATTCCATCCATCCCTTTCTGTTTTTTTTTTGTTTGTTTGTTTTGCTTTGACTCGCTGGAAAACAACCCGAGTGGGCAGAGTTGAAGAAGGGGCAGAAGTCAAGCCAACACAAAAATTGATCCAAGAACAGCCCCTGCCAAGGTAAACACACAGTGAGCAGCATGGAAGCTGCAGATGCAAATAGAGATAGATTAGAGTTGTTTGACATGTATTCCTTCCCATCTGAATCCCATCCTGGAGAATTAACCATCATAATCTGCTTGGAGCCGCTGTGTCACCAGCTGAGAAAAGAAAACACGTTTTGAAGGGAGAAATATAAATTCCTCAAAATGATTAACCGCAAGAAGACAGACACACAATTACCTTCATGTGATTACAAAGTACACTAAAGTGTTTGAGTGGAAGGGCCTTTTAAACTACGTACTGTGTGTTACATTTCCACGGTGTTGTGCAGTTTCCTTTCCATAGGGTGTGATATATTAACATGAATTCGTTTGCTGTGCAGATTTTCTGGGGTCTTTCAGCTAGGTTGAAATCTGAAAGGTTCATCTTTGGGAAGGATGCACAAATCCAAACACATACATGTCTTTCATGTGGCGTGATGGTAGAGGATGCAAAATGCAGGCAGGAAGGAGAAGTAGGGTGGATTTAACAAAAAAAAAAAACAAAAACCCAAACAAAGTCCCGAAAGAACACAAGAAACGAAACTATCAAACAAACAACAACAAAAACTGTGACAGAAACAAAACAACATGCCACGAACACAACTATCCGACAAAGACTAACAGGACCCAGGAAATTAAATAGAAGCAAACTGACGAGACAACAAGGAACACCCGAACAAGACACAAAGGCTTGAGGGAGCTGATTGGTTGACACAAGGGTCCCGGATGACAAAAGGTGGACACGAAACCAAACAGGAAGACAAAAACACATTAGGAAACAAAACTAAAACGTAATCTAAACAAACAGAATCATGACAATGTCAACTTGCCCTGGAAGAAATCTTGCTTCCTTTAGTTTTTACAGTATTCACTCTGAGTGTAGTCTTTTTGGGGTTTTTTCTTTCCAGTTTTTCAGAAAGGTGAAGCGAAGGCGTCGGTTGGCCAGCCTAATCTCTAAATCTGACCCCACTGAAAAGTTCTGAAAAGTGAGTCATCGGAAACGTGGCCATGAAGCAACAAGCAAAGCTGAGCTGCTTGGGTTTTCTTCCTTTATTTTAACACGATATAGGTATTTATTTATTTATTTTCACCACACACAGTCACCTAGACTGTACTGGAATTTTAAATCATGAGTATTGCCTTAAATTTGGTCTTGGTTTTAAATGCAAGCGGTATTTAAAGACTGAATAATAACTTGTGTTGTTGAAGAAATTGAACTCCATCTTTTTTTGTCGTCGTATTCCATGTACATCTGATATGCATCTGATCTGTTGGTTTTGGCTGCAATCGCATCCGTGCAAAATTTTTTTTCATCTGCACTGGGAAGAGGCCTAATTCAGGTCTGAGGATGGACAATTCAATGTATTTTTTTTCTCATTTTACTATGACGACACATTGCTGAATGATGCCACTTAGGAGCTAAAATCTGAATTGTGTCACTTGGGCCGTGCAATGCATGCTTTGGTTTGAGTTTTCTGGCCAAGAAATGAATCTTTTAAAGGACGTATTACTTGGTCTGTTCATCTAGCGTGCATCTATCAGCCTTGTCTTAAAATGTGCTGTTCAAAAAAAAAAAAAAAAAAAAAGGTTCCACCCACAAAGCCATAAGTGCTTTCAAATGGTTTCTCTTTATAAGTTAAGCTTGAGATGCAGTGAGAAGGACAGTTTTGTGTATGCTTTAGTTTGCATCGTGAAAAAGTAAACTCAACTCAATCGATAGTCGACATAAGTCAGTGTATCGACTTCATCTGGGTACTAACTTATTTTCCTGCTTGACTCTTTTACTCCCATCATATTTCATGAGGCGTGGCGGCTCCAATTGCCTCGAGACTTTCTGTGTTCTGACAGTATCTGAACGGAGACAACACCAAGGTCATGTCGGCGCTGCAAACATGACCGTGGGTGCATCCACCCACTGAGATTCTGGGAAAAAAAAGGTCATTGCGTTCAGCCTGGACGGAGAATAGAAGGAAATTAGACAGAGTAGCTGAATGTAACCTCTCAGACTCCGGGACCCTGAAAACCTAATCAATACTTGGAATTGACATCATGATCCCAAAAGTGTCAACAGGCATCACATAGTTAAGAGTTGAATCAGAAAGCATACAAAGTGACAGTTTGGTGTATGAACAGTGTTTCAATATATTGTGCATGAGTTGTGATGAGAAAATAAAGGAATAGTTGACTATATGCCCGAATGAGGATGAACAATACTCATACTAGCAAAGTGCATTGTGAGTGCTAAAGCTATCAAGTTCATTTAATTTTTTTTTTTTTAAGTTTCTTACTTTCTTTTTCTGTTTACATCTCATTGCTAAATTACACAACAACCCAGAAAGCTTTTATTCTGTTTGTATTAACTCTTGGAAATTCAAATAAATTGACATCAAAAGTGCAACTGACACCCCGCAGACATGCAAATCACTAATAGCGTGTCCTTTATTGTTCAAGTGGCATTTTGCTTGATTGTCCATGTGTGATGTGCAGATGGACATTTGTCCAAGTGTCCATCTGCGGGGGGAGGGGTGCCAGACAGACAGACTGGTGTCCACCATATCTTGTCACGGTCCCTCATAGGATGCAGCACCAGTGGATTCCAGCCTCACTCTCCATGCTTTCCAAATGCAGCGCAGTGTTTATGGCAACTGAAAGAAGCAATCACCGCCATCTGCAGAGGAGATCTCATAATTTTAGTGTGTGTGTGTGTGTGTGTGTGTGTGTGTGTGCGTGCGTGCCTGCGTGCGTGTGTGTGTGTGTGAGAGTGTGAGTGTGAGAGAGAGAGAGAGAGAGAGAGAGAGAGTTTGACACATGTTTCTGATAAAGGTTCATCCTCACTACGTGGCATTTTTTTTGTTGAGACTGACCGTCCTTATTAGCAGACTACAACATAAAACGATGCTCTTTGAAGGCCACATTTTCTCCAGAAAAGTGATGAACTCCCTCCGCCTCCCCCGAAAAATGACTGGACAAAGCTTTTGACTTCAAATATCATCGTATCAGGCAGAAAAAAAACAAAAAGAAATTCAGTGAATCGCTAATTGATTACATTATTGACTGACCAGTTTTTTGGGGTTGTGCATAAAGAGCATGTTGGCTGTGTTTTTGACACAGATCGCGGATGAACTGAATGGTGATTGGATCCCACAAACGGAGATACAAACAAAATTCGTGACAAAAATATTCCTGGAAAGTGCACCGGCACAGGATAAACAGAAATTGCTTGTCACAAGGAGCCAGGAAAAAACAAGGCAAGGTAATAGATGAACACATGAAACAAAATAAGAGCAAGATCAAAGGTAAAATAAGATCAATACTTACAAATGAGGGACTCGAGAGCAAAAAATGACTATGGCGAGATCAAGAGGTCTGGAAAACAACACTTGAGCATGAGCAGCAAACAAGGTCAATAATCTGACAGTGACGAGGCAGTTTGGCAGACCTTTAATACATGGAAGGCTAGATTAGGAAATGCAGAACAGGCGCACCTGCTGAAGTGGAAACACCCGTCACTCCAGCTCGAGCTGAAAACAAAAACACAGGACACCATTTTGTCCATTCTCTCTCGCTCTCTCTCTCTCTCTCATGGAGAACACATTCCAAATCTAGGTAAGAAGAAATCTTTGTCCCAATTATTTTTACCGAATTCACAGAATAATTTATGGGCTCCACAAGCCATTTTTTTCCTGCACAAATGCTGTCACTGAATTTCAAGCAGCATCGAAGTCCCACTCAAAGTGACTTTCCAGTCTTGATTGTGGAGGCTTCGCAGGACGTTTCTTCCTCAACAACAAGGTTGCCTCGGCAACACTCTCAGGTTCCACTCACTTGGTTCGGCTTCCGAAATGTGTGTATGTATGGCGTCTAAATAACGACTATCCTGATTATTTGGTTTTACGCTACGCATTTCAAGTTCTGCACACGTATTTTTGTATTGTTTTTATGATGTCACAAGCCGTTCGGTGTCTGCATCAGAGTTGATTGAATGTTATTTCATCAGGAACTGTAGCCTTGATGGTCAACAACATGAATAGTGCCGGCAGGCAAATTCATTGCCTGGAGGAGGTTCAAATGTGACAAAAGACAGAGGAGCATTAGCATGTGCAAATTGGCATCTAACCACAGCCAATGGTGCATTCTGTGTGTGTGTGTGTGTGTGTGTGTGTGTGTGTGTGTGTGTGTGTGTGTGTGTGTGTGTGTGTGTGTGTGTGTGTAAATGTGTGGGTGCTCTTGTCTGTGATTCCATTTTTGTGAGTGAACGTAACGGAAACAAAGTGATGGACAAAAAAATACAACCAAGCATCGACAAAAGTCTCCTGTGAATTGATATTTCCCATTGAACGCTCATATTTTGAAGCATTTTGACGACATGGTGGGAGTGTCGATCCATTTTTGTAAATTCATTCATTCATCTTCCGAACCGCTTTATCCTCACTCGGGTCGCGGGCTGAAATGGAACCAGTGTGTTTCTTTTTCATACACACACACACACACACACACACACACACACACACACACACACACACACACACACACACACACACACACACAAAAGAGAGCACCTTTTTCAAATGTATTCACGCTGGGACCCAGTAAAAAAAAAAAATGCATTTGGGCTCGAAAAGGGCTCCAAAATCCAAATTCACTCACAGTGCAATGACAATTATTTCGAAGACAAGAGTCCATGCACTTTGTATTTCATCATGCCGATTTATTAATCACATAATATGAATAGAAATTGAATTTGATACATTTGCTCCTCACTTATTTTCTTATTATCTTATCTTGACAAAAAGATGACACTCCTTTTGAGCACCCATTTCTTTTCCTTTCCCTTTTTCCTCTTGATAACGTGCTGCCAGAATTTGCACACTAATCCAGCCCTGACATTTTGCTCATTATTGAGGTAAAATATTGGATTAACGGCAGATTAAAGACGATTAATGCTTCATAATGGGAAGTAATCTGGTTCCTGCGTGTTTGAAAGCATTTTGCTTCCACACCTCTTTTTGCCGGATGACTCATCCGCCTCAAGGTGCACCTGCTGAAGTATTCATGAGATGTTGGTTTACTGAAATAAAGAAAAGACTGGAGTGCCGCTATAAATCCAGAGTTCTTTGACACTAGGTTTTTTGTCAGGAATGGGGCCCCCTACAGCTGCTATTGCACTTTCGCGCGGACCTTAGGCTGGAAAAGTGAAGTGCTCACAAGTATGGAGACTGCTGATGACAATGCGGCAAAACAGCAACGCTTTTGGAAGTTGAACAAAAGAAGGATTAATGTTTGATTTGTTTTTTCCTTTCGATTTTTCTTAGTTTTCTTTCTCATCCCCATTCTCCATCCCTCCATCCATCAATTTTTCGATCCGCTTATCCTCACAAGGGGTGCTGGAGCCTATCTCGACTGTCTTCGGGCAGTAGGTGGGGGAGACCCTGAACCGGTTGCCAGCCAATCGCAGGGCACACAGAGACGAACAACCATCCGCGCTCACACTCACACCTAGGGATAATTTAGAGTGTTCAATCAGCCTGCCATGCATGTTTTTGGAATGTGTGAGGAAACCGGAGGACCCGGAGAAAACCCACGCAGAACGTGCAAACTCCACACAGGGAGGCCAGAGCTGGAATTGAACCTGGTACCTCTGCACTGTGAGGTTGACGCGCTAACCACTGGACCACCGGGCCGCCCTCATCCCATTCTCCTACAGTATATATACTGATACTGGCAGCAATGTTTTATTAAGAACTATTACATGTCTATTTGCAGAGAACCATTACATATTCTGCAGCTCATGTTTTAACGTGTAAACATATTAGCATAGGTGTCATACAGCATGTGAACTGCTGTTAATTGTAAAACTAAATCCTACAAATTATGTCGTTAACCATGCCAACAAATACAGATAGGGGAAGTGAAAACAATGAAGTGGTTGAAAAACACACACAATCTCACACAGACTGTGACATTGAACGGTGCTCAGAGTAGGCAGGGCGGGTGTATCGGTCTCTGGCTGAAGGAACTAGGGGGGGTGTAGGTCACAGACAATCATCCCACGGCCCTCTGAGGCCTCTCGGCATCCGGGACTCTGCCTCTGGGACCCTGGCTCCTTTTCTTTCCCTCTTGTCTTTCTCCTCCGCCTGGTATATACAATGGACGTCTTTCTATTATACCATACATCATCTATAATGTATACATTGTTGTCATTGAGCAGTTGTTGAAACTGCTTGACCTTCAAATTCTTGTTAGTGTCAGGTGAATCCACATATTGGATGATTCTGAGCACATACTGCTGCATTTGAAGGAATAATTTTAATGTGCTAACTGGTATATACTTCTAAGGCACAAATGATATCTGCCTCAAATTAAATGTATTGATTTGAATTATGGTCGGTCTTGTATTGCTGAATTAAATAGTCAGATCAAAAAGGAATGCTGTGCTCCTGGCTGCCTGACCGGCGGCGGGGACGGAGCTTTTTGGCTAGCTGGATGGTAGGTGTCCGCCACACAGAGCCCTAAGTCTGGCTGGTTAGAAGTCGATGTTGTTTTTCTAACCTTGTCTGTTTAGCTATCAAAAACGAAGTGGTGTTAGCAGTGGTATTAGGCAGGGGGTGGGCCTACATTAAATCCTGCCTGCTTGTGTGTCCGTGGAGCTATAACAAAACATTAGCCGAGCTAAATGTTCCAAAAACTTCAGCCAAACTCCACCAAAATTCAAATGCACATTACTGCTCATGTCCACTTCAATCTGTTATAATGGAAAGTAAATAAATAAATAATGACCAGCGCAATATTTATCATATTGTGGAGGTTGATCGTGGGCTTTGCTCACATTTGGTGTCAAAAAAATTCAAAATACCGTGAGAGCATGCTTTCATATTTTCACAGGTTAAACTGGACCAAAGTCGCAATGTATGAATTTGGGTGCCGATTGGTCACCGTTTCAAACCAAGTCAGGAAACAGTGCATCAACCACTACAATGGACACTTGTGTGTGTTGCCATCGACCGCCATTATTTTTTTTTTCATGCCTAAAGACTAATAAAAACACTCATAAAAATCCTGATGTAGGCTATCATTTGTGCATGAAAGTGTCTTGTCAGTCTTGTTAAAGGAGCATCAAAATTAATGTGACAAACTTTACCTTGCCACACTTTTTAGAGCACAGTCACCGACTTGTTTCTTCTAACTTTGAAAAACAACACATCCTCGTATTGGTCCAGCTTTCTCATTTTTTTTTTGTCCTTTCTTTGCCTTTTATGCCTCACAATCCTCCCACCTTTAACCACCCTCTTCTTCTTATTCGTTGAGTCCCAATTTTCTATTTCCCTCCCAATCACAGGCTCCCTAAGGCTTTGAAGCCATTCATCCCCCCATGAGGATACACAGGCTCAAACGCAGACAGGATGGCAATACCTCTACCTCAACCCTTTATTCACCATCCGCGTACCCCATCCCATGAGAGATCCCCTCCTAGCCCCCTTAAAATAGAAAAAAAAAATATACGTCCCAAGGCCCTTTTCTGCAGAGGGTGAGCCGAACTGATGAATGAGCTGGGGCAGATGTGGATGAGAGGAGAGCAATTAAAATCTCCTCTGCTTTCCTTTCTCCCCTTCGCATCCAGAGGGAGCAGGAGGGAAGGGATTGTGTCTGGCACCAAAAGAAAAATAAAACACTCCCCTCTTAAAGTACGTCAACAATGTGGCCATTCCCTTTATTTTTTTGCTATAGATTGAATTCATTTACGTTTACATCGAAAGAGGGGTATGAAACAGGACGTAAAAATTTTAGTAAGAATTGCAACAGGTGCAACTGACGCTTCATTCGCTTCAGGTGCCATGAAAAATAGTACGAAAGTGTATCACAATACAAATTAAATAGCAAAAGAGGATTCCAATTGAGCGTGTTAACAGTCAAGTTGCTGTCCTTGCAGGTGTGCAGATTGACCTCTTTTGGTGACTTGTCTCACCACAACGGTGCTCTCATCCAACTAGGTGATGCTGGCTTCTTGTGTGCAGTGATTGGTGTACGTTCAGAAGTCCCTGATCCTGAGTCATATGGATTTGGATATTCTCAAGTTAGACAAAACTTTTCTGTATTTTGATAGATGATTGAGCTGAAATCCACAATGCGCAGCTATGCTGTGCTCCCCTTCTGCTCCAGGTGTCTCAGCAGGTGCCTGTAGTTTGTTAGGGTTTGGCCTCATTGCCCCACCTGGATAGAGAAGTTGCTGTTTAAGCACTCCACAACATTCCTACTATCTGTAAAGAGTAGTTTCTAGCTCTTTGATTCCTTTCGTCAGGGCAGGTGCCTGTAGTTTGTTAGGGTTTGCCCCACCTAGATGGAGAAGTTGCTGTTTAAGCACTCCACAATATTCCTACTATCTGTAAAGAGTAGTTTCTAGCTCTTTGATTCCTTTCGTCAGATTCACAGGTACAGCTTCTTGTCACCAAACCTGGACGCCGCATCCCTGTATTTTTCCTGAGCAGGCATTGCAATTTGTCATCCGAGGCTTTATGTTGGGAAAAACCAGATGCTTCTTTCCACTGCGGTCATGTCCGTGTAGAATTTAGCTTGTTGCCCTTTTTGATGATGGGATAGAAATGTATATGTCGACACACTCACATGAATCAAAATATGTACATCCATCCATCCATCCATTTTCTGATTCGCTTTATCCTCACAAGCGTCGTGGGGGGTGCTGGAGCCTATTCCATCTGTCCAGCATGCGGGGGACACCCTGTACCGGTTCCCAGCCAATCGTAGGGCACACAAAGACGAACAACCATCCACGCTCACACTCACACCTAGGGACAATTTCGAGTGTTTAATTAGCCTGCCATGCATGTTTTTGGAATGTGGGAGGAAACCGGAGAACCCGATGAAAACCCACGCAGGCACAGGGATAACATGCAAACTCCACAAAGGGAGGCCGGAGCCGGAATCGAAGCCACAACCTCTGCCAAAATATGTACAGTAAAGAGTGTTTTCCGCTTTATTTAGCCTCATATAAATAAATTGTTTTCATTTCTCGATTGTAGAGACCCTGGAATTGTAATATTCAGTGAACTATTGTTCCCCCAGGTGAAAAGCACCCATGATGCTTTTCAAGTCAATGCTCCTCCACCTCCCTGGGAGGGAGTTGGGGGGGGGCATCTGCCATGTGGTGATGAATTGATCTGAGGCAGGAGGACACAATGTAGGTCGCGCTCCAGGGGTTGTCGTCCTCTGATGTGTACTTGGATTTATTTGTGCATATGTGAGTCCCGCTGACTCTTGGGTGTTTGAGGGAGGCTGGGTTGCGGTGACTGGCTGCATTGTGCTTCCCCAGGGGGTGGCCTTATTGTGTGGGCAATGGTGGGTATACCCACCTGCTCCCGTATGATGCATGAGGAGACCGTCCCCCGCTTTTTACACCTGTTCCTGTTGCCATTTCTGGTCTTTGCCTAGTCCATTTCCAAACACGCAACCAGATACAAGGTGAGGCTATGCAGCTCATTTATTAAGGGGCTGCTTGATTAATATATGATCATAACATACGCGTGATGATAAACTGCTTGATGTCAAGGACAACCTTGTTTGCCGGAACCACAAGGTCGCACAGGTCAATGCTTAAGACTCCAAAGTGAATACACACTCCTTGTACTGTTTTTATTTTTCTGTCGCATGACCACAGTGGGTCTACCATTGCAGTGTTGACAAAACAAAGAGCGGAATAATCTGTCTGATTTATGAAAAGTTTTCATCATTTGCAAACTTCATTGCTTTGACACACGACATCTACCAACCAAGTGCAGCCAGAATTACATCTGCCAATGCACAATTTTGCCATGCAGTTCATTTTGCACATTCTGGGCAGGAGTAATATGCAAATTAATTTAGCATGCAAAATATGATTTTTTTTTTTTTTTTTTTTGTAAACATGAGACAAATTGCGAAGGCCGAATTTGGCTCTTAAAATATTGCGTCGGAAAGGCAGTAAGGAGATCTTTTTTGTTTGTGTGAACAAATTCGACTTAAAAATGAACCATCCAAATTTGAAACCTGTGGTATAGCTTTTTTGTTTTGTTTTGTTTTGTTTTTTGCGTAGCCACACATTTTTACTAGTCAAAAATGTCTTTGAGAGTCAAGCTGCTGTTTGAGTACTGTGAAGAAAAAAAGAGTCGAGCGTAAGCGCGCTATCATACGTTGGCAGGCTGCGGGTCTCTGTCTCTTACATGTTGGTCCTCATATAATTGCAATGGCCGCGCTCATCCATCATTGCATTGTTGTCGTGTACCCCGAGCCCATTCATTCTCTGGGCTGGCCAGTGCCACATAAAGAAACAATAAGTGTGAAAGTCTAAACAAGCGCTATCCATAGAAAAAGGGAATGGAGGGGGCACACACACACACACACACACACACACACACACCACATGCGCTATTGTTCTGCTAGCTTTCTTATTCGTTTGGTTTGTAAGGACGGCTGATACAGTTCAAGTGCGAAACAAAATGTGATTTTTCTCTCTGAAGCACTTGGAGGTTAATTTTGGAACATATCAATTTCTGTTAAAATATACAACAATAAAATATTGTCATTTCTGTATTCACGATGCTTAACATGTCTACTTCACAGTGTTTAGGTGTTCCGGTCTTGAGTTTGCATGTTCTACCCGTGCTCGCACGGTGGTAAGAATCTGCGTCTTAATTGTTTGTCCATAATTGTGATTGACGAGCAATCGAACTGTGACGTACCTGGCCCCTTGCCCAAAAGTCAGTTGAGATTGGGTCCAGCTCAGCCACAACCATATTGAGGACAATCGATAGAGCAAATGGATGGAAAAAAATGATTAGCATTATTTTATCATTCCGATGATGACGACTATGATGTTGTAGCATTGGTAGTCAAGGGAAAATACACAAAATAACTAAAATTTTACAAATTCGACAAAAGTCACAGAGATGTAAAGCTAAGACAAGGCAGCTCTTTTGATATCGCGAATTTCATACACAAGGTATCTCAATGTGCTTCACATAATTAGAAATACAACATTTAGAGGCATTTACAAATGGAATAATTCAAGACATTTAAAATACAAAGTACTAGAATTTCTAAGAAAGCAGAAAATGCAAGAAAAACATTTTGGAAAAAATAATTTAAAAGACCTTAAACATAGGTATGGGAAGAGGAATTTCTGATACTGTAGCTATTTGTCCCTGTCTTAACTTCCATTATGTTTGTGACACATTTGTGGACATTCATTTTCGAGACACTCTTGAGAGTTGTTTTAATTGGATGTTGAAAGCTATTTTTTTTTTCACACCGTCACTAGAACCTAAAAACAAAACAGAGAGAGAAGTCCAACATCCAAACATTGTCTCCAATGTGGAGCATGTTTTACATTACCCACTTTTCCCAGTGAAACTGATTTATCTCTTTGAATTTCTTTCTCTGTGCAGCATGGACCTATCCAGAGACTAATTACCGAGATGAGCTGTCCAAAAGGTGTGTGTGTTTGTGTGTGTGTGTGTGCATGTGTGTTTGTGTGGCTTTGCTTGGGAGTTGTGCTCAATAACCCACTCTTTTCTCTCAGACAAAAACATGGCATCACAAGCTGACAAGAGCGCTGGTCATCCAGTTGGTTAACACAAGAGGGGGGGGGGGCACACGCACACAAACACACACACACACACACACACACACACACACACACACACACACACACACACACACACACACACACTGAATTGTAGCATATCCACAGTGGCAGCTGTTTTGTTCAATAATACATGGAAACTCTTTCATAGCTTCTCTCCACATGCACTATACATTACAGAGGAGGAGAATAGCTGATGAGGGATTATTCCGAGGCGGCACTTTGGCTTTGGATGTGTCTGCTTCACATCTATTGATCTACACAAAAGAAGGGTTTTTTTTTTTTTTAATGTGGACTCCGCAGGACCGTTTCTCACCACACTTTAGAGGGATTTTGTACAAAAAAAAAAGTAAACGTACTTGGGTTTTTTTTTGTACTTTAAAAAATATACCGTATTTTTCGCACGATAAGATGCACCTAAAAGTATTCAAGTTTCTCAAAAGCTGCCAGTGCGCCTTGTAATCCGATGCACTTTCTTTATAAATCAATATTCTGATTCCTTGGACGTAGTATTTTAAATATTCCGTGAATCGCTTTGTTCCAGCTGCAGCGGTTGTGAAAGCACAATATAAATAAAGCTGTATTGTATTGTATTCCCTTTAGTGTAGCTCCATCTAGTGGACAGCAGCCACTATTGTAACTTCTCTCTATGAACCTTATAATGCGGTGCGCCCTACATATGAAAACAGTTTTCAAACGAGCCATTCATTGAAGGTGCGCCTGATACTCCAAAGTGAATTGAATCCTCTATCCCAACCTTCATCTCTTTATCAACACTGTGCCAAAAAAAAAAGGAATATTTTCATGTTTTTTTTTTTTTTTTTGGTAGCATGTTCATATGTTTATGCTGTACGTATCATGGCACAGATCCTGTGGTTAGTTCAAGCTTGTTGATTTATTATAATAAAGCAATAAGCTCATATACTACATTAAAAAGAAAGTTTCCTCTTTGGAGTTGAAGTTGATAAATCACATCACGTCATCATAAGTGTGAATGTTCTTCTTAATTTAAAGCGGAGCTGTTACGTATCCTCTTTCATTTGAGACGGATGCCTCTGTTATTGACTCCCTGTCATTCACGATTGCCGCACCATCATTTATAGACAAAGTGTGAGCAGCATATCGCGCCCTGAAGCAACCATTACTTTCAAGATTAGAGTACGAATGATTCAAATGAACCAAGGTTGTGCTATTGATTGGAATCGGGAAACCGCAAGGACTTAGTGTTAGCTTCAGATGCCTTTATAGATTAACTTTGTTGTGCCTCGTGGGCTACACGGCACTTGAGAAAGCTGAAATCAAGCTCGCTCTGGATGAAGATGCTTCGTATTTCATAAATTTGAATTGAAAAGACAACAACAACAACAAAAAAAAAGAAAAATGTGATATGGAGTGCTTGGTGGTGGCAAATTGTGTTTACCCAATTAACAAAACACCTCAGGTGCTATCAGGAGGAGCCGGTTAATACAAAGCTTATCATAATTAAGTCGGTGAAAGCCAGGCACAAAGATGCCAGAGAATTTCCAGAAGACAATGGATGCTGTGGAGCGACGCCACATCACACCAATCAAACAAACATCTGTGCACCCATAAATGAAAGACACAGTTGTTGAGCGATATCTCATGTCTAATGAGTGTCCAGAAGTAATTTATGGGAATCATTCAAGCATTAATTGGAATGATTTGATGCACTCGGGCAAATCGATGCGACTTTTGTCACAATGCAAATGCCCAGCAACAAAACATGTTTTCACCATGATAATTACATATTGCTACCTGATGAGTTGATATTTTCCTGACTGAAATTGAGTGGTGATGAATAGAAGCGTTGACAAACGCTAAAACATAATGGACAACCACTATAGAATTTCCGTGCAACCTCCTACTTTAGTTCCAAGTGTAGTCAATTTATTTATTTATTTATTTATTTTCACAAATTGATACTCTCCGTCAATCCCCAAACTAATATTACAAATCATTGCTCAATTTCTCATCAAAATATCTTGCTCTCTTTGACGATGTGATGTTAAATTACTCAACAAAAATGTCACGGTACAAGTGCTACCATCAAAACACTCAGCACTTGAAATACCACCATTTTACCCAACATTAAATACAGAAAATACAGTAGCATATTGGACATAAGTGTTCATAAAAAAACAAAAAACAAAGTAGAGGTTTATTCTATATATAAACACACATTTAATATTTTAAGGAATGCAAAAATAAGTTCAATTTGAACAGGAACATTATTCTCAAATAGTGGCTCTCAAATGTTTTCTAAGATATAAAACAACTACTGAATATAAAACAACTGCTGAATAATCATTGATAGATTTTAATTAATTCATGATTAATTAATTTTTCTTTCACATTAAATAGGCTGTATGTACGTAGCTAATAAATTCTCATGATTGAAATTTGGGCCAAACGTTTTTTGTTATTTTTTTGATGACCTTACACTTTTCATCAAGGCCAATTGTATTTTTTTTTTGTTTTTAATCAACATTCACCACTAAAAAAATCCTGACAAAGCCAAAGAATCAATACGTCTGTGTCAGCCAGTTGGCTTCTTCACTCCCTTTTTGTCCTTCCTCCCATTCTCTTGCAATGTAATCAGTACGCATGTATTTCGTCTCATAGTTTGGCTCAATCCTTGTTGACCGGACTGTCAGTCCTTTCTTGAGCTCATGAGGTTTCGCCTTATGTATAATTTTTTTTGTTTTCCTGCCTCGAGTGCCTTTCTTTTGGCAGTATAGAATGCTTTCTTAAGGTATTCCTGCCAGCAGCATTTTATCCAACATTTGATCCACCAGCCGCCACCGCTCCTTCCTTAACCCCATGACTATCGAGTGATTAAAATATGTGCCATGTGTTCTTCCACTAACAAGATGCAACTGTCTGCAGTTGTTTACTTTGAGCTAATTGGATCATATCTAGCTGCAAGATCAGTTTCAGTGATTCGAGCAAACTTATTGCGGCATCATGTGGTGGACGTGTCATTAGAGAGCAACAACTTTGTTAAAAACTAAGACAAACACATGCATACTGACTTGTGGTAGACATTTTACTTTACTAAATAGTTCACTAAACAAAGTAGTAGTAGTATCTGTACATACAGATATACAGAATAGGGGGGTGTATCCCTCGAATAAATACATGGGGGGGTCAACATTCAAGGACGGTTCGATTTTAAAGTGGAATGATTCAGTTGAGTTCTGTGGGATGATGATTGCATTCAAAAAGGTAGATACGGTAATACATTTCTTGTTATCATTTGCATTCATATTAATTGACTTGTTAGTACTGTAAACTTGGCCTTTCATTCAAATACTGTATGCAATGTCTCTCCAATAAATGATTATTTAAGGAAAAGCAAAAATAATCTTTTGATTGGGTTTTTGGCTTGTTTTGTGTGTGTGTGTGTGTGTGTGTGTGTGTGTGTGTGTGTGTGTGTGTGTGTGTGTGTGAGTGTGTGTACGTGTACACATTATATATATATCTATATATATCTATATATATCTATGTTGTGAAATTGGTTCCATATTCTATTTGCACACTCTTTTTTGTGTGTGTAATTCACTCCACCCTCTTCCTGGGGGAAACTTGTCTTTGTTTTTATCCCTTTCCTGCCAGACACTTTGGATGAGAATTTTGTTTGGGTTTTCTCACTGCGCTAACCTGTTTTGTCAATCTGCATTTACCCCAGTTTAATTCGTGTTTGTGGTAATTCAAATTGTAGTGGTCTTTTTAAAAATATATATTTGAATACTGCAACTAAAGACTCACATCTCGGCATTACAGTAATATGATTGTATCCGAGACGCGGTAAATATCTCGCTTGATACAGTATTACGCTGCACAAGAGCGAGCGGAAATGAATGCTGGGCATTCTGCTGACCCTGGATCAGATGTTGGAGCGGCGACGACAATGAGACGTGACTACGGAAACACCGGCGGCTGACCTCGAGTCAGCAATGAAGTGACAAGTAAGGGAAGGGTGTTGAAAGCAAACGACATGCGCTGAAACGAAATGGAATTCCCGTGGTGGTTTAAAGGGAGTCTAAATTTAAGTGTGTTTTGGTCTCTCAAATCGTCATTGTCGTTTTTGCTCTCTCGTCCCTCGTTTGTAAGGGTAAATATTATTTTGTCTTTGACGTGGCTCTTATTTTGTTTCGTGTAATTGGACTCTTGTCGTTTATATTCTCGGCATAATTATTACCTTGCAAGCGCTTTTTGTTTCTGCATCGTTTTTCCTGGCTCTTTGTGACCAGCGATTTCTGTTTGCACTTTGTCGGTGCGCTTTTCTGTAATTAAGTGTTGTTTGTTATCGCATTTTGTCGAGACTACATTTCTGAGATTCAAAAAACATAAGTTGGTTCGGTTCCCAAACTGACACATGGGGAATAACAGAGTTTATAAATCCTACTTGATTGCACAACATTTGTGTGTCTGCATTGTGATTCATCCTTTGGCCGTTTGTCAACATTAACAGTTTTAATTTTGAAGAAAAAAAAAAATACACTCCCTAAATGGATTTATGTGCCCTTGATACATGCACTTCCTGCAAAGAGTCTTCCTAAACAACCCAGGCTAAAATCAGCTCCTCCCAAACATCAAAAACGTCTCTCGAATATCTACATGCTCGCCTCGTCACGCTTTCTTGGGCCAATCGTTTTTTTTTCAACTTTCCTATTTGGACAGGGCTTTCTGTCATCTTAAGGCGTCCGAAAGAGCAAAAAAACGCAAATAGGTTTTGCCTTTCACAAATAATGGAGGAGGTTAAAGGTTGAAAAATGCAAATAGCGAACCGCCAATCTGCCAGGGTGTACTGTCAATAAAAATCTTATCATCTTATCCCTGTCAAAATTGTACTAAGAAGTAATGTGCCACAATGCATTTTAATCAACACAAGACGTTTTGATTTTCCCCAGAAACATTACATTTTTGAGAAATACAAAAGCCATCCAGGTCTTAGCACTACCGAGTGCCTTTCTACTTGAAAACTGCTATAATTCATATTCACATTGTAACCTTCATTATAGTATAACTCACTTTTTTACTTTATGTTAACTGTTTTGTTGAGCGCTTTGTTACAGCTGTTGTGAAAGCGCGATGTAAATCAGGATGTATTGTATTAGATTATACATATTATAATCTGAAGTAGTAGCCTAGCATCTGTAGCATGAATGTATGACGAGTTGACACCTCCAGTATTAACTTTTAATTCAGTGTGTCATCTGACTTCATTGTCTATTCGTTCTGAAAAAGTAATTTTGCATTAGCGAGTAAATTAGAGAAGCCGATGGCTATTAAATTTCAGGAGATAGCTTGGTGGAGAGTGGAAGAATGTGGAGATGGTGCTTGCATGATTGTGTGTGTGTTATTATTGAAGGCAAAGAGAGCGCGGGAGAGCCTTGTCAGCCAACATGGGTCATGAAAAATGCATGGAGGTTGTGGTGTCAGTTTGCTGCAGCGAAAGAGCACAGACGAGGTTTTTTTCGGAGTGCTCACTGTCTGCACCCGCATTTCCCCCAACCAGCCGCTGCCTTTTGTAAAGACACAGCTAACTTCATTAATCTAGCTGTCCTTATACCAACCTGTACTTTGGTGCCAAAACCTGTACACTTGTCAATTGTGGATTTCTCCATGGGTATATCTTTTTCGACTTTGTATTCCTTTTAGGTGTCACTGAGGGGTTGGCGCTACAAAAATACCCCTTTTTTGGCACATTGTAACGCGAACTTACTGTTAAAAGATGAAAGAGAAGTCTTTGGAATGGAAATATGTGTGTCTCCACACATCCAAATTTAATTACCGGTAATCCAATTATAACAAAAAGAAATATTACCTCAACTTAACTTTGCCCGGTCGTATAAGGTAAAGTTTCACTTATGTCAAATAAGTTTTGACATTGTACAAGAAATGTTGTCGCTGATGTTCATAGTTTTGTCTTTCCAGTCAGCTCATCGTTGGTCTACACAGCTTTAAATGGTCATAACATGCCGTCATTATTGTTTCAAGGAGTACTTTATCCATTCAGACTGGAAAATCAAAATGCTTACGTATTTCATGCCTTAATTTATCTGTCTATCAGCTTTTTTCCTGATCATGATAATTCCAATCACTGGCAGCTATTTGTTAACTTTCCAAGTGAGCTGCCTATCAAGTTATCTTTCTCATCTTTCTCAGTCTGCCCAGATCTGTCACCTCCTTATTTCGCGCAACAGCTTACTGTACTTCTATCGTGTTGGACTCGGTGTCCTCACTCTGACTGCTTGAGTTATTAAGAACCTTTCCTGCAAGTGTGTTTTGTCTGATATCCTATCGACTCCAAACAAAAGTCTTTTTGTTTCGTTTCATTTCAAAGTATTTTCTTGCGGTCTTATTTGCTTCATTTAGTTACGTTGATGGGTTTCTATTTACTGGTACCTCATTTCAATTCATGTGTACGTGGATTTATTGACCTTTTTCTTTGATTTGCATTATTTTAACAGTGCCGTCTTTTTTTGTTTTTTTTTTTTGGCCTCTGATTGCCCCGTTTTGGTTTGGGGTTGCACTGCAACCTGCTGCTCAGTCATGTGCTTGATATTAGGTGAATGCATTTTCATGTTAGAAAGTCAGTCTTTAAACAAACAAAATTAGAGAGAGAGGGATAGATAGAGAGAGAGAAAGAGAGCGAGAGAGAGAAAATCACCATCGGTATGGACTAAATCATTGTTGGTTTTCTTGTCAGCTGTGATGCCGTATTTGCATCTGCTGACTGATCATCATCGTGACACATGCAGGCCCTCAAAGCCTCGACCTTGTCGGCCGCATTAAAGTCAAATCCAACGACATTTTGCCTTGCCTTCCCCTGCTCCGGCATCTAACTTGAACATGTTAAATGACAAACTCTCTTTGAAAATAATTAGACTGCGTAAGAGATTTTGACATATGCGCATCCTTGACGAAAATCATCAAAAACAGAATTTGATCACTCAGGAAGAATTAGAGTGCTTGTCCGCAATGTGACCATTTATAGGTTCTATTTGTTTTTATTGTTGTCATTCACTAACTGGCAATAAATAATACTGAAGGAGAAAAAAAAAACATACTGTGATGGTCAGCAAATGTATGCTTTATATGAGTCCGCCTGTCTATCGCAATCAATCTCAATAATGTTGGTGATGATATGAAGAGACCCTTAATTCTTTGATTACCGGTTGTCAGCCAAGGAACATACAGACGAACAGCTATTCAAAATCACTTTCACTCCAATGGAAAATCTGGAGTCTTCAATGAAACTAACACAAGTTTACAAATATTATCCCCATATGACAAATTGTGTTTGAAGAGTCGTAAGACAGTGTTTTGTATGTTTGGTTTTTAAAAACGGCAAAGGACAAGATGAGCTAAAAAACATTTTTTGCTCTATGTACTCTATTTAGAGGTCTAAAGTTTGCTCATTGACAAGATTTACACTACATGGTTCAGGTGACACCATTTTTTTTATTTCTACCTGGCCCACTTGCAATGTGGGTCAATGCTATGGAAAGAGAACACATACAATTGGATACCCTCAGATCAGAATCTGTCATGAATTCATGGTGGTGGAGGACCCCAAAAAGCAGGCAGGAGGCAGGAGCAGGGTGGACTTAACAAAATGTATTGATAAAACCTTGAGAAAACTACATCCAAAAGAAACAAAGTCCTAAAAACAACAAGAACCCAAAGTCACAAACAAAAATCCATTGCAGAAGCAAAAACAAAGCGAAAGCAATACAAAAAAACCCCTTTGGCAGTTAGCATTAGCATTAGCGTAAGCACAAGCAATGACACGACACTGAGTGGTCGGGCACAAAGTCCTTTTAACAGAAAACTACTAATGACATCACGACCAACAGGTGTGCCGCTGTAGGAGGAGCCCTACAGTGCCACCTGTTGGTCACAAACAGAACCACCATGACAGAATCAGGCCTCTGACGTGGATAAACCTTTTATGCATATGCGCCAATCCACTGCAACGTAACTGGGCAAAATATATTGTCATTGTGAGCTGGACATGATTCAAATAAAATAAACGCATACAAATCCTTGAACGCCAAGTAGAGAAAGGTATTTGGACCGATGAAATTTCCAGTGGATATTTCAGGTGGCTATATTTTTGTATTAACTTTCCTGTATTTCGGTGTCGTGCCATTTGAGGAGTATTTGGTTAAAAAAAAAAAAGAAAAGAAAAAAAAAAAGGTTTCACGAGGTGAAATTGTGCGTGGACATTATATTGAGAATTTTTTTGTAACAGATGGGACGATGCCCTCCAGTCAAGAATTCAAACGCTTTTTAAATGTAAATGGTGGCAAGTGAAAGTACAAGGCGTTTCATTAACTCTTCTCCCAATATTATTTCTGCAGAAAACCTTCAATTTGTAGGACTGCAATTGAAGCGCCTTCTTCTGCTTTCAAGATGAAAAACATTTAACCACAGTAAGAATCTCGCTTTCTGAGATGAAACCAGGTGTGTAACATGACGTTGCCGAAGTTCAGTTCCGTTTTTAATGGCATATTCATTCACGTAAATGTGGTTGAATTCCAAATTTTACAATGGCGGTAGAGTGACAGGATCCATTGAGATTCCGGAAAGAGAAAAAAAAAAAGTTCTGTCTTAACTTAAGATCAAATGACTGATGCCGAAAAAGCTCCAAATCCTCTGGCATTAGATTAAAGTTTGCTCGGTTATCTCTCCGTCTTTGACCGGGAGGCAATCGAGGCCCAGTGCACAGCTTGACTGCTCTATCACCTGATCGTCTTTGTCAGCCTCTCCCGACCAAATGTTAAGTTGCCTTTCCAAAGCTCACAGCAGCTTCTGCTCTGCACCAGATGACTCCTCCAGTCCCATGCCGCTTCCGAGTACGTCAATGTTGCCTGCAGCCAAGCCATAAGTGTTACAGAGAGCGAGCAGGAGCACGGGGAGAGGGCGCAAGACGAAGGGTGACGATGAGAGGTCGGAAGAGATAAAAAGGATGACGGGAGCGAGCGGAAGAGCAACAGAAGGGCATGGAGGAGTGTGTGTTTGTGTGTTTAAGATTCCAGCTCAAAGATGTCTCGTACTGTATGGTACAGTATATCTCCTACGGTTTGTTCTCATCTGCCAACTTTCCAGTGCACCCTTTCCATCATGCTGAGCCACAGGGAGAGGTGAAAGTGTGGCGAGTGTGCGGGGAAAGGTGAGGGGAAAACCTGCCGAGACGAGAAGCAGGTACACGCTGGGTTTGAAATGGGTGAGCCAGAGTCACTAAAATGGCTTCTGCTTATCCCTAAGCAGAATTTACAATGACCCATTTGCTTCTCATTGGTTGTTCTGGGTTGTGGCATACTTCATATGACCCTTTTCATATTGACTTGTACGTATTGCAAAAACTTGCTCATGGGTGCTGCTTCAAGGCTCAACTCGGTCCCTGAAAAGAGCTCAGGAGTCGCATGAAGCCTATCCCAGCTGTCTTCGGGCAGGAGGCAGTGGACACCCTGAACCGGTTGCCAGCCAATCGCAGGGCACACAGAGACGAACAACCATCAACGCTCACACTCACACCTAGGGACAATTTAGAAAGTTCCATTAACCTACCGTGCATGTTTTTGGAATGTAGGAGGAAACTGGAGTACCCGGAGAAAACCCACACAGGCCCGGGCAGAACATGCAAACTCTGGAGTTGAACCTGGCACCTCTGCGCTGTGAGGTCGACGCGCTAACGACTGGACCACCGGCCCAACCGGAAGTTTTATCTATATTAAAAAAAGAAAAAATAATGCTTCTCAATTTCATGCGGATACGTTTTAATCCTCAAAAATTTCCTTTGAATCTGAAAAGACTTCCTGGACACCAGCAGTTTTTTTGGTTTTTCTTTTATCAGTAACGATTTAGCACTGCAGTACCTGGTGCAGCTGACGGTGAGGAAACAGGCACGCTGAAAGTGAGTGCCATCTTATTTCCCCTGCTGGTCATCATTTATTGAGGCTGCATGAAGACAGAATGAGCAAGCTCTCTGGCAACGGCCAACTTGCTTTCCTGCATTGGGCTTATCTCACTGACAGCCTCTCTCTCTCTCTTTTTTCTCATTATCGCTCATCTTTTCACTCCTCTTTGCTCCATGTCATCTTCTCCTCGTCTCCGGAGGAACAGAGGGTATTTTAGCACAGTTTAATCTCGAGCTGAGAGCTAGCAGCGTCACAGCCAAATCCAGCCTGACTTTGTCGTTTATCCTAAGTCGGGACATAGAAAGAGGACCGAGTGAGTGTTTGTGTTGAGCGCGATCAGGTTGATTGAACTGCCAGAAAAGCCCTCGGGCGCAGAAAAGAGAAGAGGAAAATAAGAGGGAGGGAGCGTGATTTTTCACGAGTGCAAGACGAACGGGGGTAATCTGATGCCTTGAGATATTAGCCCCATCTCGAGGCGATGCAAGACGATATCAAGCTGCTGCTCTACCTACAAGCAGACACGTTTAAATGAAGGGGGACGAAAAAGGGGAATGGGAGGTATCAAATGATGGATGGTCATTAAAAAATAAAAAAACATGAATAACATGCTTATATGCTTCATACTTTCAAATCCTTGTGCGCAGTATGTCCATCACGTGCCCACCAAGTTGGAAGAAAGCTGGCAAAAAAACTGACCTTTAAGCACTGAATAGCTTTGGGAAAAGGAAGACTGATACGGGTTGCTTTCAGCACAAAGAAACGCTCAAGGTTTTATCGAGGGAGTTTGTTTATAAGGTAGATAAGGATCCCTGAACTTCACCGGATCACGCAAACACTTTCTCCTGCATTAGAAGAAAAGATGCAGGTCGGTATTTTAAGGCTGACTCTTAAGGACACAGCTTTTTGGCGTCGTTTGCCCGGTACAGAGAAGATAGGAGTACAGTGGTACCTCTACTTTTTAAGTTAAATAGATTTAAAATTAATCGGTTCTGGAAGAATTTTCCTAAGGAGAAAAATTTGTAAGTAGAAACGCATTTTCCATGTAAATGCCCTAATCGGTTCCAAGCCCCCAAAAATTCAGACAGAAATGTCTTATAAATTATAAAAATAAATCAAAATATGTAACAAATACATGTCACAATTCCAGTTGACCGAATGAATATTATGTACTCAAAATGTATTTAAAAATGATAATTCCCCTTTTTAGTTCATAAATTCAACCACATTGTTTTGCAATGTATGACATGGCATGCGGTTCGTTGAGTCACCCGACTGATCGTTGTGCATTCTCGCTTCTCTTTCAACAGGTGTGTCAGGTTAGGCAGTCCAAACAATTGACTGCGTGATAATGTCCCACAAACTTAAAATTTAAAAGAAACTTAAAGAATTTAAAAAAAAAAATGGTAGTCTGATTCTTAACTGGTCCTCAAGGACAAGAATAGAGGATTACGAAGACAGGTCAGTTCTATTCAGAATACAGACAAAGTGTCTGTGATATCCAGGTCAGAGTCTCTCTGGAGGTCTGAATCTCTCCCCTTAATATTTTCATAATGGGTTTTTTAATTTTGATTGATGGCTTCGCTGTCAAATCAACTTGTTCCCAAGAGGCTGAGGGCGTTTGAATGTTACAATTTCAAACTGGTAATGGACAGCCTTTGAGACGGTCGAGGAGAATGCGACTTCCATTTGCATGTGATGAGAGTTCACTTTTAGTCGATGGGAATAATTTCAGGATAACGGAAAACAGGACCAAAGATCATGAATGTTCGAGAGTGCGAGAGAGAGACCTGTGCTTTGGTTAGTGTGACGCGTGAGAAGATTATTCGCACATAGACAGTGATGTAAAGTGACACCAAATTGAGAACTCTATTCTTAAAACGGAGCTAAATACACTACAGGGAAGGATTTTTGACGGCAAAGCGTGGACATCAAAGTGTTCCTCTTCAGTCTAATCTTCTTCAGTGACCACATTAGCATCACTGTGGGCAAAACAGGCGAGAAATCAAACGCAAGCAGTACCTTCCTGTGCCAGAATACATTACAGCATGTGGTACAAGTCTCACATTGTGTGCCGTTCTTGGGAACGAAATGCACTTGAGTTAAACCTTAAAACTTTTTCATAGCTTTTCAAAAAAAAAAAAAAAAGCCACAACGTCTGAGGGAAGTGCACAGCAGGGAAGGAAGGAGATACAAACATCCCGACGAGTTAATATTGAGCAAAAATTATTTCATCTGTCCTTCATGAATGTCTATTTACACATAATAAATCTGCATAATAGAACAAGGCTTGGGTATTTACTCGGGTGTGAAACAGCAGCTTGAGTTTGATACTCCTGAAAAGGTATTATATTTTATTTAAAAAAAAAAATCAATCCTTTCTATTTCTGTGCATGTTTTTTTTTTTTATGTCTTAAAGTGACAGGACTGAAAACCTTTGCTCCATTTCAATAATGTCATTTAATCAAAGCGAAGGCAGCTCATGAAAAAAAGCTGAAATGTCTCTCCGTTTGAGGACAACACAAATGAAGGCGCAATCTTATTTTTTTTTTTCAATAACCCGTTTGGAATTTGCTCTCAAGCTTTGTAAAATACATATTTTAGATTAAGATTGACTATGGAGTTAGATATCTTAGCTTTATTTGGATTTCACACCAACAATGAATGGAATGTACTCGTCTAGAGGTGTTGGATGGCGTTCTACATTTTTCCAAATTTGTTTTTCAAATTCTATTAACAGCTCAATGTGACAGGATGAGGGATGTGTGGAAAAGGTTATAAAGAGGTGAAAAATTCTACTTTGTCAGTTAAGGCCGGTATCAGGAAGCATATGGTCAATAAAATACACTGGTCTTTCCTTCCTAAGTATCAGATTTTACCAATTAAAAAAAAAAAATCTAGAAATAACTTTCCAAAGCTCTCCTTTGTATGCTCAATCTAGGAAGAGGCTCAAAGTTATAGTATATTCTACATACCTACTGCCGTAGGCTATAACAAATGTCTCTACACCTGAAACATTTTTTCTCCATTCATCACATCTTTTGTCCATGCAAACACGAGCTCACATCACACAGGCAACTGAATGAAAAATTAAGACTCGCTGTGGCCTTCAACGTTCCTCTATGTTTCCCACATAACAACACACAAAGGCTATTCAACATCCAGTAAAGAAAAAAAAAAAAAAAAAACAAACCTGACTGACTTTATGTACACCCGTGGGGGTTGTTGTTGTTGTTGTTGTTGTTGTTGCCCAGGGTGACTGATGAATGACCCTGATGGGTGGAAAATGGTTTGTTACTGGTCACATTATCCATGGAGTCTGACGATCTTTGGGGGAGAGAACTTCGGACATTGTTGCAAGCTGACGATAAGTGATCGTGGAGCCTTTCTAGCTTCTTTCACACCTCAACCAGCTGTCCTCCCAGTCCAGAATTGGGACAATATTGTCCTCAAGCGAATGTCCTTGCTTCTGAATTACCATACATTATATTCTTGTGATGACAACAATGCTCATCGTTATGACCAACCTAATTTTATCGGATGATTGGAAAACTCCAACAATGAGTCTCTATCTTTTTACGTTTTCTCTAACCCTAATTTGTAAAAGTGTTGTTGGAAATTCTAATGTGTTCTTATGTAATTCAATGGCCGCTATCTCCCAATAATGTACTTTTGCAAAAGTAGAAAACTCCCAGTTTTATCTCTCCTGCCTCAATCGCTGACAGTCTGGGCTCTTGAACAGGAGAAACTCCGATCCTTTCACTAAAATACAGCGTGAATGAGAACCGCCACATCTGATATATCTGCAAAGGTTGTTTAGTGTAGAGCCTGTTTTTTTTTTTTGTTTTTGTTTTTTCTTTGACATAGTGATGGAAACAAACCATGTGGAGAAGCACTTTGAAATAAGAACAGAAATCCATTGCAGCATTTCTCATTTTCTTCAAAGTCATTTTAAGAACTGTGCCTTTGATCAAGTTATACATTCGGAGGATTTCTCCATTACTTCAAAAATTCATCAGACATGGTTGTTGATGCAGTCTAGTCTTGTGCTCTATTTAGCAAAACAATCACAGGATTTACATTGGCCCACTTTACATCAACGATTACCCTTTTATGGTTTTTTTTTTTTTTTTTTTTTGCAAGCATTTTTCCCCACCAAAAATAACGAGGCCAATATGTTCTCGGCAAAATTTAGTTGGACAGAAGTTCATCACATTTGAACAGGGCAAATTTCAGCAACATGCGTGTCATGGAAAACATGCTGCACTAAAATCACGAGAGTTTGATATTCAAAGCTGCATTTTAAGTAACGTGGGTTTTCAATTCATTTAAAGTAACAGTTTTCGAGTCATGACAGCGCTTGCTTGATTTTTCGAATTAAATCCCACTAAATTCTACAGAGAAGAGGCCTCAAGCGGATACTTGCTCAGGAAATGGAAACCCAATTTCTTTTTGAACCTCATGAAACCACACAAAGCAAGAGAAAAAACCTTCAGTCTGTTTTTAAAAAAAAAAAATCACAAAAATAAATAAAATCAAATACAATTTAGAAAGCACAAAGCACATTCACATTTTTAAGAATGGAGTCTTAATGTTAAACTTTTGATTGCAGATTGCAATAGAAGTAAAACAATTACAGAGTTCTCAAACTTTTTCAGCCCATCGAAACAGTTCTGTTTTTTTCAATCAAACTCTGTGAAATGTTACAGACGAGAGGAGAAGCCTCTCAGCCGGTAACGCTTCGACTAAGCAGTACAGTTCAGCTCAGCTCTGAAAAACCTTGATCAGTCTTGTATTTCCAATGCAGGGCTTGGAAGTGGGGGTGAAGGCAACAACTGTTTCAGCTACTGACAGCTTAGCTGACCCCAACATGTAAGGTTCATTTCCGGCCAGTTCCTGTGACCGAGGTGAGAGGTTAAATCAAGCAAACAATTGTCACTGTACATTGTTTCAGTACAATCTTCTGTTGTTTTCTATCAGCCAATCAGCAGTCAGCAGCGCGTATAGCTTCACCCAACCCCACCCCCCTCCCCTCCAATATCCACCCCACCCCCCAACATGGCTTTTCTGGGGTGGTTTGTGTAGCACCCATGACAACACAATAAAAGGCATACTTAGAAGTAACTGAACTGAAATGGACCACAGAAGCTTTCGAAGGCGTGGCCAACACCAGCAGGATTCCCCCTAAAGGATTGTGACACAAATCCCAGTCATTCGCACGATGAGGACAATCTCACCAAAATAAATCACCCCTTTTACACAGCCTGTTCAAGCCAAGTTAGAACCACCTATCGCCGTTGTCATTCTATTGCAAGCCATTCCGTCAATATTCTGACTTGCGACGGCGGAAACAGATGCCTGTGTAAGCGGTGAAATGGTGGGATGAGAATAAACGTGTGAAGTTCCTAACTTCTCCCGCTGCCGCTGTATTGAAAGCACTTTTCTATATCTGAGCTATATCATACATCGCACCAGAGGCATCTTATTGTGTAAACTTGGAACACTGGGCTCACTGTTTGGCGTGTTCTGTTTTCAAAAGCATGTCGGGACCTTCTGCTTGAGCTCGACTCTTTTGCGGGATCCAAATTAGATTCTTCTGAGTTGATTGGCTCAAAAAAAAAATCCCATCGGTGGCTTTTGGATGAAAACTTCATGAAATATAGAAAGTTTCTGCAATTTATATATCTATTTTTCCATGTACCTATTTTTATATGCCTATCATGACAACATTTCATAACACATTTTATCGAAAGAAAAGAAGTCTCTTTGCACGAAACAACATTCAAAGTAAAACATGGCACGTAACTTTTTTTTTCTCTCACATCGTCGTCAATGTGAATCGCCTTCGTTTCTTTTTTTCACATTTTCTACTTTGAAATATCAAATCCTGTCAAACATATCATTTGTACATTAAATTCAAAACATCTGTCAATTCAAACAACAATGTCTGTATTGATGTTGACAGTTATAAATGTGTTCATATATCCTTTGCTCTCTTTTGATTTAGCTTTGTTGTGCAAATTCAGCAGAAACACGAGTGGCACAGCACTAAGGAGAGGAGGCAGTTTGGTGGGGATGGAATGAAATGCGACACTGGACTAAAAGCGGGTTTTTAACACGTAAAAAATAAAACAGTTTGGACTAGAACGACTCCTTAGGTTTGGAGTTTTTAATCAGTGCCAGAAGAAGAGTTTTCCCGCAGCAAAAGTTCTTCCTCCTCTGTGTCCACCCTGACGAGGAGTCACACCGGTTCTGCTTGACCTTCCACCGGAAAATGGTAACAGGATAGGAAAATCCCAAATTGGGATCAAATATCCTGGTTTCTTTTGTCTTACGGTTTAAGCCTGTTGAATTTGCACCTCGGTCATGGTCCTGATTGCGTCCATAGAAGTCAATCACTGTCCTCTGCGAGAATTTGTTCAATTTGGTTGTTCCAGGCTTGGTTTGCAGCTCAGTGAAAAAAAAAAAAAAAAAAAAAGAAAAAATAGGAATTGATTAATTCCAGCCTTCGCTGTCTCTTCATGACCTTTTAAATTCCTGTCATTTGTTGTTCGGATTCCTCATGTCCGGGAGCGCAAATGTATCTACTGGAAAGTTTCTTGCCCGGCGATCCAAGCTGAGTGCTCGCTTTAACCCTCAGCTAGCTAATGCCATGGTGTCAATGACCTGCTCCAACTTGCCGCGTAGCCGCTGTCTTCGCGACTGCTCGTCTTTCTGTAACGCTGACAGGATCTGCACCCAAACGATGAAGAGAGACAAAATATAGTTGTCATCATTTGACCTTCGACGGTTTTGTTCCATTCTTATCCGGATATCAGACAAGCGTAGCATTACACTACTCGACACAGTTGGGCCTGTTGAGAGAAAAGGTTACTTTTCGTCCGCACATTTTTCTCACCCCATTACTTTTTCTATGTTTAAAAAAATACCACCTGCTCAAAAAATATAGAAAATATAACGAATATTCTTAACCAAGGCACGAGCAAAACCATGGGCTAATGCTAATTTTAGGCTGCCTGCTCATGATTACATTTTGAAACTGATGTTAGTTGAGGCTGTTGAAAGAAAAGGTTACTTTTCTTCCGCCCATTTCCCCCCCCCCCCCATTACTTTTTCTCCAATTAAAAACGCCTCCTGCTCAGAAAATATAGAAAATATAACGAACATTCTTAACCGAGGCATGAGCAAAGCCATGGGCTAATGCTAATTTTAGGCTGCCTGCTCATGATTACATTTTGAAACTGATGTTAGTTGAGGCTGTTGAAAGAAAAGGTTACTTTTCTTCCGCACATTTTTCTCACCCCATTACTTTTTCTCCAATTAAAAACGCCACCTGCTCAGAAAATATAGAAAATATAACGAACATTCTTAACCGAGGCATGAGCAAAGCCATGGGCTAATGCTAATTTTAGGCTCCCTGCTAATGATTACGTTTGAAACTGATGTTAACAACTTGCCTGATGAATAAGGGTGATTTGGGGATGCATATGCGTCATTCTGCATCTACATTCATGTCATTATGTGGAACATACTCTTAAAGACATCTCGAGTGGAGATTCAGCTACCTTCGTCGTGATAATAGACTGTAATGAAGGGGAGCACATGGTTTGAATGGAGCCAGCTGCAAGCAGCCAAACATAACTACAGTAATACAGCTTCAATAGAGGGGATGGAGAGGAAGGAAGGAGATTAAGGGGAGGCTGCAACTTCGCATCTTTCATCGGAAAACTGCGATAAAGTGGTGGAAATCAGAGGTTGATAAGAATATATGTAGCTGCCCGTCACGAGGTGCAGGAGGCGAGGAAAAGTGTGCTCAAACTGCGGTGACTCACGGCAGACAAAATAACGACACAGAGAAAATCAGAAGAGAACATGAGAGATTCAAGCAACAATAACAAAAAAAATACTTCCCATGGAAAACTATTGCTAACCATTGGATGGTGCAAAACAGTACTATCAAATGTAGCGTTGCGTGTGTCTCAATATGACTCCTTTCACCCGATAAATGAGAAATCCGAAGCTCCGCGGGATTAATAAAGTGTTATTTTAACAGGCGTCGCATGGAAATTGTGAGAAAACCGTCAAGACGGTCGCGATGAAGACAGCCCGTGGATTTGAATGGAAATGTCTTCAATTGAAATATAATACGGTGGAAGCTCACCTCGTCTTTGTATTTGATGATGTAAGAGTAGATCTCGTGTAGCGCTGACATGCTGTTGAACTGGCTGAGGTGCAGGCGGGACTGCTCTGCAAGGTAGGCACTCATGTCCTGATCGCTGATAGCTGGCATACGGGAGATATCGGAGTAATACCTGAAGGATGGGATCAGCACAGTCAGGGCCTCATTTTTGTCATCTGCATTTGCATTTTGCTCAAGAGATAACAGAGGAAGAAAAATAAAATTAAATTTGTCGTGTTTAGGTTGCCGAAGCGCAATTCGATGATTTCAGGGGATGTGCAGCAGGTTGAGATCAAGAGAGAAAAACCACAAAGCCAAATTTGCCCCGATAAGTGGGGAAAAAAACATTCCCATACATGATTGCATTTTACATACTACAATTCAGCCCAAAGCTATTCACACCCTGGACAAAAGCTGAGTTGATGTTGCAAAGGAAGAAAATAAATTGTGTTCAACTGAATTCAGAGACTCCAGAGATTTAAACTTTGCCGTGGCTTTAGTTTGGATATTCATTCATTCATTCATTCATTTTCCGATCCGCTTTGTCCTCACAAGGGTCGCAGGAGGTGCTGCAGCCAATCCCGGCTGTCTTCGGGTAGTTGGCGGAGGACACCCTGAACCGGTTGCCAGCCAATCGCAGGGCACGCAGAGACAAACAACCATCCGCGCTCACACTCACACCTAGGGACAATTTAGAGTGTTCAATCCACCTGCCATGCATGTTTTTGGAATGTGCGAGGAAACCGGAGTACCCGGAGAAAACCCACGCAGGCCCGTGGAGAACATGCAAACTCCACACAGGGAGTCCAGAGCTGGAATTGAACCCGGTACCTCTGCACTGTGAGGTCGACCCGCTAACCACTGGACAACCGGGCCGCTCATAGTTCGGATATTTTCTGTTTTATTCTCAGGGGTGCATTGTGTTTTGTTTTGTGGGTTTATTTCACAATCACGTCATTTGTGACAAAAAAACAAAACAAAACAAACAAAACCAAAGCTGCAGTTAACCAAATTAATGGTAGGCATGTGTTTCTACCATTACCATACTCAAATATCGCTCCTTATATATTTAGCACACATATTCTATAATCCTTACTAGAAGGCAGTGTTGTAAGATTCTGGAGTTGTGATTTGATGGTAAATTTACAAATACATCCACCCACCCATCCATCCATCCATTTTCTGATCCGCTTATCCTCACAAGGGTCGCGGGGTGTGCTGGAGCCTATCCTAGCTGTCTTCAAGCAGTCGGCGAGGGACACCCTGAACTGGTTGCCAGCCGATCGCAGGGCTCACATAGACGAACAAGCCGCGCTCACACTCACAGCTTGAGACAATTTAGAGTGCTCCATTAACCTGCCACGCATGTTTTTGGAATGTGGGAGGAAACCGCAGTACCCGGAGAAAACCCATGCAGGCACAGGGAGAACATGCAAACTCTGTTTGAAGAATCAGAGTTTCCACTACGTATAGCTCAAGGTCTGCTGCATAGCAAGAGAAACAGTTCAGCTACAGCCAATTAGCAAGGTCTTACCTCATGTCTGCATGACTTGGCTGTGTGTCTATGCTTTAATGGACTTATAATTCTGTCATTCACCTCATAACCATGACCAACGGTACTGTTAATGCGGTAGCTGGGCATCAGGAGGTTGGCTTGGTGGTGCTAAAAGTATTGAACCACCAGCACAGTACTTCACACTGTCTCGCTTGGAGTTAAGGAGGAAGCAGCCTTGAAAAGCTACTTAGAGATTAATAGACTCACCCATGAAAGGCAACTACAGCAAACATCAGTGGTGCATAACTTATCTGGAGCTGAGTAACATTTCGATGCTGAATAAAAGATGAAGGGGTGAACCAGGGGCTGTTTTCAGTGCACGGTAAATAATGTCACAGTTGCAACAAATCCTCCAATCACCTGTGTCGTTTTGCATCTCCGCTTGATGAGTAGGATCAAGAAAAAAAAAAAAATCTGAGGGAATTGGCCCTTTGCATATTGTATATTAATGAGCCGGGATGCAAGATGCTGATTTGAAAAGATGCAAGAAAGCAGAAAATTGTTTTGCGATTTATTCTAGCCGACGTTGTACTCTGACTTCGAGCGACCTGTTTGTACTTCCCCCAAACAAACAAGTCCGGCTCTTTGAGGAATATTTTTCTCTCAGCCAACACCTCACATTCAACCTTTCACTCGGGTGGCACATGATTTTATATTGCAGCTTTCATACTCGATTTGACCGAATGCAACTAAAGAGTTACCTTTCTACCCAATTCTTGTAGTTGGGGATGTCTTTAGCATAGAGGAGCTTGTTGGATGGTGAGTCTTTCCCCAGCTTGTGTTCGGATGTTGAACAGGAGTCCATGAAGGTCTGGGCCACCACAGACAGACAGGCATCCGTGATGCTGTTCTTTTGGATGTCAAATACAAATTGCGGGTTCTTGATCACATTCACCCAGAATCGCAGAGGGAGGCTGCAAGGAAAAAAAAAATTGCCAAAGATGATTTTCTAACCCTTTCATGCACAAATAATGATAACTTACATCAGGATTTTTTTTCTCAAGTGTTTTTATTCGTCTTTTGGTGTAGAAAAAAAATAATGGAAGTGGATGGCAACACACATAAGGGCCCATTGTCGTGATTGATGCACAATTGTGACATTAAGATAAATTAACATAAGAGAAAACCACATTTGAATAGCTGTCCACTATAGTAACCACTGTGTCTGAAAGGTTAATGTTGTCATCCCAAATTTTTAATATGCTTATATTTATATTTTATATTTATATTTATTTATATACTTTTTGTTCTTCTACTTCTCCCTTTCATAATTTTGCTGCTGTAAATTTGGAATTTCTCCATTGTAAGACAAATAAAGGTTTTCTTATCTTAGTTGGTAAACATTTATTTTGACACCGTTTTTTTTTTTTCGTATGCAATACATTTTAATTCAACTATTTATATTGTTTTCTTTTGTCGTTTGTTGAGGCTGTGCGAATGTTCTGTGCAGAACTATTACCGTGGCGAACACGAATATTCAATACTTTTCACGACAAACACCAAACATGATTGCGATGGTATCTTAGTGTTGGTCATGACGGTGGTACCGTATTTTCTGGACTATAAGTTTTTTTTTTCAGAGTTTGGCCAGGGGTGCGACTTATGTGTGAAAATTATTCACACATTATATCATTTCACATGTTACATTCAAATTAAAGCGCAAGAGGGTGCTCTAGGCCTGTGTTGATACTTTCCACATTGGCGGTAACTGATAAAGACAATTGACGATGACTCCGACGTAAGCGACGTAGAAGAGGAAGAGCCGCATCTTCTACTTCTGGGGTTGGCGGAGTTGTTTCCAAGTGACGCCGAGGAAGAAGATTTCATTGGATTTGGTGATTTGGAGTGACACTGGTTTTTGGTGGACCTGTTAGCATGTTCTTTATGCTACAGTTATATGAATAACTCCTAATATGTTACGTGAACATACCAGGCACGTTTTCAATTTGTTGTTTAGGTGTCAGGTAACGTTAACACATCGCACACTTATTCAGCCTGTTGTTCTCTTTTTTATTTTCGTTTCTAGATAACATGTCTGTACTTCTTGTTGAATTTTATCAAATAAATTTCCCCCCAAAATGCGACCTATACTCCAGTGTGACTTATATATGTTTTTTTTTCTTCTTTACTATGCATTTTAAGGCCAGTGCAACTTAGACTCAGGAGCGACTTATAGTCCGGAAAATACGGCACTTGGAGAGCTCAGTATATTTTAGGTGGTGCTTGGGGTATGAAAATCGAGAACTACTGAGCTAACTGCCATATAGTGCACTCAATTTATTTTTTAATCACTTGCCTTCGTGAATCAACATTTAATTCCACTCAATTGAGCAAATTCTTAACCATCACATCATCCTCACTTTGATTAAGATACCCAAACTGTAGCTCATGAATGCAGAGATAACCTGTTACAGCACCAGTTCAATTAATTATCTTTAAGAAAGAAGTCATAAATATTGCAAGCGCTGAAGTTCAAAGCGTCAGTAATATTATCCAATAAAAAGCAACATTTCTCACAATTTTCAGTGCTCCTTATATTTATGGTGTAGAACGTTCACAGAAATGGTGTGCTGTTGTTTATACACGACATTCTTTCACTTAAATGCAAAATTGGTGTCGGTTTAGGAATAAGGTAAAAAAAAAAAAAAGTTTACCAGTTGCTCTTCCAGGTGTGTCGTACATCGTAGTCTGTGATGGAGTGTTTGTCTGCCTGTTCATCCAGGAAGTCAAACATGTATTTAATAGCCAGCGGCAAGGCGCTGCCCCTGTGGGCCGTGCTGAAGATGGTCTCAAAAAGGTCATCCACAAACTTCTGTAACGTGCCCTGAATAGGAAAGAAGAGTCAAAACTCCGATCAGCTATAAAAACCGATAATGCATAAAGATGAGATGTCATAAAGTTTTACTGCCCATCATGCATGACCAAATCTTCCATCTCACAACAATCCACCATCTCATGACTTTTTTTTTTTTTTTTTTTTGGTAGCGGCATTCCAAACACATCTTTTTTGTTTCTTTTTATGAGCGCCACAGCCCAGCTTCGATTTGAACACTCAACCAATAAAGTCGGGCAAAAAGAGATTGGTAAATGATTCTCAGAGAATACGAGAATTTTGAGGACGTGATATAAATGATGTTTTATGGTCCCTGCTGACTTCAGAGACACATTTCCTCAACCGTGAACCGACTGAGGCACATCATTCTCCTTTTCAAAAATGGAAGTCATTTGATCGGTAAGCCTTTTAACTGGCGGTGTCTTGGGCTGCATTTACACAGCAGGCTTCCAGTGACACACGTCCATTTTGGTGCCTAATTTGTTCCCAATCCATTATGGCAGTGAAAGATGAAAAAAACAACAAAAAAAAGCATAATTGGATATTCTCAAGCTCATAGTGTTTTTTGTGGATGACAACGAGATTTGAATAGGACATTTAGCGATGTGATTGGTCCAGATCAACGAGATACGAACGCATTCCTTCTCAAATGGCACTTTTGTGGTAAATCGAAACCACAAGCAAAAAATGAATCCATAAAATAAAACAAAAAGCAGCAGATTATTGTTGAGGTTAACCGTCTTTTGAGGCGACTGAGCTAAGGGCTGGAAATGTTCTGCGGAAACTAAACAGTATGTAATTTAATTTGTTTGGATATTGTTTTTTTTTTTTTCGTTTGCTTGGTAAATTTTAAATACACGATGGTGTATTTTGATCCCTTGAAAGTAGATGTGTAAATTTAGCTTTCAGCTATACTCATACGTGTTGTTTGTTTTGAAAAAGCTTCCTTTTTCCACAGCTGGGCCAAATCCCACAGTCACACAAGAGCGTAAGTGTCAAACTACGGTCCTCAAGGGCCGTTTTTTTTGCATGTGTTCCATTTCGCCCTTTGGCAACACGCCTGATTAAAATGATCAACTCATCAGCAAGCTCCGCAGAAGCATGATAACGATTCTGTTCAATGAGTTGCAACAGGGAGAGATGGAAAACGTGCGGCACAGCGGCCCTCGAGGACCGGAGTACCTGAGACGAGAACCACAACAAAATGAACTTTGTAAAAACTCGACTCCTCTCTGCCGTCGCTTACTTTTGTAGCCAAGAGCCTGGTCAGGTAGATCTCCGACACCATCTTGCTGCCCCGGTCGCCCTCCCTTTGGTCCGAATGATCGTGGTTCTTCACCAGATGCCACAATTTAGTTCCACTCTCCAGGTCAGGGGTGATCATGGGTGTTCGGGATCGAAGGCTGTCTGGACTACTTGCTGTTCTCAGCATGCTCTCTAGAACCGCAAATGCAAGTACACAGGACACGAGGGACCTTTAACTCATTCCACTTCATTCTTCTACTTTCATATTTATGCGTAAAGGTTTTAAAGAGAATAGATGACTGTTCCCTGATGGGTAGCTTGAACTGCACCCAAAAAAGCAGAATGGTTTAGTTTCCTCTTCTTTTTATAGTACGGCACTCTCCCTTCCTCATTGTCTGTCCTCTGTGTGTGTTTTATTATTCATGGCAAGGGTGTCAAAATTGATTAGCGCTAAGCAAGGAGATGCGTATCTGCGACTGTTCTGTTTCGAAAGATAGCGAAGACGACGGAAATGGAGAGGTGACGTGCACACAGGAGAGATGACAATCTGCAGAGGATGCTGCTGTGATCCTGTATCGGAGAAAAAAGGATGGGGACAGATGAATGGGAATGCTGGAGATGAGAAGGAAATGTGTGTTGGAGAGGTAGGGGGTGAAAAGGAGAGTAATAGCAGGGCACAGGCTCAAAACCAGATGGATGCTTACTGTGGAGTGCTGTCTGTTGTTCTTTCTGTCAGCAGGGCGCAGAGACTTTAATTCCAAACCCATCACGAGCCACATTCATCCAACGCAACCCCAGAACATAAAGCAAACTCCCCGCCCTCCTACATCATCACCATTAAATAGAAAATACTTAAGACATGGGCACATGATTACGCCTGCCAGTGAGGATGAATTTTCAGCAGTGGATTATTATATTATTTAAATTGTAACTCAATGCGAACTCTGGGATACTTTGTTGTGAAATATACGCATGATAAAGAAGCCCAAATGGTAGGACGTATTAATCTTGACTATTTGCATGAATGCTTCATAATTCTACTATGGAGGTCATTGTGATGAGTTGCCGTGTAGACGGGGGGGAAAACAGTCTCGTTCTTATTCACATATCATCATTGACCTCACCTTTAATGAGATAAAATATGAAATTATGAAAATAGATAATGACCTATTTTTCGCACAACGTTCTCGTCCGTTAAGATGATTTCAGCAGAAAGTGGAGCTCTCAATCCTGATATCACGACTGTCTGCAGACTGGTTGGGCGAACTCCCGTGCACCCTCGAGGACACTGCCAAGTAGTGATGGAGAAGTGAAGCTTCATGAAGCACTTAGTTTTTGACTCTTCCAGATCAGAGGTCCACAACCCCCGGGCTGCGGACTGGTACTGTTCCGTGGGTCATTTGGTACCGGGCCGCACAGAAAGAATAAATAACTTACGTTACTTCCGTTTCATTCATTTCGGAATCTGTTTTATTTTGAAAATTTACCGGACTCCCTGTTACATCCGTCTACAGTATGAAGAGAAGCGGTCATTTCACGTGACCGAGAAGCGGTCACGTGAAATGAAACCCAGGAGCCAGCAAAATGAGTAAAAAAACAAACGTCTTTGGAAAGTTTTTTTGGGAAGGGGAAAAGGCTCAGCCAGGAGACAGAAAAGGAGCCTACGACTTTCAAGACAAAGAAGGCTAATAGACAGTATCAGGAGTCCTACTCAAGATACGGATTTGTCTCAACGGGAGATTCCCACCCACCAAGCCCACTCTGCATAATCTGCGGCGATGGTTCTGGATATTTTTCATGCACTTTGTATTTGCGGTATATCTTATTTTGAAGGCACATTTAACCATTACCATAGCGACCAGAGAGTGTTGCGGCCAGATAGGACGTTCCTCGTGTTATAATTCTTGTTTATTTTTATGTTTAGAAAATACCACAGTTTTCATGCAGGTAATATCATATTATTTTGTTGTATTTATCTGCCAAACCTTAAAGGCTGGTCTCTGAAATATTGTCTGACATTAAAAAGGTTGGGGACTGATGCTCTCGATGGCACTTTTGGTTTAAAGATACAGTGAAATTTGAATACATTTCCATTGCACAAACCTTTATATTTAAACCAAGAGCACCAGCTAGAAGAGTCAAAAATTATCACAAGTGCTTCATGAAGCTTCATTTTCACATCACAAGTGAATAGACCTTACCAGGGAGGCTGAGGAGTGTGATCCCTCTGTAGCCGGAACACAATCTCCGGTTCCGCTTGTTAAAAAGAGGGACTCCACCCCGGTTGGCCAATCCAGAGGCACTGTTGATGACAGCCTCACAACATCCAAATCCTTGAGAAACTCTGGACGGATCTCATTCACCCCTGGGGGCTTTAGCAAGTTTAAACTCAAAAGCAAAACATTTTGAAGTTTTAAAAGCTAAAACAGTGGCAGACAGCCACCATTTTACAGAACATTGGTGGTTGTCTGCCGTTTTACTTTCCTGTTCAAGAGATGAAGTTTTCAAATAAGGATTTTTCAGTGTTTTTCTTTTCCAGGAAAGTGCACAAGATACGAATTGATTTGGAAATCTTCGACGTCCACACGAATAACGGATTGTGATTTTGTCTGCTAGTTTAATACTCTAATAGCTAGTGTACTTCAACCATGCTTTCAGTTTTACCAGACAGTAACAATCTATCCCTTTATCTGTTTTTTAAATCGTTTCATTTTTTTCCACCGTATTGATGTGGAGTTTCTGTCCGTCATTGGCTGTCACTCATCCTCACTTGCTTTCACTTCTTTGTCAGCTAGGTATTGAGGTGTCTTCTTTTATACCTCTCATTTACAGACTGCTTGGAAATAGCCGTTAAACAGCCTTGGCCTGAGGTGATGGCGCTGGATAAAAAAAGGATTGCCATTGACTGAGAGGAAAAAGAAGAATGGGGGCTATGATTGCAGTCATCATAAACAGAGGCAGCCAAGGAGAGAGATGGGCTGGTGTGAGAGATGGCAATCAAGTCAATAAGAAGGCGACTACCGTATCTGCTGAGGCTCTTGGTGAAGGTCGATGAGTTGGAGATGTTATAGGCTGAGTTCTGCTTTGGCACCAGTGCGATCACTGAGCCATCTGTAACCTACACATTAAATGGAAGCACCAAAATGTTATCACTCCTCAGGGCAAACCTGCATTGATGCGTTTTTTTGTTTTTGGCCCACATTTGTGCTTGTGTACCTGATAGTGAGCCAGAGTGTTGAGTCTTTTCCAGTCATTGTCTATTTTTGTTGTGACGTCTTCATCCTGCAGAATAATTCGGGCAATTCGACCTTGGCGCCATTCTTCAGATGGAGGGGATAAATGTTTTTTTTTTTTTTGGAACCGAAATGGAAGAAAGTATCGGAGTTAGGACAAAGTTTGGACGTTGAGTTTTGTGACAAAGACCTTTAAATCTAAATATTGGATGTCTACCTTCATTATGTACACAAGTATGAGGGCTTGGGGGTCTTGCAGGACAATTACAGGATGAGTCAGATGCATGTCAAAGCCGATTATGTCATTATGGAGGTTGCGACAATTTAAAGGGGCCTGTGCATTCAGCATGTAATAAATAACTACGAAATTTGACATCAAAGCTGGGAAAGTGCATTAACTGAACATTTGAGGTACATAAAAAAATATTTTTAAAAACATGCAATAGAAAGCAGTAATATACAGCATAAGCTGTTTATATTGGTTCTGAGAGCTGCAATCTTTCAATTATTACATTATTCTATGCAAAGGGAAAAAAGTGTGTCCCTGTAAGTAAACATGATCAGCAGATTTTGGCCAAGCTATGATATTAGATAAGAGAGGAAACCATTTTCTTGCTTAGATTTCAGACCTTTACAGCCGTGCAGCCTCACCTTTGGGATCTTTTTGACGAAAAACAACAAGCAGTGCACATCTCGTGTAATTACTGGGTGCGTCATTTGCTCTTGTGGCCTTACCTAAGTCCATATCGGAAGCCTTGGTTCTGAGAGAGTAGGGACTGCCCTTGTAGACAGCATCGAGCAGCTTCTCTTTGACTTGAGTGACGGTGTCACAGTTGAGACACTTAACGGTCACCTCCGAGGCATTTTCGTTCTCTGGGTTCACACAGTGCAACGTCTGTCAGATAAAACAAAGGAGGGTGGAAACAGTTACATGGACGTACAGTATAAAAAAAAACAACTTCAAAATCATGTGGATGTTCGCTCGATTGGATGGGGGCACAAATAAGAGTTATGGTTGTTGAAGGCGACCGTAGATCACCTCATTTAGCATTTTAATAACATTGGTGGACAAGCAAGGACATCTCACATGTTTAGACACTGTTTGAAGTTCATGAGAATTAAAAAAAATGTAATCATTACATTAACCAAATGCACTTTAAGTTGGTTTATCTGTCCATCCATTTTCAACACCGCTTATCCAGGACCGGCACGTTAAGTTTACTGACCAGCGTTTTGTAGTCAATCTGTTGCCTGATGAGCTTGTCCTCGCTAAGAGAATAACGAGCCTCTCCCGTGATGGCGTCTATCGGCCCTTTCTCCATCTGTTGCTTGATGGCACAGTGAAGCATGAAAAGAGGCTCGCCCGCACACTCCTGGTCAAGGGGAGCACACAGATAAAGAGAGTACTTCATATAGAGCAGTGGTCACCAAACTACAGGCTGTGGGCCAGATCTGGCCCGCCTCCACATTTGGTCCGGCCTCACTGAACAATACCAAAGTATTTTGATTTATTTTTAATCTGTGTGTATTTGTATAATGTAATAAAATGTTCCTTAGTTCTGAACTATTTTCATTATTAACTATTTAATAAACACATATAACGTGACATTTGTTCAATCCTTCTGCGGTCTGAGCACTTATCTGGCAACCCCAGAAAAAAAAAATCCGAAACCCGCCCCTCTCAAAGAGGATGAAAACATGCCGAAAAGATTAGGTCAGAGAAAAATTGATTCATGGTATTTAACCCAAAATGGACAAACAAATGCATAAAAATGCATCAAAATATGTAACAAGTACATGTTACAATTAGATCATTGCACAATAAATGAGAGTTGTGCCTAATGTAATAAACAAAGAATAGAGTAAAGAATAAAAATGATGGTCATTTAACTTTTAACTGCGTCTTCATCGTTTTTTGCCCTCTTTAGTTCATGTTCTCTCTCGGAACTGTTTTTTGCCTGGCGTTTTGTAAAGAACCGATTCCAGGGACGTTTGCTTTGGTCAGCTTTTAACAATCCTCCGAAAATGTCCAAGGCAAACATGAGCACAGTGAGCAATCGCTCGACTGGTGACCACTTTCTCTGGGTGATTCACATTTACGTAAAACTATCGGAACGCCTCATGGCCTGAGGGGTGAATGACGAGGACGCTGCATAGACACATACAGTAGAGGTCACTGTTAGCCAATGGGATGCCAGAATGATGCAGGGTAATAGCCAATGGCAGAGCAGCTCTAAGTATGTTGCGTTCAGGAAATTCAGAGCTGCGAGTAGCAGACAATACTGTATTTTTACCTTTCGTATCTTGAAATTTCTTTCGTAAAAGGGGGAATATTTTCCTGTCGAGGCGTTTCGTAACTTGAAAATTTCGTATGAAGAGACGTTCATAAGTAGAGGTACCACTGTACATCTTTGTGACAAAACAAGGTGAAAAAGGCACCCTCATCGTCACATATTAATCCAGACATCTCCATCTGTTCTCCAGCTACGATGGAAAAAAAAAGTAAAGCGTTCTTCCTTTCTTGCTCTTTGGCCAGTCACCTCGCGGTTCCCTCACTCCTTAACTGTCATGCGCTTAAAGAACCTCGTTAGTGCAGCTGCTAACCAGAAGAAACAAATGCACATATCACTGTTATGTTGTCCTTTCAGCTTTCGCCTTGCCGACACTTGCTTGTCCTTCTCACATGATTTGCCTTCGCCACGCATGCTACCCTCATTAAATTGCACGCTGACGTTTAAAATTTAGGGATGTAATGATGGTTGCGGCTTTATCAAGTTCAAGCGTGAAAGCGTGCTAACAACCTGTTGCAGCAATGCACCAGCATATCCCATTTTGGTGACACTTGATACTTTGGTTGCAGATTCCCAACATTTTAAACCTTCTTAATAATACATCTCCTTCTATTTGATGCAACTTAAAGGCTTTTTCACCCACACAAAAGCTGTCGTTTTTGCTGACTCTGCATCCACGGGAACTATTGCACAATAATACGAATAGGATTACAGTAGCACATGAGGAGACACAACTTGAATTTTAACTAGAGACCGGAAATCCGAATGAACATACAGTACTTACTGATTGTCTATGTAGAAACATTGAGACACATTTGACGCTGGGCACAAAATAACAGAAATGAAATGGGAATGTTTTGAGGACCTAAATATGTCGGCAACAGATAGTGGCCTTTAAGCTATGAGGGTGAAATTAGAGCGCAAACCACTGAAAGTACAACAATTTTAATCTGCAATACTGGACTGCAAAAAAAAAAAAAAACAGACTAAAGTTTTTGGCCTTACCTTGAGGAACTTATACAAAAGGAACGTAAACCAGTTGGTCAGCATTTTCTCAGCAACAGACTCCGTTCTGTTACACACACAAAAGAACATATTATGCAAATAAATACCTTTATTACCATCAGCAAGAAGCATTAAGCATGTTTGTACATGACATTCTTATTTTGGGAGGGCTGTGAAAGGAGGAAATTAAGTTTACCACAATGACAAACACAATGAATATTGCATGTTTTCTGTGCAGTAAAAAAAAAAAATATATATCTAAAAAAACTCGGCAGCAGTGAATGGATGACAATATATTTACTCAATCTGCTATAATTAAAATAAAAAAAAAACATATGCAACTGGTTGGACATTTCCTCGAGGTCCCTTTTTTTTTATGATTGGTTTTTTTTTTTAAATTTTGCGCAGGACATGGCGCAATCTTACTGAGGGAGAATTTCATTGTGCCCCTTTTTTCCTCACAATCTTCCATTGTCACAACCTATCCAGTTCATGGTGCTTTGGAGGAGTTTCCGTTTGCCTTCCTCACCTCCTGAGAAGCAGCTTGGGATGGTTTTTACTCTCCAAGTTTCTGTCAATCAGGTCGGACAAAAGCTGCTTCAGGACTCCCGTCGCATACTCCATTTCCCCCTGCAAGGCCGTCATGATCAAGGACGCCACATTCCCTCGGTCCCGCATTGAAAACGACCTGGAAATCCATTTTGAGTGTGAAGTCAAGACAAAGCAACTTTATTTATATAGCGCATTTCATACACAGGGCAACTCAATGTGCTTCATTTATCATGTTATATAAAATATTTAACAAATGGTTTTGCCTATCATGCAAGTTAATTCATTTCAACAGTCATTAAGTTTCTAATTCACAACTTTATTCAAATCGAAGTCTATATCCAATGTAGTTCAAATCCTTTCACTATATTTTCGTTATTCCCTGTCCTTGAAAGCAGGCCATTATTGCAATAGTGACCTCATTGTGCTTCGAACATCTCAAGTGCTTAGAACATCTCAAGTCTATGGCTTGAAAATTTGAAGGAGCAGAACGACAAAGCCATAAAATATCGTATTTTGTAACTGCAAGAGAAACTTTGTCAGACGCCAAGTAAGAAAGTTCGGAAATTTAACGAGTTCAGCCACAAATGTGATGATAGTGTTCATGTGCCAAAACATTGACTGTTGCATTGACTTTATTAAAGTGCAACTTGAGAGCATCCTCAACAAACGTCATCTTCAGGCACCCGAGTACTCCTTCAAATAAGAAATGCAAAATAAATGAAGAAATTGTAAAAACAAGTCCACAGACCTCTGTGCTTCCAGCGTTCTTATGAATGTCAAAAGGAAGTGCTTCTTTGTGAGCAGCTGGCCAAATAAAGTCAGGGCCTTTTCAACATTTGCCTGCACCTGAAGAAAAAAAAGAAAAGCTGATTCACGCCAGGAATAATAGCAGAAAAGAACAACGGGAACACAGAAGCATTCCTGTCATTTCTTTTTCGTGTCAGAGATTTCCAACAGGAACGGACAAAAGAAATCAAAATTTATGGTAATTTAACATCGAATCAAATCTAAATGCTTGTGGTGTGTCAAAGTCAATGAATGGAATACGAAGAAACACGTGTAAAGACAACACCATTAAAAAAAAGGAATTCAGTGAGTACTGAACACAGAGGAACCATTTAGGAAAGATTTTTTTTTTCCAACACAGAGTGATGGTAAACGTCTGGCTGTCGTGCTGGTTTTTTTTTTTTTGTCCATCTGAGAAATTATTTTAGCAGACAATTTGACATAATTGCCTTTCTGGCATGGCAGGGGGGATGGTTCCTGTTAGAAAATTGTCAAAGAAAGAATGGTTGTCACCACTGTCGAGAAATCTGGACACACTTTGACAGTGGGATTCAAATGACGACAGGTTGGCTGGAGAGGTACAAATTTCTTTGCCTGAGCAATGCAACTTTAACATTTCAGTCATGTGGTCTGAAGATTAATATCTCTTTAGTCCATCTTTATTCATCTATAAATTAAGAATAATTACATTCTCTTCCACTAGATGGCAGAAGATGCAATTAACCTGTGACTCCACCTCTCAGCATTCATGCAACAGAAATCGAACCCACGACCTCTGCACTGTGAGGACGACGCGCTAACCACTGGACCACCGGACCGCCTGAGTTCAATTAAACAGGTCCAGATTTAAGAAACATTGTGATCTTATATACAGTATATACACACACACACACACACACACACACACACACACACACATACACACACACACACACACACACACACACACACACACACACTCCACACAGATAGGCCGGAGCTCGGAATCAAACCCTGGACCTCTGTACTGTGAGGTGGACGTGCGAACAATACTAAAAATACTACGACCGTGTCGCCCAATACTAAAAAATATTTTTAAAAATCTGTTAAAAGGTAAAAGTGCACACTGACATCGTAGAAACAAAACAAAATAAATGTGTACATCAACAGAGAATTGGAAAGTCACCAAGATGATTTTTTTTCATTTCAAAATCTGAAAAAAGGATCCCGTGTCCATTTTTGTGGACAACGGTTTCACACACATGCATGCATACAGTACTTGGGACCATCTGTTCAAAGCAAATTGGAATGTGGAGGTTAGGCAAAGAAGGGAGTACAGGCAGGATGGAGTGGGTGGAAGAAAGTGTCAAGGGCGATCTGTCACAAAAGAGCAGCAACTGAAGTGAAAGAAAAGGTTCATCGGACGGGAGTTAGACCGGTTGTATGGTTGGTCTAGAGACGGTAGCAATGGGCAGAAGACGGGAGGCAGAGCTGGAGGTGGCGGAGGTGAGATTGCTGAGATTCTCTTGTGAAGAGAATGGACGGGATCAAGAAGAGGGTCAGCACAGATTGGAAGGTTCGGAGACAAATCTGGAAAGGCCAGATCGAAATGTTTTGGACAGAGAAAGGACGTGTTTCAACCGAGGAAGGACACTGGAGATATATCGGTGGGAGGATGCCGGAAATGGAGCTGCCAGGCAAAGACTAAAGAGGAGATTTGTGAATGGGGTGAGGGAAGAATTGTAGATACCGTAGCTGCAGTTAGAGCAGAGGATGCACAAGACACGGATAGATGGACGGTAGAGGAAAACTCACTGTGGAGAGCCCCTAAATACAGTCGGGTTCAGCCAAAAGTGAAATAAGACTACTGGGCAACGTGAATGTGCTCAAATGTCTAAAATGATCAATCCTTTTTCAGAAATGGTGACATGACTTCGAAAAATGTTGAATTTTGAGAACGCATCAACAACCACAACAGCTTCCTTGTGAAGAGAAAGCAAAAAAAAAAAAAGGAGTGAAAAAGGCATTGAGGCGTAACGTGATTGTACGTGTTTGTGTCAGAGACGGTGACACGCTCGCTCGTCCCACTGGCTTGCGCCTGTCACCACTCAAGCACAACACACTAAACACCCCAAAGATGGCTGTCTGTCAACCACTGGCTCCCGCCCACCTCCTTCTCGAATGGTCTCTTTGGTCATTCTGTTTTAATCCCTCACTGTTTTTTTTTTTGTGTGTTTTTCCTCTTTCACGTGCATGAACGAACCCACTGTTTCTACCTCTCGTGCCATCATCCTTTTGGCACCGCATCGTCTCCCGCGATGTGCTATAATGAAGTGTCGAGGTCTGTCTCGAGAGCACTAAATGAGAATCCTGGCACGATTTACGTAGTGTAAGTATTGATTGTGTGATTTAGCGACAACACCCCCCAAAAAATATAAAAATATATCAACCTCGAGTGAGAAAAGGTTTGTGCTTATCTGCGAGCCCGGTTGTGTGTATGTAATGTCCGTACGTGTATAAGTAGAGCGTAGCTGCTCTGTCTTTAGGGAGAGGTACTTCACACAGAGCAATAAAGCCGCTGGCGTGAGTTTCCACGGGCCGCCGGATTACACGCATAACCCATTGGGAAATACCGAGGAAAAGGAAGTCTAAGACATAACTGTAAAGCACGTAAGCATTCCTGTATACCTCAACTTAATAGGACCATGTCGAGTTTCACATTTGGATCGAGGGATTTCGCATCTTGTCAAGCTTGTGTACAAAATTGCTGACAGTTGTTCACCCTGCACCATTCCAGGCTCTGCTTGTGCAAAATGTTTTGCCATATTTCTTATCAATTCAGTAATTGTGGCCGTCACTTCTCGCCGCCCTCACCTCAACCACATCGCTCAAACTTAACGTTAGTTAAAATTGGGAGCATGCGCCGACAGTTGTTATTTGGGCGGATGGCGGTGCGAGCAACGTGGGCTTAACGTGCGTTTTGGAGGAAGTGAAAACCAAAAGATAAGCACAATGTCACAGTTAAAAACTGTTTTCCGACAACGTCAGCATCACTGTGATTCGTAACCGTGTCATACTTTTAGTCTCATAAATAGTCAATTTTATTTTGATACTGTGAGAGCAATTCACAACAGCACGGCACAAGTAATGAAATTATATAATGCATCTGAAACAGATGTAAATCATTAATCCTTTTTTTTAACTGTTGTCAGCTTTTTTTTTGTTAAAACTGAGGATGTGCTTTGGGTGTAAAGACATACTGACACACCAACCATCCATCCATTTTCCAAACTGCTTTATCCTCACAAGGGTCGCGTGGTGTGCTGGAGCCTATCCCAGCCGTCTTCGGGCAATAGGAGAGGGACACCCTGAACCGGTTGCCAGCCAATCGCAGGGCACGCAGAGACGAGCAACCATCCACGCTCACACTTACACCTAGGGACAATTCCGAGTGTTCAATCAGCCTGCCACGCAGGCGCGGGGAGAACATGCAAACTCCACACAGGAATACCGGAGCCAGGATCGAACCCCGACCTCTGCACTGTGAGGTCAACGCGCTAACCACTGGTCCACCGGTCCGCCCACTGACACACCAACACACCAAAATTTGGAGATAAAAGATTGCAAGTTTAATTTGCTCCGTCGGCTCTCCCCGCGGTTATGCATTCAAATTTACTCATCAACAACCAATAGATGGTTTGGACTGGAGTGGGATGCTATAAAGTACAATTAACCACAGTTAAATTTTACAACCAAACTGCATTTTGTTTTTAAAACAGCAAACCAAGTTGCCAAATAGTCTGTTTCTGTTCCAGTTTCTCTTGAAAAAGACATTCTTACAATAGTCACTAAACATCCACTATTTGGCTTTGTCCGGCCATAATTTCCACACTGGTCTGTGCTTATTATTGTTAGATAATGAATAAATACTACATTTGCTGCTTAGTAGCTCGAGATAAAGATGCTTTGCGAGCGATTCGATTCTTTCCTGGCCTGTGTGAGGCACTCTTCAAAGTGAAAATAAAGCGACGTGTTACGAGGCAAAATGTTATTGCACATTCATGTTCCATTCAATAATCAAGAAGCCCACATCTGTTGATTCTTCAGGAAGAGAGAAAAGGGAACGATGGCACACTTGGATGACGAACGCCTGAGCTAAACGACGCAGAGCTCTACAATCTTTTTCACTTGGAGAGCCGCTCGGAGAAAATTAATTCCTCCGAGAGCTTTCGTGCTTTACATGATCGACATAAATGCATTAAGAAATCACTTGAAATCTAAGTCAGTCATTAAGTCCGCCGACACACTTGTCAGGCTTCAGCTGGAGCTCACGGTGGGCCTACTCGCCTGCATTATCTTTTGTTCGACGTATGGTTGTCCATTTGTTTTGCATTGTCAACACGGTTGCAAATTTCCAAACAAACTGGTTTCACTCACAGTTGATTGGGAAATTGCATGTCGTGATTCTAACTCTTCAGCATGCCACGGATTACAAACTCCAGTGTCTAGATCCACAATGTTTAAATGAAGCAATTCGTGTTGGGATGCACCATTCCATGCTCGGTTTACTACTGATAGCATAGCATGTCATTTCTTCATTCATAACGGTTAGATTTAGATTTTTTTAATGCATGTTAAACCCCAAATTTGACCCTTTTCCTTTCACTGCATGAATGCGTATTCTTTTTTTCAACAGATTTATTGAGGGTATTTTTTTTTTTTTCGGTCAGATGCTGGAAACCCTCCCTCCCGGCATTAAGACGAGAATATGGTGCATGTCTGTCCCACGAGTTCCCACTAATGATGAGATTAGTCATTTGCATTCACAGAGGAAACCGGAGATATTAAGATGAAGGAGAGGATGTGTGATTAAGATGAACAAAGTGTGACTTTTCATCTTGCCTCAAACCTCAGATTTGACCGTTATTGGTATACTGTATACCGCTATTGGATAATAATTACTGTGAACATCATTTTCATTCAGAAAATATGCAACGAGCATATTGCTAAATGATGCAAACTAATATTAGTTCATCAGTGCAGCAGCCTAGAAATTGGTTCCATCCCATGTTAGTATGGTTTAATTTGAAGATGAGATGGTGATGTACTGACCCGTACCTCCATCTCCTTGAGCACAGGGTGGTCCTCAATGCCTGGGAACAACACCCTCATAGCGTATGTCCGATAGTCCAAGAAGGGAATTCCGGCGCCATCCAGTTCTTGTGTGAGCTCGTGAATATCGGTCTGGAGTTCGGCAAAAGCTTTGGGGAGGGGGAGGGAGGGGAATATACAACACATACATTTGACTGTTGTATAAAAGTGAAATGCATTTCAAATTTCATAATTGTTCAATTTAATTCGTGATTAAATTGTATAGATGTCGCGAATGAATACGATTGTCTCCAAAGCCTCACTTTGTCGTTATTTGCGACAGTATTTTAGTGCATCTGCTGGATGGCGAAGGCATTGAAACAGCTATCGACATTACCTTTTAGAATACTTGAAAATTGTTCATTAAATGGTCTGCCTTGGTCATTTCTAATATATGATTATTTATTCATGTCTGCTCAGATGTTACTTTCACATGGTCAATGTTGCAATGGGCGCTTCTGATTATGGCTAGCTGATGATTGAACGACACGCCCTCCGCCTCTTTTATCTGTTTCTCCGCCCACACGCGTTTTTGCATTTCTAAAGGACAGCTGGGAGAGCAGACGGCAGAATGGGTTCTTTACGATGTGCACAGAATGTGTTTTCCCATCGATGTAAATGTTTTTGTATTTTTTTTTTTTAAACACTTATTCCAGATGATGAGTCAGCTTCAACGAGGGGAATGCGAGAAGGGAAGAAGAAAAAAAAGGTGAGAAGAGAAGAAGAACACGCGCCAGAAGACACGTGAAATGAGCCGAACCACGTTCAAAGCGGTATGACTCGAGTGAGATCGTTTACATTGGCGCTTATAGTCACTCACTCTATTTAAAGATAAATGCACAATTGTTTTCTGATTTTTATCAGTCTATCCATCCATCCAATTTTTTGAACCGCTCTATCCTCACAAAGGTCGCAGGGGGTGCTGGAGCCTATCCCAGCTGTCTTCGGGCAGTAGGCGGGGGACACCCTGAACCGGTTGCGAGTCAATCGCAGGGCACACGGAGACGAACAACCATCCGCGCTAAATGATGCAAACTAATATTAGTTCATCAGTGCAGCAGCCTAGAAATTGGTTCCATCCCATGTTAGTATGGTTTAATTTGAAGATGAGATGGTGATGTACTGACCCGTACCTCCATCTCCTTGAGCACAGGGTGGTCCTCAATGCCTGGGAACAACACCCTCATAGCGTATGTCCGATAGTCCAAGAAGGGAATTCCGGCGCCATCCAGTTCTTGTGTGAGCTCGTGAATATCGGTCTGGAGTTCGGCAAAAGCTTTGGGGAGGGGGAGGGAGGGGAATATACAACACATACATTTGACTGTTGTATAAAAGTGAAATGCATTTCAAATTTCATAATTGTTCAATTTAATTCGTGATTAAATTGTATAGATGTCGCGAATGAATACGATTGTCTCCAAAGCCTCACTTTGTCGTTATTTGCGACAGTATTTTAGTGCATCTGCTGGATGGCGAAGGCATTGAAACAGCTATCGACATTACCTTTTAGAATACTTGAAAATTGTTCATTAAATGGTCTGCCTTGGTCATTTCTAATATATGATTATTTATTCATGTCTGCTCAGATGTTACTTTCACATGGTCAATGTTGCAATGGGCGCTTCTGATTATGGCTAGCTGATGATTGAACGACACGCCCTCCGCCTCTTTTATCTGTTTCTCCGCCCACACGCGTTTTTGCATTTCTAAAGGACAGCTGGGAGAGCAGACGGCAGAATGGGTTCTTTACGATGTGCACAGAATGTGTTTTCCCATCGATGTAAATGTTTTTGTATTTTTTTTTTTTAAACACTTATTCCAGATGATGAGTCAGCTTCAACGAGGGGAATGCGAGAAGGGAAGAAGAAAAAAAAGGTGAGAAGAGAAGAAGAACACGCGCCAGAAGACACGTGAAATGAGCCGAACCACGTTCAAAGCGGTATGACTCGAGTGAGATCGTTTACATTGGCGCTTATAGTCACTCACTCTATTTAAAGATAAATGCACAATTGTTTTCTGATTTTTATCAGTCTATCCATCCATCCAATTTTTTGAACCGCTCTATCCTCACAAAGGTCGCAGGGGGTGCTGGAGCCTATCCCAGCTGTCTTCGGGCAGTAGGCGGGGGACACCCTGAACCGGTTGCGAGTCAATCGCAGGGCACACGGAGACGAACAACCATCCGCGCTCACACTCACACCTCGGGAAAATTTGGAGTGTTCAATCAGCCTGCCATGCATGTTTTTGGAATGTGGGAGGAAATCGGAGGACCTGGAGAAAACCCAGGCAGGATGGAACTCCACACGGGAAGGCCGGAGCTGGGATCGAACCCGATACCTCTGCCCTGTGATGTCAACGCGCTAACCACCGGACCGCCTGTTTTTATCAGTCATGAACTTATTTTTAAATTTTGTGATTCAGAACAAATGACGTGATGCGAATATTCACGGCGACAAGTCATTCCTTTGGACAGCGGTCACACTCCAGTGGAAAGCTTACCATGTTGTCAGGTTACAGGGTTCATGAAAGGGTTAAAATATAGATTTCAATTTTTTTATTTTACGTTTTGTTATTGAGAGCCATTCATGTCTTTATCCACTCATGTGAAACCAGATTAGCCCAAGCAGTGCAAAATTTTTATGAAGGTGACAGTTTGACCCAGAGGGACTTTTGTCCACCTGATTTTGTATGGGGAGCCCCCGTGCCCCGTCCCCACCTCACCACCCCACTGTTGGCCAACCCAAACCTCCCAGAATGGAATGCATCACACATTCCACTCTACGGTATCAGGAATTTCATTTGAAAATGCGAATTCCATTTTTAGCAAAGCTGCAATGTGCGCTGCCCTCTACCTTCTTTACATTCCAGGGCCACCCTGGACTCCAAGTTGTCCATCTGGAGCTGAAGACGTTTCAGGGTGCGGTCGGCGTCTCTTGACTTTCTCTTGTAGGCTATCAGCACGGCGACGATTACCAATAACAGCATCCCACCGCCACCTCCGATGCCGATGATGGCAGGCAGGGTCAACAAACTATCCGAGTAGATGTGAAGGGTACCCGGGGAGTACTCAAATCCGCCGGCTCGGATCTGAAAATGCACAAAGAGCATTTTTAATGATTGAAATGTACACAGAAGTTCAAGCGACTGTTCCATATGATGCAAGCAAACGCTCGGAAGCTTCCTCATCAGAATTGACCATTCACGGCGCCGCTCAAAGGATCATTCGGGAAAAGCATCTTGCTAATTATTTACTTTTCCGTGAATGTATTTTCTGTTTCTCTCGGGAGTCGAGTTCATCAAGACGAAAATAAGCACAGGAGCAGGCACGAGTTCATCTGACGGCAGCAGATGGTTGGAGGGGAATAGTCGTCGGTCTAAGGAGATCGAAACTCGGTGGTCGGATGAAAGCAAAGTTGTTTGACCCATTTTCTTCCTCAAGAATCATGAAATTTTGATCTCCTCTGTAGTCAGTGTGGAGGCCCAACTTTGACAGGCGCGTGCTTGGGGAGCCTTACATCACCTTAATTACTGTGGAATCTCTTTGCCAGGAACGTTTTGAGTTTTAAATTTATTTTTTTTTTGCCTGCAGGGGAGATGCTTCAGGCTGTGGTAGATGAAGATCTCAACAGATGACTTTCTCAGCTTTGTTCATGATCTCTGGTCTGGAGGTGGATAGAATTTAAAAGAACCAATTGTGAACTGTTGAACATTGTTGGTGATGGAATCGAGCTCAATGAGAAGGGTCCAGAAAATGGAGTTCATTTGTTACGGAAACATCGATGCCATTTTGTGACACTTGTTGAAGGTCACGGGTGAGCTTGATCCTTCAGCAGCTGACTTTGAACGAAAGCTGAATGTTGCAGACACAATTCATATGCCGTGCTAACAAATATGCAATGGATTTGTTTTATACATAGAGTATACTGTAGCGACATAAAGAAATATTGCAGCCTCATGCTAAAAATACATCTTATGAAGTCAAAACACCAGCAAGAAATCAGATAAGAGTGACATGAAGTTATTCAAGCGAGACAAAGTGAAGAAAAACGCTGCATAAAGCATATTCACCCACATTAAAAGTAATCAAACAGAGTAATTAGCTGCATTTAAATACCTCCCCAAGCAGCCGTGGCAATTAAGAAAAGTGAAACACGTATGTTTTTTTGTGTTTTTGTTTTTTTTTCCGGCACTCAGTAAGTACGTTTGCATTAGAATAGTTTATCTCAGTAAATAAAGAAACACACAGCATGGGAATCCATCAAATCAAGCCATCCACTGGGGGGGTTGATGCACGACTCAAATGAATAATGATTATACACTTTGAAGTTCTTGAAAGTGAACTTTCATGTCTAATTAGAAGAAGAAGAAAAAAAAATCAAAGCAGAAAGTGTAACATCACTATCTACGTATGTTGTGTGTGCGTACAAATCAAATTAGCACAAAGAGAGACACGTGCAACAGCTTCGGACGACGCAGACGGTTATCAGTGAGTTGAAAAGACAATAAAAAGACGAGAATGGCATGCTCATGAAACTAACCTTTCAGACTACTTAGCCGCTCAAACTCACAAGATGTGTTGTGAATTCACATCTGACGCAGGCGTCACTGGTTTTTGTTGTAGCGAGACATTTTTTTCTCCCCGCAAATCAATGCTACTTATCCGACATATGTCAAGAGCTGATCAAACCAAAGTGCCTTTAGCTATCATCCAGACTGGCTGCGCCGAACGGGCTCTGTAAATAGCAGTTATTCACATGTTTTTATTAATTCATTAAAACAAAACAAAGCAAAAAAAAACCCAACAACAGCAATGTATCTTTGATCCAGAAATTGACAGGCTATAAAGTTGACTTTTAACCCTTCCAGGGACAGCAGTCACGACAGTGGACAGCTTATCATCTTATTAGGTTACAATATACAATACCTTATATCAAATGAAATAGACAAATATTGGGTGGCGGTAGCCACTGTTAGGGGGTGCGCTATGCACCGGAGGCTAATGGTTAGAGGTCTGTGCTTGAGCATTATTAATGTTCAATCTCTAAGATTTGCATGTTTTTTTTTTTTTTTTTTTGCCACACATACGCCGAATGAAGGTGCACCCTCAACAAGGCGTACTAAACACAAAGAAGAAGGAAAGAGAATATAACAATGAAAGTTGAAGCAAGTGAAGCGTCCTCTCACCTAGCAAAGCAGTCATCTCTTATCAAAGCGGACGTAGAACATTTTATTGTTTTACGATCAACCGTGGTTGACGATACTGTAGCTCCTCAGATGATGCGAGTGCCGCGCGGGCGCAGGCATCTCAACGAGGTTGGGTCACACATTTTCAAAGTCAGTGTCTATTTTTACTCTTGTGACAGACTGAAGAACTGATGGAGGAACGAAAAAGCTGTAGGCCAAAACAACAAACGAGTTTCTTCGAAAAACTCGAGGGAGGCATGCAGCTGCCAACACGCAGCTGAGCGTCAGAAGGGACACGCAAAGCCTGGCTGACACACACGCACGCACACACACACACACACACACACACACACACATTGTGGGGACCTCACTGACACCCACACAAACTGTGTATGTTTGGACGCCCATTGGGGTCCCCTGCATGTAGGTCATTCTACTCGGGGAACATCTTTGTGCAACAGCTGCGTCCCTCTCCGCAGTGTCACGTGCAACACATGCATAAATGTGCACTTTAACACACATGTACAAAAGTACTCGCCAGTGCACATGAGCACATAAAAAGTCGATGCTTATCGACACGGAAGTGAAGGCATAGGGTTTTTGTTGGGGTACTATCAAAAGATGGTCAGCCTCAACCGCAACCACAACACCTTTGCAACATTTAATGCAAGAGTGTTGCATGTGAGGATTTTTAATACGTTGTTCCACCTTGGAGCTGGCTGGTTGATGCCGTTGAGAGCTATCACGATGAATTAAATGGATGTGCTGTCATTTGGATTTGGTGGCATATTGGCTGTCACCGGCAGGGAACAAATGTCAAAAAGATAAAGCGAGGCCGTTGTGAGAGGACATTGGCTATAAGTTTAAAAAGGGGCATGGGGGAGGTGGGGTGAGTGGGTGCACAAATATTCAGACATACATCCAAATATATTCGAGTGGGGGCTGTGTCGTCTGCCTGAGGTTGACTTTCTTCAGCGTGAGATGCGCTGATTTTTAAAGTCTGCTGCAGTCAGAGCGAATCAGAGAAGAACGTCTGCGGCGCGGTGACAGTTAGAAGCAAGTACCGCTCGGCGCTTGCTGTGGGCTGCACTTACGAAGCTTGTTTGTGTTGGCTTTCTGATACTAACGTGATGAAAGTGACATTGACGTCATTCACACTGTGGATACTTGAGAAAAAAAAGAAAAAGTTGCATTGGTTTTTGACACGTGTAAAAAAAATAAAAAAATAAAATAAACAGTTCAGACTTCACATGAATGTGTGAAAATGACTTGGCTGTGATTCCTCCGTCATGTCATGTCAGCTTATTAGGATCTCCCAAAAAGCATTTCTTCTCAAAAAATATTTCATACGATGTTTAGCTCTGACTCAGGCTTCTGGCAGTCTCTGAATTTCAAAACCTCTGCTTCATTACTGATTGACATCTCACTCACTGTTCATATCGTCACTGGCTGAACGACATGTCAATCAATAATGACAGCAGCTTGATTGGTCGGTTCTGTCACCCAGTCTTGGGTACTGACCATTGCTTCCTATTCATTGCTCGATCTACTATGTCAATCATTCACGTCAGTTATTACTCCCAGCACCAATCCAAAAACAAAACAAAAACACCTTATTGATGGTTATGCTCATTTTATTCCCTGTATATAAAATGGACTAAAACTAATACAGATGTTGGAATAACAGAGTACACGGGGGAACTTAACAACAAGCGGCACCTGTTGCGAAGAACCACTGACGCGTTCACGGTTGATGATGCGAATACGCTTCACCGAATAGCAAGAAATTTTTTCGTCTTTTTTACACCTGCAAATAGTGTGAAGGTTCATTCAACGAGACGCGCACCCCCTTCAGCCCTCACGGATGAAAACATCAAAAGCGTAGCATGGCTCTGTGGCACTTTTCTTAAAAACAAGACTTCCGTCAGGCCTACCCGATGCTCAGCAACAGGCGAGGCGGAAACCTGCGAAGTTAACCCTGTTAATTAAGCATTACATATTTAACAGCCACCTTGGTGTGCCAGCTCAGTGAAGCGGAACCTGGATCTGTCAGAGGAAATCGTTGGGGAAAGCCACGAGGATTTCTTCCCATAATTCAACAGCAAGGTTAGAGTGACATTATGTGCTGACATTGTCAGATGGGAATAGTTTCTAAATGCATAAACATGAAGGAGGTCAATTTGAACATACTTCAGCCCAGCAGGTTGTTACAGAGAGGAACAATGATGAAGTCATGGAGGACACAACAGATCAAATGTACGGTGCACCGGAGAGATTTTGTACAAAATATATTCAACTTGAAGCCTGTGAAATGATCCCCATCTGAATTGAATCAGTGCATGTGAAACAACTGAAAAGGAATTGTTAAATCTCCGTTTGATGAGAAGAAAAATCGGTTCAACCTCTTGAAATGGTGAAATAACACAGAATACTACGATACGATTTACTTACAACCCACGCAAAAAAAAAAAAAAAAATGCTTCCTATGTACGGGCGTGTGCATGTGCAACATATGTAGCAGAAGCCCAAATGTGACGCATTCTAGACGTAGTACATTTCTGACACAGCACCAACATGCTATTTAGTATGGCAGTGATTACCAACCAATGTGCCATGACAGGTCATCAGGGGCACCGCAAGAAATTATCCAAACTTACTTCATCAGAAAATAATGATGCATGAATTATAAATGTTTCTTTTTTCATTCGTCTATTCCAGCGATATATACTGACGGGCAGAATTATTTTTTGCTCTTCCATTAAATGGCAAAAGGTACAATGAACCGGTGTATCCACCTCGTGCCATTTATACAAAAGAATCAGTCATAGGTTCAATTAAATAGATACAGAGTTTGCACTGAGTACCGTATTTCCCGCACTATAAGGTCCACCTAAAAGCCTTCAATTTTCTTAAAAGCCGTGTGCCTTATAATCCGATGCACCTTATATATGGATCAATATTCTGATTTCTTGGACGTAGTATTTTAAATGTTCTGTAAAGCGCTTTGTTACAGCTGCAGTGGTTGTGACAGCTCAATAGAAATAAAGCTGTATTTTATTATATTCCCTTTAATGTAGCTCCATCTAGTGGAGGCATAACGCAACCTCAGCCTCTATTGTAGCTTATATTCTATGCACCTTATATTGCGGTGCGCCCTTCATATGAAACCGGTTTTAAAACAGGCCATTCACTGAAGATGTGCCTTATACACCTCATAGTGCGGAAAATACGATCATTTGTGATTAAGACAATATCGTCATCATTTCAGTATACAAAATTAAACATATACAATTGTAAAAAAAAAACATTCTCGAATTGTTTTAGAATCAGACCGAAAAGGTTCCAGGAAACTGCATGGAAGACAGGAAAAGCTTCTTCGTCCACATAATGTATTGTTGGTTTTTTTTTTTTTTTTTTAACACACTGTGGTTGCATAATTTGTGTCATCTTGAAACATTGACCGACCGTGCCTCACAAAGTTGCACTGACCGTGACTTTATGTTGTCCGGTGAGGTTGGGCCACTCGCACAGTAATTGACTCTCAGACAGGGTTAGAACGCAGGGAGTTTCTCCGATGAGGACCGTGTAGTTCAGACGACTGTTACCTGGGATCAGGTTGCGACCCTAAACGAAGGCAAGGACAAATACATTGAGGGGAAAAAAAAAAACCAAACGCATTCATGAACAATATCCAGCCATTCGTTTTCTGGAGCGCTTGTCCTCATTCAGGTCAACGGGTGAGCTGGACTTCATTTTCACACTGCAACATGACTGGACTGAGAAGCCTCAGTTAATTTCTGCACATGCCTTTTTTTTTTTTTTTTTTAATTTTTGAAGGAAGACGGGAAGTAAGCTACAAGTGGAGGAAGATGAATGCAACACAACATGAAACCTGGCAAGTAACTTCAGGAAAGTGAAGTGAATAGTCTATAAAAGAAATCATACGTGGGACTTGAGAGAAGTGAGTGAGAGGCGATGGCTTCCGTGTCTCCTGTTGCTTTAGCAGTGGGACACAGAGACACACTCCCCTTTGTAATCCCATTGTCTCCGCAGGAGCCCGTAACCCACTCCGCAACCTTGTAAACATCCTCCGTTCCATCGAAGAATAACACGCACAAGCACACGCTCATGCATGCGCTCGCGTTATTATGAAAGTATTTACATCGACTACGACACACATGCAAAATGGATACAAAATAGGGACACCGGTTGACTCTAAGTGATGTTTTAACGACACACAAAAAAATGTTTCGTTTTAAGTTACTTGTCTCTGATGACAGTCAATAATAAAGAATAATCCGATCTCCTCGATCGTGTAATCCATAAGGAGATTTTGTGACTTTTTTGCGAGCCAATAATTGCTTTTCATGCACATATTGCTGTAATCCTGACTTTACGACTGCATTAGCATAGGTCGGTGATGATAGACTACAACAGATTGTGACTTCGCCTTTACGTCACCCGATACTTGGAACAGAACTCTCCTGTAAACCAAGGACGACCTGTGTTTGTGACACTATGAAAATGTCATTTACATGTACAATCTACATTTGGTAAGTTGTGCTATTTTATGTTTACATTGTGTTCCCCGGTGACAACAGCAATCACTTTTCAGTTCACCGTGGACTAAACAAGATGGATGTGAGACAACATGGGGGGCAAACATGACAAGTTGTGTTTGTGGTAGAACCCTAACCAAATTTTTAAACTGTCACAAAATTTGTCGGTTGTCCGTATTTGGACAGGAAGCATATTTACTGTCATGTCCTGCGTTTGTTTTGTTCCCGGTCCAGCTGGAGTGAAGGGCGTTTCCCTCCAGCAGGCGCACCTGTTCCGTGTTTACCAATCAAGCCTGCCATGTATTTAAGGACTGCCGAAAGAATAATCCGATCTCCTCGATCGTGTAATCCATAAGGAGATTTTGTGACTTTTTTGCGAGCCAATAATTGCTTTTCATGCACATATTGCTGTAATCCTGACTTTACGACTGCATTAGCATAGGTCGGTGATGATAGACTACAACAGATTGTGACTTCGCCTTTACGTCACCCGATACTTGGAACAGAACTCTCCTGTAAACCAAGGACGACCTGTGTTTGTGACACTATGAAAATGTCATTTACATGTACAATCTACATTTGGTAAGTTGTGCTATTTTATGTTTACATTGTGTTCCCCGGTGACAACAGCAATCACTTTTCAGTTCACCGTGGACTAAACAAGATGGATGTGAGACAACATGGGGGGCAAACATGACAAGTTGTGTTTGTGGTAGAACCCTAACCAAATTTTTAAACTGTCACAAAATTTGTCGGTTGTCCGTATTTGGACAGGAAGCATATTTACTGTCATGTCCTGCGTTTGTTTTGTTCCCGGTCCAGCTGGAGTGAAGGGCGTTTCCCTCCAGCAGGCGCACCTGTTCCGTGTTTACCAATCAAGCCTGCCATGTATTTAAGGACTGCCGAGCTGCATGGTCGTTTATTGACCTTGCTCGTTGTACTGCCTCAAGTGTTATTTTGTAGACCTTCTTGCTCATGTTCGTAGTCGTTCTTGGCCGTGTAGATTCCGGTTTAGTATTTTTGTTATAGAGGTTTTTGCTGATTGTTTTTTTCCTGACACACTTTTTAATCATGCCAGTGACTGGCAAGCTAGGATCTTATTATACCGCTCTATTCACAAAGTGCTTCAACCATAAACCATGCTTTGTACTGTCTTCGTTATTATTTTTTTGTTTTTATTGTTTATTGTTGTATATATGATATTTGCTCCATGTACATCACTTTGTATACAGCGGTGGTTGTTTTAAAGTGCTCTATAAATACAGTTGAGTTGAGATGAAACCCCAGCACTCAGTAGCAGCCCAGCTAAACTACCTTCCTACGTAGCGGCAACGTTCCCATCAAAGGCAATGCATGTATCTTGAAAACGTCCATGCATGTCATAACTTGCTCATTTGTCGACCGATTTTCATAAAGTTTTCTTTTTTTTTTTTGTCAACGAAAAAGAATATGCCATCAATACAGAACATGCTTTCTTTCTTCAATTACGGCACTTCCAGTTGGGTAACAATTTACAGGACTAGTGCAATACAGCGGGTGGTGGTTTGACACGGTGCTCGCGGTCTGGGAGGTGGTTTCACAGGGTAGCTTTATCGAGATTTTTCGAGACTGCCGTGGCCACAAATTTATTCCAAAGTTGCCCAGTGCCATGTTTCATTTGTATAAAGCCTTTATAGAACGTGAAAAACATCATAACTTGATCTTAGCGTGAGCAATCTAAAAGATCCCATCAGAAATATGATGGGCTGTGAGGGAAATTACTGGCACCTGTGTTTGACCACGGGAGAACCAGGGTGCGCCTGTGAGCCTCCAGGACTCAGCAGCTCCTTCGCCAAATGGCCCATCCACAGAGATAATGATGCACCATGACAAAACTTGACAAGGAGGGGGAAAAAAATGGTCAAAAGGCCACAGCGCACGATGTTTGAGGCAAACAGTGGGTGCTGTTGTGGCCACCAGGAACACAGTATAAACCCAGCATTATGGTTTTGTCCCCTACTAAAATGGAAGATTTTTGGAGTGAAACGTCTAGATTTTTACTGTGTAGCAAATTATCTTAGTGTACGACTGGAAAAAAAAAATATCGAAAAGAGAATAAATCAAGCTGCATTTCTGACCTTCAGTATCAGTGGAGATGTTGGTTTGAGCTCCATTATCCCCGATGAGCTGAGCGGTTCAAACACAGGGTCGGGATAGTAGCTGAAAGTCTCATTGACCACCACCAAGGAGTTCACATTGTCCATGTAAAATCCAATCTCATCAGGACCCGTGCCGGTTTCAGAAAAGCCCAGCTCAGAGTCTGCCACAGATGGAGCGAGGCAGACCATGACTGAGTTGTTGTACACCGTACAGTTCTGTAAATGAGAAAGACAGAAAGAGAACACAAGAAGTTAGTTGAACAATGCTAACATTGCTGTACGACTGCCTATTTCTTTGTCACATATCAATGGCACAATTACCACTGGTTAGTATTTACCAGTGTGGCTTAACGTAAACGTGCCAACAACAACAAAAGGTCCATAATTCTTTTTTTGTCCATGAGAAAATAAGATAAGATAACCTTTATTTGTCCCACGATTTGACTTAATGTATTGTTTTAACAAATTAATTGACATCCATCCATCCATTTTCAACACGGCTTATCCTGAATAGGGTCGCGGGGCATGCTGGAGCCAATCCCAGGTGACTTGGGGCGAAAGGCGGACTCCACCCTGAACTGGTTGCCAGTCAGTCGTAGATCACATGTAGAGAGGAACAACCATTCACATCCACATCCACTGAGTGAGAACCGATCCCACACTGCCGGCACACAAGTCAGGCGAGTGTATCACTACACCATCAGTGACTTATTAATTTATATTATGTTATTTATTTATTTATTTTTTACAAAAGCATTATTGTCGTTGTTTATCTCATTTTGTGACAGAATTATAGCAGATGCAGCTGTTATGAAAGTGGCATGTAAATAAATGAATCGAGTTGAGAATCATGTGGCACACTGACCTTTGGAATGTGGCCTGAGGTTGAAACAGAAGAGAACAAGTGATCAACACACTTTCTGACACCTCAAGCAGAAGACGCTGGGGGAATGATGACTGTGCCTTGTGAATCTGACAGATTATGCTCGTTTGGGAGTAAATAATGTACGTGTATAGAACTTGAGCAGATATCTGCGCTTGCAAACAGCCTGTGCAAGCACCTGCGCTAAGATGTGGATTTTAATTCATAATTCAAATTTCTGTAAGGATAGGAGATGAAGTCAATAATTCAAACCACACAATGATCGTGCATTGAAAGTAGTTTCCCTTGTAATGCGGCATAGCCGTCGCCATCCCGTTGCTGATACTCGCTCTTAAACAAACAACTAAATAAAAAATAAAATGGGGAACTCGAGTGGGTGAGAGTTTGTGTGTCACAATCATACTTACATGAAAAGACTCTGCCTGCCCATACTTGGCCCTTATCTTTGGTTCCCGGATTGTTGCAAGGTTGGTCCCACTCACTGTCAGGACAGTTCCACCACTGCAACGATGAAAGAAGACATTTACACTTTGCAGCAAGAAGAACCCTCAGTACATCAGGTGAATGTATAAAACAGGTAATCACATGGATAGGAAATGAAAATATGGAGTGGTTCCCATCTTTTTAGTGGTAACACCTTCCACTCCTTCACTTTCACAGATCTCATACGGATGTAATTTTCTTCCATTCCTCTCAGACTGACCTTTACATTTATGTGCATATATGCTTAGAATCTTTCTGAGAAAACCCAAAACTGCACATTTTGCAAATAATATTTGTGTCATGTCAAAGCAAACCATTGGCTCAGTCTTGACATGTTCAACAAAAGACAATAGATAGACTAAGCGCGCAACAGAATCGCAAGATCTGAATATTATTCATAAAATCAAGCATGTATAAATAAGTGCAGGTGTACAATTTGCCGATGATCAAAATTCAGATCGTTTACTCTCCTGTTTCTTTCCATGAATCCTCAACTCAACTCAACTGTATTTATAAAGCACCTTAGAACAACCACCGCTGTATACAAAGTGCTATACATGGAGCAAAAATAATTCACACAACAACAAACGACAAAACAATAAATTAATAATGAAGACATTCGAAAGCACAAAAACAGTAAAACTAAAAATCAAGTCTTATGCTGAGACAAAAGCCAAACTCGATGAAGTGTCGGGAGCCAGTGAAGGGATGCCAGAGTAGGAGTTATGTGCTCCCTCTTGACAGTTAAGAAGTGAGCAGCAGCATTCTGGACCAACTGGAGAAGCTTAATGGAGGATTGGCTTACTCCAAAGTGCATTACAGTAAACTAGCCATGATGTGACTTTAGTAAGCTGGTTAAGATGAAAGAAGCTGGATTTAACAACAGCACCGATTTGCTGGTCCAATTTAAAATCACTGTCCACTTTAAGACCCAAGTCCTATTTGAGATCTGCATGCTACACTAAATGCTACTGTATATGTCATGTGAAGAATAAATAAGAACTGAGAATATCGTTGTCGATAGTGTATCGTGCTGCAAAAAATGATGCGTTGAATTGACTCGAAAAAAGACCATTTGCATCCAGATACGTTTTTTTAAGTCGACTATACATCTACTTAAAACGACTAGTATCAAAATCCAAGTTATTCTAATGTGTGCAGCCACTTGACAAAATAAAAAATAGTCTATACCGTTTCCAGCAACATTGCTTTGGAGTAAAAAATCATGGAGCGAGTCCCATTATTGATTGATTTTGCTAAATGATCCACTCCTCCGCTGGCAGTTGCCTTGGCTGTAATTTATCTGCTTTACAAACTACACACTCACTTACATCCATCACTTACGTCCCTGCACTCAATTATAATTGATCACGCATTCAGCTGGTCTACTGGCACTGCCACTTACGGATGACTCGATCAAATACAAGCTAGAAGTGAAAAATGCTGAGGTTGTATTTAATTCAAGTGTACAGTTGAAGACTTTCTGACAGCACCGACACGTTGCCTGTCTTCCTCTGGTATGAGCAGCAATCGTTAAAACTATAATTCAATTTTAAAAAAAGAGTTTTGCAACCTCCACTGTTACCTCCGTCTCTCTTTTGGATCCCATATGAACACTTGTCATTGACTCAAGTGCTCTGTCTTCATCCAAATGGATCATCATCGGACTTGCACAGCGGCGGTGCTCTAACACTCCCTTTAAATGCCTTTCCTCACTTATCACCGCTCGAGCAAAAGTGCCAATTCTCTGCTGACACGCAAAGGCAGACAATGAGACAGAGATGATGAAATGTGATTTCACGTCTAATCGTCATCATCCTTTCGATTTGAGCTGAGCTGTGACGGTGACATTGTCGGGACCATGCCAGCTAAATCAAAGTGTTCTGCCATTTTCTCCATACCTGTAAATGTATGGGAAGTGTTTTTGTTTTCTAATGTTATCTTGTCTTTACAGACAATGAGTTTTGAAACGTTTTTCCTTGGTTGCACCATAAGTAGTTTCATGTAATTTGATCAAAACTGGGACCTCTTCTGAAAAAAAAAACAATTAAAAATTAACCTGCTGGATGTCATTAAATGCTAATCAACCCAAAAGCTTAACAAATACTACAGTACTGTATATTCAATGACATTACCCAATGAATATGACAGGTCTGTAGAAAGAGAGTCTCATAAACATTACAATTTTTTTTCTCATCATTTAATGAGAATTATCCATCCATCCATCCATCCATCCATCCATCCATCCATCCATCCATCCATCCATCCATCCATTTTCTGATCCGCTTTATCCTCACAAGGGTGGTGTGGCATGCCGGAGCCTATCCCAGCTGTCTTCAGGCAGTAGGCGGGGGACACCCTGAACCGGTTGCCAGCCAATCGTAGGGCACACAGAGACGAACAACCATCCGTGTTCACACTCCCACTTAGGGACAATTTAGAGCGTTCAATCAGCCTAGCATGCATGTTTTTGGAATGTGGGAGTAAACCGGAGTACCTGGAAAAAACCCACACAGACACGGGGAGAGCATGCAAACTCCACACAGGAAGGACAGAGCTGGGATTGAAACCACGACCTCTGCACTGTGAGGTCGACGTGTTAACCACTGGACACCGGGCCGCCTCGTGAGAATTATGTAATGATAAATGAATAATTTTCTCATTCTTGTGTTTTCTTTCCGGTGTGGCTCTAATAGCGCTTTGTGAAATGAAAAAAAGTATTGTAGATATCAGACTATAATAGCAGTCTATCACAACATGTGCATGCCAAGTTTGAAAAAGAAAATGCGGCCTTCGATTACATCACCAGTGAAACTGTCATTTTAAAGCACCCTGCAAGGCTTTGGGGGCATGTGCAGTCAAAAAAATGGCAACAGCTCGATGAAGCAGATCATTTCCGATCCAAGACACATTAACGGCGCACCGTAGTGGGGGTTTTTTTGTCAGCTCCCAGCTGCAACTGGAAGACCTGGCATTCCAGTATATTGTCAGAGAGCTGCAGCCTTTGAGAAAAGTGGAACCCCCGACCTTCGTAAAATATATTAAAGGGTTACAGCCAGGCCCTTTGGTCAATACATTCACCAGAAAGAAAGAAAAAAGCAAAACATTGAAAAGTATAATGCATTTAAGATCGTAGGGTGAGATCTCATAGAATCACATTGGAGGAAAAAAAAAAGAATAGAAAAATAATTCTTTTTTCGGAACGATGAACATAGTTCAAATAGTTTCAATGATAAACTGGTTTTGAATTATGGACTGAACTGTGACATAATTTTGAACTAGTTCGCAAAGAAAATGAGCTTTCCCAATACTGTCTGTGCCCCTGTGGTAACGCTTTACTCGCGTTTAATGTGGAGTTTTGAGTAAATCTTTATTTACTTATCAGTTTCCATGCACTGCGGTACTCCATTATACAAAGCTATAAAAAGCTGTGCATTAAGAATTAGCTGAGGCGGAAACTTAGAAGCATGATTGTCGTTAGGCGTTAGCTGACTTTTTAATTAACACTCAGAGTCGAAGCTTGAATGGCAAATTGACGATGACAACTTCACACTCTGCCGTTGATCACTTCCGATGTAAAAAGTGGGCTTTATATGATGACAAATCTCTGGAGACACCATCAATTTATCTCTGTCTACAGCCAGTGTCAAGTCTCATCTGGAATTTACGTCTGCCCCTGTCCAGATATAATATGCAGGACAGATTCCTTGACTTTGAAAATTAATCTGGCTACTCGCCCAATATAAATGTGAAGAAAAAAAAAATGAAGAGTTTAATTCTGTACCAAAGTGATCATACAGCCAGCGGTCATTATTAATGACAAAGATTGAATTAAGGGACACGTTTCTCAGTTCGTTAAGCCAATGTGGGACCGCTCAATGTTTCAAGGTGTGAATGTTAAATCTGAGCAGCTCTCCAATGCTCACACTGGCGTCATCAAAAGCATCTTGGTCGGAAAGAGTTAAAACTGTCAGTCCAGTGACGGGCTGGTAAATGTTGTAGGAGTTTGTATTTCACTGCGTATGGCAGCGTTCTGGGCAATAACTCCTTGATTATGTTTGCGGTGATTCTTGTCTGAGCAACAGAGCGTACGAGAGACTAACAATGTGTTTTGCTATGAAATTCTCCGGTCAGCCGATCGGAACCATTTGATGAAATGACAAACAATCTCGTGAGCGATGCATTTTCTCGGTGGTCTTCGTTGGGCTGAACGCCTCACGGGATAGCGGTATCAAAAATACATATGTGATACAAATGTATTTGAATAAAATGTTGTCAGTTGTTCAATGAGACAAAAGTTTACCTGGCAATGCTCCAGTCAGGTTCAATCCTCAGCACAGTGGGGTCTTCGGTATAATTAAACTTGACCTCTGGGTTTCTGAGCTCAGCGTCATCGATGTCCACCAAGACAGGTGCGCTTCCTGGAGCCAGGCCAGCTGGCGTTATGCACACTATCTCATGGGCATTCCTCCTGGATGGACAAACGACTTTGGTTGTTCGGACTCAGAGAGACAGTTACAGTATGTCCAGAAGTCCCAGGTACATAAAAATAATTTAAAAAATGCACAATTTATCTTCTAGAATACAGATTTGAATAATATACAGTCTTGTACATAAGTTATAATCATCAATTGTAATCTAGTATTTGAACAAAAGTCATTTTTAGCCTGGAGCCCATGACATGGACGACACCAAACGGAGTTCCATTGCAGGAGATTCTTTGTGGTTCTTATTGCATTCAGTTTTGTCGACAGCAAGTGAAAAAACATGCTCAATTGGATTAAAAAGTCTTGAAAGTATGTGAACATAATTCACGGAAATGTACTAATGAGCATCGAGTGGGGTCTATCTTTTCGATTACCGGTGCATATTCAATGGCTGCAGCTACACGTGACTGATGCAGACAGCTAGTGTGTGTGTGTGTGTGTGTGTGTGTGTGTGTGTGTGTGTGTGTGTGTGTGTGTGTGTGTGTGTGTGTGTGTGTGTGTGCATACGGTATGCATACTGCGTATGCTTAATAACTATTTCTATTGCATTCATGCACGCAGTTCTGTCAAGCTACTTCATCAAATATACATTTCGTACTTTTATGTGTCGGCAGCTCTCCCGGGACATGACTACGCAACAGTAATGCGGTGTAGAGATACTTTGGTGCAGATATGCATTCAATTAGTTTGAGTTGATTCTCAATCACGATGGTCTGGGTAAAGTTGAATAGATGCTAGTGTGCAATACCTTGGCTGTTCAAGGCGGTTCAACTTTTGCAGAATATATTTTATGTATTCCATTGTAATATTGTTCTATTCCAAAGCCCCATTTACTGTAACATAGAGTCCAGAAATGGTGAGATGCCTTCTCACCATAGCAACGCCTTTTAAAAGACAGCAACCTTGACAAGAGGCTACAAACACGGCGGCACAGTTCGGGTCTGACAGATAAAGACAGAATTGCAGTGAAGTGGAATCAACTGGATTGACTGTGAGGGGGGTGTTGCGACAGAAATGACTGCGGCAACATCAAAGCTAGCACACAGTAGTTGCTTCAACACAGATTAGCAGCCAGGGGCTAATCCCTACGTTTGACATGCATGCCACTGTTGTGATAGCCGGGAATGTTTTTCTTGCCTGAGATTAAGGAAAAACCTGCGTGAGTTCAGGCGAAGCGTTGCTGCGCGCCTTGTGAATTTTACTTGTGCGTGCACATACGACACACACCTGCAAACACTGGTAGCGTGAGTACAAGCCTGTCTCAACGGTGATGACGCCATTATTTCTCACACTCGAACAACTACTTTAGACAGATTATCACATATTTTTTTTTCTGTTACATTTTTTTTCTGTTCCCTTTCCCAGGCTTTCCAATCCCATAGTCCCCAGTACTTATTGTGTCATCAAATGTCCAAGGCAATGTCATTGAGCATCAAACAGGCACAAATTTGTGGCAAAGGAGAAAGAACACATGTAGTTGTGAGCGACAAATATAGTCTTACTTTTTAAAATGGCAGGGCTGAGGTCCAATGCTGACAGAAACAGAGCTGCCTGCATTGAGGTAGCTCCCTTCTATTGTGACCCGGGTACCCCCAGATATCGGACCCTGGGAAGGCTGGATGCCGGTGAAAAATGGTGTCTGGAGAAGAGACACATGTAACAAAGACATGTAAAGTGAGTAGATTGAAATTTTGAGATCTACAATAGCCATTCACTGAAGACCTTTAACTGTATTTAAAAAAAAAAAAAAAAAAATGGACGCATCATCACTGCATTAGAGCAGAAGCGCCCAACCACCGGGCCATAGACTGGTACCGCAGCGCAGGTTATTTGCTAACAAAACGCACAAAACGACCACACACAATATATTGTATTCATCATTGGGTTCAAGTTTTATTTTGAAATTCAGCGACTGACTCTTGTGCCTTTGTTGAAATGCACATCTTGGTCATGTGATGTGGAAAAAAAAAAGCTTCCAAGAACAAGAATGCTGTATTGAGACAATTCAATTGTTTTTTTTCCAGCCTGTCAAAAAAATCTGACTTTTCGTCAAACTGGTACCTGGCCCCTAAAATTTGGAGATTGAGAGGAAGTAAAACAGATTAACAGAGGGGAGTTTGCTCACCAACTGCAGTGACAAAAATAGCATCCATGCATCAGGCAAGATATTGTATAAGACTTTGGAGTTCATCATTGGAATTTTGGTACATTCAGTCACAAGAACATCGATGAACTTGTGAACGTAAACGTCAAGCTCGTAAATTTCTCGACACCAAAATCATCTAAGCATGCGTTCGGCCTGCTGGGACAGAAAAAGGACACTCCCCTAATTAAGTTGAAAGAACAACATTGCGCAAAATGTTTGAAAACGCGTTGAGGCTGTGTGGCGGCTACTTCCAATTAGACGCCGCTCTTTGATAGTTTCAGTCCGCACAATGTATAGGCAAAACTGTTGAATAACATCACTGTTGAATGGCGAAGGTTAACAGGGTTAAGCGAGTTTTAATGACGAATAACGAAGGGCTACATGGTGAAAGCAATTCAGTGGTTGATGTGACTATTGTGCGGTCCTTACCACAAACGTGAACGGCCTAGGAGAAAGGGCCCTGTAGTCATTAACGCAGTTTCTCACGCACACCTCGACCTGAGCCTCTTGTACTCTGTATCCTGTTGCATCATTCAGCAGACACACTATTCTGTTGGTGCAGGGATGACAGCAAGAGGGAGAATGAGCTCAGAGTGAAATAAATCGTGAAAGCGTACACGTTTGTGAACAGAATAGAGTTGATCACATTATATCAATAAAGACGAACTGTTAACATGAACATTTTCATTGCCTCAACTAATCAGCGACTGAAAAAAAGCCAAGATGGTTTTCAACAACAACAACAACAACAAAAAAAAGTAAAGGCGCTACCTGGGAGCGTGGTAACATTTCAGACTTTCAAAAGCTCAAATAGGATGCGACATAACCGCAAGCACAACTCAATCAAACAAGAATTGACAGTAACCTACACATTTGAATAATATGTTTGTCTGTGCTTGTGACCAGTTCTCAGAGCTTTGTTACAACTGCATCGGTTGTGAAGGCTCTATATAAATAAAACTGTATTGTATTGTATTCCCTTTAGTCTGGTACCATCTAGTGGATGAATAGTGCAACCGCAGCCACGACTGTAACTTCTATTCTATGCGCCTTATAATGCGTTGCGCCCTATGTGTATGAAAACCGTTTTAAAATAGGCTACTCATTCAAGGTGTGCCTTATAATCCGAAGCACTTTGTAGTGCAGAAAATACGGTAGTTTCATCAATTTATTTATTTATTCCTGTCTACATGTGTTATAAAAATTATATACACAAACCAGCAAAAATAGTACCGATAATGACAATACAATCATAACCTTCTTGGCGGAGGTTTAAAAAAAAAAAAAACCTGTGGCACCACATACATTTACCATATCCAATAACCACTCCCTTTTTTCCCCTCATCACGTATGCTTTGAAGGTCACCACGATCTACAATGAACACTCAGTCACCTCATCCATGCACAGTATGTTGTTGCTGTACCAAAACACAAGTCAGTATAATGTATTGGTGTTTCATTGTCTGAGCGTGTGAGCAAAATGACAATCAAATTGTGCGACTAAAAGGACACAAATACAAAAACATACAGTACATGTGAAGAGGAAGCAGAATTTCAAGATATGGAGGTTAATTGAAGTGTGTGTTTTATTCAAAATTGAAATGTGTTCTGCTATCTCCACATGCTTGCTTTTCCCACTAAGTGGACCAGTGAGAGATGTTCCGATTTGCCTGAACGCAATTCCTAAACTGTGCAGAACCCTGCAGAGGAGTAAATGTCAGGATAAAGGGATGGGAAAGTCAGGGGAAGCACATATATAGGGAGTAATGGAGGGGAACAACAGATGGAATCCTATTATCGTCACGCACAAAAATCTGATGTCTCATTGGGTACGTCTCGGGTGTGTCAACTAATAAATTGTTATGAATTGAAGAGGGGAATGCAGGATTCATTTTGGTCAATTTTTACTAAATCATACATTTTAGGTCAACTGAAAACTCTAAGTTGCTGTTCGGTGCAAATGTGAATGTTGCTCGTCTACTTGTGACTGCCTGGCGACCAGTCCTATGCATAGTACTTTGTAGCTGAAGACAGAGCTCCAGCCCTGCATCAATCTACAGATGAATCCATCTTCTCTTCGATCCTTGTGAAAATGCAGTGACTTATGACAAACACACCTTTGTGATTGCACCTGAAATGATACAATGTAGGAGTCTGTCCTCCAATTTACCTCTCGGCGCTCAAGTACTCGGTCTCGATAGGGATGCAGGGCACCTTGCCTAACCTTACGCCCATCTGGATGTCTCTGAAGTGGAGACCCAGGTTTTCTCCAAGGATTGTCACCCTGGTCCCCCCTTGGCGGGGTCCTGTGTCAGGAAACAACTGGAGCGAGAGAGTGAGAGAGAGAGAGAGAGAGAGAGAGAGAGAGAGAGAGAGAGAATTCATTCAATATATTTAACTCTCATCTCCTAAGTCAGTGTTAAAAATAGTCTGATTCATTCTCCTATGATGCCCGTGACCTGACATTTCAAGGATGCGTCACATTAATACACCCATGGCCACACATATTAAACACACTCCAGACAGCCCCATCGATCCGCAAGAAGCACACACACCATAAATAATTGTAGATACCCTGTAATTGGCGATGCAATAAAGACAGATATTGCTATTTGTTAAATAAAACACTCTGAAAGTAAACCAGAGGGAGGAGAAACAAGTCGATGACATACACAAGCAAACCAAAGCAAAAGTGCCATCTCGGGGATTCAGTGAAAGCGAAGACGAAGGCTGTGGTGGGATAACATTCGGTGGTGCTTCCTGAAACCATAATGTGATTTATCACGCCGAATTACCACGCGTAACGAGGACAGGTGTGGCATGACAAAACAAATACAGTGACGGATGGACGGTGGTTACCGCCAACACATACACACTATGAACCAGGACCAGGTTTACACATGCGTCATCCTTAACAAGCATCGTGAGGTAATTATGTATAATCTGTCCATTGCCCTGTGCTCCACCACTGCTCGGCAGAACTGTGGGTATGCTCTCTCTTTCTCTCTGTCTCTCTCTCTCGCTCTCTCTCTCTCTCTCTCTCTATCTCTCTCTCTCTCTCTCTCTCTCTCTCTCTCTCTCTCTCTTTCTCTCTCAAATTCAAAATTAGTAAATACATTACAGTATAAGAACTAAACAAAGAACGCGTAGAGTGGTACCGTTATACATACCGTACCAAATTGAAGCAAATTACAGATTGAGGCTCATGTCTTCGGCCACTATTTCAAGAATCAAAGTTCAGTATTATTATGTGAGAACTGATTTTGTCAATTTCTTATCAAAGAAATGCCGTGATTTTACTCATAGGCCACTGGGCAGTGAAATTAATTGTGAATTTGGTTTGTCTCGTATGACCGCACATCAAACTTTACCATAATTAAAAATTATTTAAACTTTGAAGGGCCAGCAGAGTTCACGTAATCATCTCAGAAATGACAAAAAAACATGCCAAAATTTCACATGATTCCAAAAGAAATTAGGTTAAAAAAGAAACTCACAATCAAATAAACATCAATCGGGCTTTCCCTTCACAGTGCTAGTTTGATGTAACACTGAGTAACGATACGGCTTCTGTGCCAAGGGCAAAGCCAAGGAGCCAAAATGTACTTGTTTTAATAGCAACACATTAAAATAAAGCAGCTTTAATTCTCTGTGAAGGACACCAAGAAGAGTTTTTGTGACCTCGGGGGCTTCACCAAAGACAGCTGACGCAATGACCTATCAGAGTTGCCCAGCCTTGGATCTCTGCAGGTAACCACACACCCTTCAAACGATGATGATGATGATGGGATTAAGATGTGGCGCTGAATGAGGCCACATTATATTGGTATTAATGGTGTCTTCCCCGCTACCACCCTCCCACAAAAAAGTGCATATTCACAGCATTTTTTGAAGTACTATTATGAATATTATTGGATGATTATTATGATTCATCCATCCATTTTCTAATCCGTTTATCCTCACAAGGTTCGCGGGCGTGCTGGAGCCTATTGCAGCTGTCTTCGGGCAGCAGGCGGGGTACACCCTGAACCAGTAGCCAGCCAACGGCAGGGCACACACAGACGAACGATCATCTGCGCTCACAATCACATCTAAGGACCAGTTAAAGTGTTCCATTAACCTGCCGTGCCATATTTTTGGAATGTGGGAGGAAACCGGAGTACCCGGAGAAAACCCACGCAGGCACGGGGAGAACATGCACACAGGAACGCCGGAGCCGGAATCGAACCCTGCACCTCTGCACTGTGAGGCCGACGCGCTAACCAGTCGACCGCCGTGCCGCCCACAAATTTCATTGTGTAATATTTTGATATGTAGTTTATGATATAGATTTACGGTGTAAGTACGTGTAATAAACCAAACAAGTTTTTCATTTTTTCTGTTCCAGTTACTATTATATCCAATATAAAGGGCTAGACAAGTTTAGGTAATTCTGAATTCTTTCTTCTGAATTCAGTATTTATCAAGAAACTGTGCAAAAAGTGGATTACTTTTTTCAATGTTATTTTACCTTGGTAATCTTGGGATGGGTGCATCGGCTGTTCCCAGATGCAGCATGCATCCAGCCTCCCCCATCAACCAACTGCAGCGGGAGGTGGGAATTGAAGCCAATCGTACATTCCTGTCTCAGAGAGCACTTCTTTTCCTGGACGCACCAACCGCACTCGAACCGGGGGTCTGCCTTCAGACACATGCCACAGCTATCCCGCAGTGCTCTGCACTTATACAGGTGGGCTGGATAGCAAAACAGAGTGACAAGACAAGACAAGCATGAAAGGCAATGCCGTTATTCCCTGAAAATTGTCCATTTCACAGTACTGTAAAACATCCTTAAAAATATCATAATTACTTGATTCAACAAACGCTTGCTGATTGTCGGCCAGCAGGTGTATGGTTAATATTCATTACACGCAATCAAAAAAAGAAAAGAAAAAAAAGGCAAACCCAGTGCCAAGAGAGCAGACTAATGACATTACCAATGACAGCCTTGTATTATTCGTCTCAAATGGGCAACACCAGTTCACTAAATAGTTAATACGTTTCCAGAAGATGTTTCCAGAAGATGTTTCTTGCGACTACTCTCATAAAAGATTGTTCTGTTTCAAATGCACTTTTGTGTGTGTGTGCGTGTGTGTGTGTGTGTGTGTGTGTGTGTGTATGTGTATATAGATAGATATATAGATAGATAGATATATATATGACAGCCAATTAGGCAGACAGGAATTGAAAGCGCAGTCTGCAACTGAGTAGTCAAATCCATTTTGCCTCATTTGCATCACGGCATAACTTAACTTCATTGTTCAAAGTGTTGACAGATAATCAAATGCTTTGTGATTGATTCTTAATTGAAACTCGTAATTGCACTCTTAATTGAATTGATTTGTCATGCCCGTCAGTAACTCAGCTTGTACTAAGAACCCCCCCCCCCCTTCCCCCTCCCATGCTGTTTTAATCGAGAGGTCCTGGTTTATTTGAAGATTTTTGGGGTTGTTGAATAAGTTAAGTATGTTTAAAACTATTTATATTTCTGAATAAGTAATTGGTAAAGGGCATTTAAGTCTTTAAAGTCCTTGCAACACTATTGAACAAGAAATGGTCTACATAAATATATTTAATGTTAACCTCGCCGAAAACACTTGTGATGATAAAAGTCAAATGCAAAATAAGAAAAATAAATTGTTTCTCCAGATAATGTCTTTTAACGTCCAAGGTAAATTGATCATTTATTGTGTATAAATGAATTCCGTTAACTCCTCGGAGTGGAAAAAGTCATTAGAAATAAAAATGAACACAAATAACCTTTAACAACTGAGAAGAAGCGGCTGATGAAAGGAACTCACCATGTGTGTTGAGTGTGTGCGTCATCATATTATATTGGGTGAAAAACACACCATTAAAATGAACATTTTGTTGTGGTTAAAATAATAGAGACATTTAAAACGAATAAAGTGGACCCGAGCATTGGAGAAAAATCATCCCTGCTTTCACTTCTCTTCCTCGCACAGAGTGGAAGACTTCAAAGTGGGCTCCGTTCGAATCCATCTGCCGCAGCCTTGGCCTTCGCGCACCCTAATCTGATTAGCGATGGTTTAGCTTAAAAGTAGCATAACGCTAATTAATCTGAGGCAAATGTATGATTTAATTAACATCTCCACTTCACACTAGGGCAAAGCTGGGCAAGCGCCCATAATACTCCTCCTCAAACGGATAATACAGTAACACGGCTCGGATGTTGAAAGAGAAAGAGAGGGGATGGAGTGCCGAGGGATTAATGGAGGGTGGGGAGAAAAAAAAAAGAGGAGAAGGTCTTTATGCGGTGAGTGAGCAAGGACGACCGCAAAACGTTCTGCTGCTCCAAGGCCCACCTCCGCTTCTCAAATTTGTGTTGTGGCGACCACCCTATTGACTGGACCTTTAGTCGCAAATTTCGTAGACACTCGCCAGGCACCTTCCCAGGCAGCTCTCAAACTCTGCGGACCCAGTGGAGTGATTGGAGCATGCGCTTCGTGGATAAGGACGAGGATAATTTCCATGTTCATGTGTAAATGCAGCCATGTTTCTTTTTTCTTTATACATGAATTGTGGGAATGTTGTTGGAAATATTATTTCTGGATTCAAGCGAGAGAGAGAGAGAGAGAGAGAGAGAGAGAGAGAGAGAGAGAGAGCAACAGCTGGCCACCAGCCACCACCAAGTATACAGAGCACACATATATTGTGTTTTACAATAATACTTAACCATATTTACAACTTCATATTTACAAATGAAAGAAATAGTGAGGCTTGTGGGAAAAATGTTCACTAGCCCTGCTAAGATTGGGTACAGTCACGGCGGCGGCTCGTTGTCACCCTCTGGTAAATTGTCAGTATTTAGTCAGTGGGTTCCCAAAATTGTACAGTTGATGTAACAGACGAAGGTAAAACGACTTATTTTCAATGCCCGTGATAAAGATTGATGAGCACATGTCCATTTGAAGACTTTAAACCGATTAAGATTTGACATGAGAAGCATACGGAACGCAAACCGCAGAGGAGAATGTTTTCAATGAAATAGTGCAGACAGAATAATTAGGTTACGACCTATAAGCAACTCATTTGCAAGTTATCTGCAAGATGAACTGCCTGTCTGACTCCTGTCAGAAGTGGGCCAGACAGAAGGCATAGGACGCAATTAACACGGGCACTTTTTCCATCTAAAAATAGAAAATGAAGAGGAGGGAGGGACCGAAACAAACAACAGAAATGTTCGTAATTCTGAATCTGTATGCAGATTTGAAGCAAATATCTGTGTGACACACTTGAGAGCCCGACTTATGTTATCTTGTGTAATGGGACGTTAGAATTCATTAGCCTCTGCAGCGCAATATATTACACTTGAGAAAGAATTCTGAATGCGTAATTGTTTTCCACTTCATGCGCAAAGAGTCATTAAAATAATAAATGCCATCCTTCATCCACTTTTTGGATTTTCTTTCTCACCTCCTTAATTCTCATCTTCCCCGTCTGCCAGTGTGTGGCATATTTATCAAGCTGTTGTCTGTCCACCCTTCATTCTCACCCATCGTTTGTTCCACTGTTCGCAGGTTTCTTCCATTTGTATATCTGTCTATCTCACATCTATCCGGTTCATTTGGTTGCGATGGATGTTTGCTCTGAAAAGAGTCCTAACCATTCATCTCATGCTTTCTCACCCCTTTTCATAACTGAGAGTACGGCCGTGTTTTCACAAATTCAAGGATCTCACGGTCAGCTTGATTTTTTTGATGGAATCTTTAAGCTAATTTTTTTTTTCATGAACTCATTGAGGCAGTGGGTACAAAAATATTTAGAACCCAAAACGAGGACGAGGCAATTTTGAATGTCTTCTATTTTTTTTTTTTTTTAACTGAAGGATACATGTAATGAAGGTAGACGCCCAAAACATGGTCCATATTACCGTATTTTCCTTACCAAAAGGCCCACTGGATTATGAGGCGCACCTTCAATGACTGGCCTATTTTGTAATTTTTTTCATATATTGGGTGCACCGCATTATAAGACGTAAACTACAATGCATCCACTAGATGGAGCTACGCTCAAGGAAATGCCAACAGAACATTACACTGCACGAAACCCTGATCCATATAGCGACGATCAGATGTCAGTTTAATGTATTTAAGAAAGCAGCGACACGGTTCACTTAACCAACAGCAAGTTATAACATTGACTCGTTAACGTTGAACTCTCTGGCTGCTGCTCTGTTTCCGTGTTCAACTGCGAAAATGATCGCCTTAAATTGAATTTATTAAAGGAGCCATTTTGGGGTCGAAATATTACCGTAATGACCATACACAAGGCGCATCGGATTTTAAGGCGCGCTGTGAGCTTTTAAGAAAATGGAAGGCTTTTAGGTGCGCGTTTTAGTGCGGAAAGTACGGTAAATTAAAATGTGCACCTCTGGATAACATACATATAAAAATAACCCCAATCTACAAACCGATAATCCACCCTGACCACAAAACCACAACTATAATCCGAACCCTAAAACCTAATTTAAACCCGTACACCAGGGATAGAGAACTCCGGTTCCTCGAGAGCCATATCCTGCCTGTTTTAGATCTCTCCCTACACCAACGCACCCGATTCAAACGATCAGCGCATCAGCAAGCTCTGTAGAAGCCTGAAACGATCATGATCAATTGAATCGGGTGTGTTGGATTAGGTAGAGCTCTGTGGGTAACCTTACCATTGTAAAAAATAAAAATAAAATCAAAATATAAGAGTTGATGGTGTTGGTGTTTTACCTTGGATGTTGAAGGGATTGTCGATGACAAAGTTTCCATTCCACAGCACGGAAAGGTCAACTGGGAGGTCACTGATGTCACCGCCCTCGTAGTCATACTGATCAACAAAAAATAGACAGAGAGAGTCACCTGCACGGGTGAATCCTAAAACAATTCATTTGTGATTCATTTCTGGCTTGTTGGTGGCAGAGAGTTATGCAGCATGGCCATGCAGAGACTGACCAAAATAGAAACATTTCATAAACACATAACATGCACACGCACACAAAGGGAAATGACAGAAGGGTTTTGGCTGGATGGGCATCGCGAGAATGTCATGGGAATGGGAGGTAAGAGGCAAAGACAACAGCAAAATGAAAGAAGAGAGGAAAAAGGTGAGGCATCAAACAGTGGTAAACGTGTGAGAAGGGATTCACTCACACTTGATAGAGCGGCCGAGCGACACAGGAGGGAAAGATGCGATAGGGCGGGAAAGTGTAAAGTGAAATTGGCATTTTCCATTTGCTCACTGACACACTTGATTTGCTAGACCGAACTTGACCACTCCAAATGCGTGATGGCGCTTGTAGCGCATACGCACCCATTTATGATGCAGACTTCTCCAACACACCCCATCTGTCTTTGTGCCCGTTTCCCCGTTCCCCCTTATCCGGTTGGGACCCTCACCCGGGACACTCACACAAGGCGGGATGCTTTTATTAGCATTGCCGCAACGTCGCCACTGGTTAAATACTTGCTTAAAAACTGGCAGTCAACAGTGAAACAATCGGACCCTCCGAGGCCAGGCACCCATTAAACTTTCAGGGTTTTCACTTGTTTGCTGTCACCAAAAACACTGGGTGGACTTGTTCTCCAGTCGGCTTCTGCCTACCCCGGCGGCCCGCCACATCATGCTTTATTCATACGGTCACATGCTTTAAAAATGCCAACACAGACCACACCGCGGCACCATGTCACATTGCAATCACCCAGGGTCTAATCGGCTTTCTGGGGGCCACTCGTGAAGAAAAAAGGCAGTCAAGGCAGTGAAAAGCAAGTTTCTGACATGCAGTTTTTGCACTAAAGCTGATGATAATTCATGTGGACGGTCTGAACTTGACCACAATCGACTCAAAGTGGCTCTTCAACCCTCATTTATGTTTCAGAGGATGTTTCTCAAAATGAATTAATTTATCTCAGACAATTCTAAAATATTGAAATGCGGCGCAGGTGTGTGGTGACATGTTCGCATTAATAATCGTCGTGTAAGAGTAGAAATAAGTTCACGGTTGTCAACAATAAAGCTCAGAAACAAAAACTGGTCTGAGTACTGAGGCTCCAGCGGTTACGTACTCTAAAGACAGGTCGGAATTAGAGTAGATTTTACTTATTGATGTGCAGAAAATAGCTCATTGCTTCACTCACTTCATTTGGACTATTGGAAGTTTTCATTTTAAAAGGTGACACTTTTTTTTAGGGTTCATGTTGGTCGATGAAGAGATGACTGTCTCTGTTTAAATGCGTTGAGGAAAATCTTAAAATGTGCTGGTAGTCTTGAAAATTTCCAAGGTTATTCATAAACTGCCAAATGAATAAAAAAACAAAACAAACAAAAAAAAAACATTTGATTTACACAATTTCAACACAATTTTGTGTGTTTCAAAATGATTATTTGAGCTATCACATCCGAAACAATCATGATGATGGCTTGATATGTTTCGGCTAGTTAACCTCGCCGACCGTTAAAGCTATTTTTCGTCCGTTCACGACCCATCCCTATAAAACTTGTGTGTCCCTTACACCCACAATCCACTTATGAAGTCCGGACTTTGCTATAGGCTATCGGTCAGGTAATGGCTTGGACTGTTTATTTGAGCTATCACATCCGAAACAATCATGATGATGGCTTGATATGTTTCGGCTAGTTAACCTCGCCGACCGTTAAAGCTATTTTTCGTCCGTTCACGACCCATCCCTATAAAACTTGCGTGTCCCTTACACCCACAATCCACTTATGAAGTCCGGACTTTGCTATAGGCTATCGGTCAGTCACTGACTTGACTTGTGCTTCAGCTTTGATCTCGAGTGGTGGTCTCTATTCGGTTAAAAGTCTTCTAGTGGTGGGCTCCAGCGAGGGAAAAGTTGCAGTTCTGAACCCCGGCTCCTCCCAAATGAGAGGCCCCTCTGCCTGGCTCTGTGTCCTTCTTCTCCTCCCTTGAGCGCCGAGAGCTGCTGGAGATGAGTAATCAAACTCATTACTGGAGCCTCTGGCCAGCGCCTGCATGTCACTGCATGTAATTAATCTACCTGAGCCAAACATACAGTAGCGGGGCCCCTGAGGGAAAAAAGACGACAGGAGAGCAGGCTGGTGGGAAAGAAATGTGGCAAATTCAGGGGAGCTAAGCTCAGGGAGAGCTACAGGGCAAATTAGTGGGGGAATACGAATTTGGCAGAGAGGACATTAAAACGATGAGGATAGCAAAAGAGGACAACGAAGATGAACGGTGAACAACGACCCCTGCCAAAAAAGTGTTTTAAAGGCAGAGGAAGCAGAGTGTAGAGAGGAAGGAAGTTACTGAGAGGTGTGGCAAGGAGAGGGACAGGACAGGTTGCTTTGGGACACGCCAAGTACGTGGTGAGCAGAAAACACGTTCGCCAGCCTCATTACAGGGACACTGCAAGTTGGCTTGGGTTCATTCGCTATCTGCCCCGGCACTCGTTTACTCTCCCGCTTCATGAATCGTCTCTATGGATCGCACGTCCCTGCAGAATGTGGCGACAGATACAGTACTGCATGCGTGTGTGTGTGTGTGTGTGTGTGTGTGTGTGTATCCTATCGAGTGGGGAGGACTGCCGAATTTCACCAAAGCGGAGCAGCTGCGTGGCGAGGGGGGTTGAAAAGCTGAGTTTGTGTGCACGCCCTCATGTAATTAGTCATCTTGGCAGATACCTTGAGAGTGCGTTCCAAATAGACTTCAAGTAGTCTCTTTACTTTCGAGGGACTTTTTTTTTTTTGCCTCTCTGATTCGACTTTTCAAGCGTCGTCAGATTTTGCGATGCAATTGGCATTTTACACCAACACTCACCGCTAGTTCAGCCTCCATCAAAGAAAGACAACACTGTGGTAGTAACATCAGCGAAAACATCAGAGGGGCTAACAACCTCATAACAACAGCGTGGACAACAATTTCAGGACCACGCGTAAACTGCTCAGTATAATAATGAAAACGGAATGCTCAAAATGACAGATTTTAACCACAAACTTGTGGACAATACTACCATGTCAGCTTTTTCTTTTCATTTTGTCTGACACTTACGACACACTGTGTTTAGTGTGGAGGACAGACCACAATCTCATACACGCTGGGAGATTGAAAAAGCAAAACAAAACAAATGAAATGAAAGCAAAACGCCATGATCCTGTTGTTTTATGTCTGCATCAAATGACAGAGGATGGCCTTCCCTCCAGCATGCACACCTGCTGTCAATGTTTTCATCAAGTTAGCCAGGTATTTAAGGGCTGCCTTATTGCCAAATCTCTGTCGGATTATTGACCCTGTTTGCTGCGCTTGCTCAAGTGTTGTTTTCTCAACCTCTCGATCTCTTCATTGTCATTTTTGCTCTCTCGTACCTCGTTAGTATATATTGATATTATTTTGTCTTTGATTTTACTCTTGTTTTGTTTTCGTGTAACTGGACTCTTGTCATTCCGTTTATATTCTCGGCATGACTATCACCTTGCCTTTTTCCAAGCGCTTTTTGCTTATGCCTTGTTTTTCCTGGCTCCTTGTGACCAGCGATTTCTCTTTATACTTTGTCGGTGCGCTTTTTCTTGTAAATAAACATTTTTTGTTACGGATTTTGTTTGTGTCTACGTTTGTGGGATCCAATCACCATTCAGTTTGTCCATGAGTTATGTCAACACATTTGTGGACTTATGTTTGTACTGACGTGTGCAAATGTTTGGCCACTTATGATACGATCTCTAAAATAATACACCATAAGTTTCTTTATTGTGCTACGTTTTCATGATGACTTGAGTGATTCCGATGAAGGCAGGGCACCATCGGCACTTCACGGTGACTCTCTCTCGTACGCACACGCGCATACACACCTGCCGACAGAGTAGGTGTAAGTGCAATAAATCATGTTAAGCAGGTCACTGGTTGTTACTGATACCACAGTCTCGATGGACTGCGTGATTAGGAAGTGGCTTCTGTGGTGGATCAGCCATATGCGTATCTACATTATGTTGGGCTCTGAAATATCGCAACATGATTTCTGGATTCTTAGTGTGGGTGCAAGTTGGATGCGTGAGTGCTGGAGAGCGGGGTAAGTAATGAAACAACGAAACAGAAAGATTGAATGGACAGGGGAGCTGCCAGCTAATTTTTGCGATGATTTATTGCACGTGACTCCCCCAGACACAACCTGCTGTGATACATAAACATACAATCCCTGCCGTCCCCCGGAGAATACTGAACACAATGGTAACAGTGAGCAGGTTATCAATCATAACGGGTGTTATATACCATCCGTTTAGTGCGCTATAAAACAAGCTTTCAGTTTCTTTTTGCCATTTAATACTCTCACACGCCACTGGAATTAAAATGTACACACCAAGTCTCAGAGCACCCACAGTAATTTTATTTGTTTGAGTTCAGTACTGATTTTCTACGGTTATTATCATGACGTAATGTTACTTTGTATTTGCATTACCGTGAAGCCTTAAGAATGAATGGCAACATATTTTGACTTCATTTCAAAAGAGCCTAATTGCAACATGTCATGGAGAAAAAAAATGATAATTTGGTTAACTTTTACTTATTGCTCTATGGCGTGGTCATTTGCAATCATTTACAAATGTAAACAATTTATTGAGATTTGTAGAGACAAATTGTGGCATCCTGGAATTTATCCGTTTCCCATTTAATGCCAGAAATTACAAACATAATCGGTGTCTTCACATAAACGAATGTCATTAATTATTAATAATGACTTCAGCTGTCCCCAACAAATCTTTTTCAAATTGATTATGCTAGTGATTATTCCACAATTTAATTGGGAAATCGTGTCACCTGAATTTGGTGGTTGACTAAGCAAAAATGTTCCATCATCATAATAATCCGAATCATAATTACATGGGGCGGCACGGCACGGTGGTCGACTGGTGAGTATGTCCGTCTCAGAGTGGGGTTTTTGCATGTTCTCCCCGTGCCTGCGTGGGTTTTCTCCGGGTACTCCGGCTTCCTCCCACATTCCAAAAACATGCATGGCGGGTTAACGGAACACTCGAAATTGTCCTTAGGTATGATAGTGAGAGGGGAGGTCAATCCTTTCATTTATTTTTGAACATTCTGACCGTGTGTACTCGCTTAACCTCATCCATCACACTCCTCATTGCTTCGTCATCTTTTGCTCCATCTCGTTGCTACTCTGCCCCGTGTGTATGCGTGTGTTTCCGTCAGCCGACAACAGCGCTGCAATTCATCATCATTTCATCTGCGGCTCCCTTAATTGGATGCTAACACAGTCCCACCCGACGAGGAGCCTCATAAAACCACATAGCAGTGCTCTCGGGGTACACACACACACACACACACACACACACACACACACACACACACGAACACATGAACGTAAGCACAATTTTACCCCTGTGTTTAGATTTGGTATTTTCATTTTTTGCATCCTGCAATGAAAGCATTTGTATTCTAAAACGCTGCGGAAGAATAAACAAATACTTTAATTTGGAAGATTGTGCAACATGATGGAGCAATGCAAGGCGTTCAGAATATCGCATCTTTGGAGCAACTTGTAAGAGGCTTCCATTTACCATTTTGCTGGCTCAACCGGGCTGCTTTAGAATCAAACAAAACAAAACTAAAAAAAGAAGAAGAAATGTAGAGTCAATGATTAAAATGATGACATTGGATTGCCAAGTACGGTTAGTATTGTAGATATACGCAAATAATTGAGTTCTGCCATCTTCCATCTTTATCTTCAATGCTGTACCAACATTTCTGATGCTGTTTTCTCCTTTGTTCCTTTTGAATGTGCGCAGCACTTTTTACAGCTCTGTTTTATTTGTGAAATGATGTCAAACATCACGAGTACTTCTTCTATGTTGGGTTAGTAATCGGAGTTATTTATCGCGATCTCCAACAAACCAAAATAGATTGCGCAAGAAATGATAAAGAGATAAAAATACAAGCTCAATATCACTCAATGTAGTGGACTAAAAGCAACGTTAACAAAAACACATATGTTGCATCAAAGCTACTCTCTCAAGCTAAATTTATCCATAAGGGTACTGAAGTCAATATAACAAACTAAATGTAGATGTTACCACCCACCTCTCAATTCAACAAGCATGTGCATAGCAACAGAAGCTTCAAAAGAACAATGAGCAAGAAACAAGCAATACAAATTTATGTATATGTGTCTAATTAACAATGACTAACACGAATTAGCCTCCAGGAAATATGAACAAAAACGTTGACAAAACGGAAGAGACGTAAGGGAGCCTTGATTCCAT
>NW_017805010.1:2592924-2627491 GCF_001891065.2 Hippocampus comes
AAAAACAACAAAAACAAAACAAAACAACAAATGTTGTAATGTGATTTTAATGAAAAAAGTAATATTGTATTTTGCTATGACATGTTCAAAATGTCTTGGTGACAATCATAATCGTAGTAAGTAAAAACCACCAAAACATTTGTCACTCAATGAGATACCATCTTAAATGAGCACTTATTGGTCTTTTCCATTCTGCTAAATAGCCGCTGTGTTCAAACTAACGAAACCCGTTTATTGCTTATTGTAACTTTCATAAGAACTTTCTCCCAGCGGATAGCTCGTATTTGATGGAGACAACAGGAAGAAGAATAAAAAAAACAGAAAGAAGAGAACAAATCGATGTGGTAGCTGAAGTGAAGCAGATTGTCAACAAGAACGGCCGACTGTTCGTGTCTGAAGTATTCACAGGTGGTGATACAACAGTGATGGACTGCCGCTATGCCTCAAGGTTCTAATAGAATGAAAAAAGCGACACCGCGTGTGAGTGTGTTTGCGTGTATTGTGAATGTGTGTGGCCAAATACGTGGGCTGGATGGTGAAGTATCTAGTTTGAAGTAGCAGCTATTGTTAACGTCGAAGGAGCATGTTCAAGCATCTGTTCCAATTACGACACGGAAATCCTGCATGGTAGATACACACAAACACACATTTATGCACAAACGAACAAAAAAAAAAAAGTGCTGGCAGCAGAGGATTGTGGTGGGTGTTTCATCAGGAGTGGTGACAGGTGTCAGAGCTGAGTTTGCATCAGATGGTGGGGCACTGCTACACAACGAGACACACAACAATCTCCTCTGACTGGGGCATTCCTCAGCAGAGAATTCTCTGTTCTTTCGCTGCTCGCCCTCTGCGCGTGTCCCTTTCCCTCTTGCCCAAAAGTGATCCTGATATTTTTACTTTTTCCTTGCCTGGATGATGATGCCCTTTGCCTTACCGCACCGCAAAATGTAACAGACGACATATCCCCTTGTTTACAGGGGTGGACCAACGTTCTGGTTCGTACTCAAGTTTTGACAACTGTTGCAACCAAACCAGAGGTGGTCATAATAAAATTAATGCTCATATTGATGCACATAAAAGCATTAGCAATTTCATTTTTGACAAACAAGATTAATAATGATTAGATGAATAGAAGGGCTGCCCAGTGGATGAGTGGTTAGCGCGTCGACCTCATAGTGCAGAGGTACCGGGTTCGATTCCGGCTCCGGCCTTCCTGTGGGTTTGCATGTTCTTCCTGTGCCTGCGTGGTTTTTCTCTGGGTACTCCGGTTTCCTCCCACATTCCAAAAACATGCATGGCAGGCTGATTGAACACTCTAAATCGTCCCTAGGTGTGAGTGTGAGCGCGGATGGTTGTTCGTCTCTGTGTGCCCTGCGATTGGCTGGCAACCGGTTCAGGGTGTCCCCCGTCTACTGCCCGAAGACAGCTTGGATAGGCTCCAGTACCCCCCGCGACCCTTGTGAGGATAAAGCGGATCAGAAAATGGATGGATGGATGAATAGAAGTGAACTGAAAAATCATGCAAATAAGTTACCAAATATGGCCCTTGACCTGGCTGAAAATATCCAGAAAATAATTTGAGGTGGTTAAAAAAAAAAAAAAAAAAAAAAGTGACTACGGGAGAGCGGAATTAAACCTGTGGGTGAGCAGAATGTGAGGAGAGGTGAAGCACGGGGGAAGAAGAGGAAAAGAAGCAAGGTTGGCTTCATGGGAGCAATTCACTCATTTATTAAAGTGGGAGATGAGACCTGAGGAGGGCAAGTTGGAGCGCTGCTACATGGGACTCATCCGAATCGGTTTGAGCTAAATTAATTCCCACATGGTCAACACACACACACACACACACACACACACACATTCACCTCAATACACCTACTTCTATTCCACAGAGTTAATCTTGCCCTCTGGCACCATGAAGTCAGTTTGCACAGTCTTAGTTGCGGCGAATGTTTTACATTCGCCACAGGGCAAAACACTGACATTTTGATCCAAGTTGTGGAAGGTGAGCCCTCATCAGAATTGAGTTTCTAAACCACACTGACTCCTGTGTCGCAACATGAAATTTGTTGTCAAACTATTCAAATAAAGCTTTTAGTTTTACATTCAGCCAGTTTAAAACTTTATTTTAATGCGGTGCAGTGGAGTTTTACTTTAATGCACTACATTACTTACTTTTCGAAGATGTACATTTTAAGTACAGTTTGGTTTTCATGAATACATTGGCAAAAAAAAAAATATTCTGTATTTTACTTTTATGAGGAAAATTACATTAATACATTTTAATTCAATCATTTTTTTAAGTAGCCTTTGACTGTTTTCCTACATTTCAGACTAGAGTAATAGCCACATTAGCTTACAATAATAAATACTTTTTAGAAATATCAATCACATCTGACAATTATGAAAGTAGACCAAATTTTACATCTCCTCGAAGCAGGCGTGAGTTGTGGCGCAGGTGGTGACGTGAGATATTGGTGAATTCCAGTGGGATGCCACCAGACAGATTGTGCGCTCCAGGCAAATGTGTTGGATGTCATCGTATTTCATTCATAAAAATAACAACAGCAAACCCTCGGAATCAGAGAAGAAATCAATTCATTGAATATCTTATTACGATCCATCCGTCCATTATCTGAGCAGCTTATCCTCACAAATGGTGCGGGCATGAGCAATGGGGTCTTGTCCCCTCTGTTCTGAAATGCTTCATTGGACTGTAACGTTAATCCGTGTGGACCCTCTTCCCTGTGGTGACCCCTTGACACGCACATGAACACTCCAGCATGTGCGTACGTGCACACACATATGCACACGCATACAAACTCTAGTCTATTTGTGTGTAAATGTGTGTCTTTAAGGTGCGTGGCCGAGTGAATGGGAGGAGCTTGGGGTCATTCGGCTGGGCAGTTTCTCTCATGCTTCCTTTAGTGTTGCGTCTCCTCCGTCGTGCTCATTGTGAGGGGTTTTACATTTTGTATTCATGTGAGTGACTGCTAGTCCTGTTAAAAAGAAAAATGGCTTGATGTACAACGGTGACAATTGCTCTAATTTAGTTTCCACTTCACTCAAAGCAAAAAAAAAAGATCTACCTTGCAGCGGCTCAATATGCGAAAAACTGCGATACTGAGGCACTCATAAGTCAAGGTACCACTGTGTAGTGTTCTGTCTACTACTACTTTCTCGATGTATACTTTAGAATGCAAAACACACACACAGGTTAACGAACATGTCAATCAAACGGTCAACTTCTATTCCAGCACAGTTTTTGTCGAACTGCGACACACCTAAAAGCATAAGATCATCTGCTTGCTGTCTTTCCATCTTACAATGACTTCCTATCAGCAAGGAGAGGTCCTAACCACAATGATATCAGAGATGAGGCAAGAACACTGATTGGCTACTGGCCATCACCCAGGAGGCCACCTTCCCGCCGCAACGCTGACACTCTGTGAGTATGATGGATGAGGATGTATCTCCGTGTGTTCGCGTGCGCACGCGCGTGTGTGTGTGTGTGTGTGTGTGTGTGTGTGTGTGTGTGTGTGTGTGTGTGTGTGTGTGTGTCAAGGGGTCACCAGAGTGAAGAGGGTCCCCACGGATTAGCGTTACAGTCCAATGAACCGTTTCAGAAAGTGGGGGACAAGATTCCATCGACCGGTTGGTTCATTTTACACACACACACACACACACACACACACACACACACAAAGGAAAAGGGAGCAATATGATGACCGCATCTCCGATGAGAGAGGGAGAATGAGACATCCGAACAATGTCTCAGTTCTACACATTAATATGGGTGCATTCCATTTGGGACTAGGTGCTACAGAAAGTAACGGATACGCTCAGCATGCGCAGTATCTCAATGAAGTGCTACGGGGGCATGTCTCTAATCCCAGTGGGTGTATCCATTTAATCAACATAGAAGAGTTCAGGGTTTGTATTTCCACACATCTCCTCAAACATGCTGCCTCTTAAGATCGTGCTCTCTCACTGTATAAAAAGAGTGCTGTATTGTATAACTTCTTGTTAGAGAAATCTATGAGCAAAATTGTATCATGTTTAAAGTTTCATTTAATTTGGGCACATCTAAACGTTTGGGTGCGTATCCAGCACCTCCAAATGCCTGTGCACATAGGCGCCGGCCACCTGGCCGGAGGGCTGTTGAAGTCCACAATTAGCACGTCAATGCAGGTGGGCAATCACAGGGGAGGGGGCGAAACTCGGTCACAAAAGGGGAATGAATAATTTGGGAACAGCGGTTGAACAACAAAAGACGAGTTGAGAACACCCGTCGCGCCCAGGCGACATTTGTCGTCCGCAAAGTCTGCAACATGTTAATTCGATGTAGACCAGACAGAAAAGGCGCCAACGTACCGGTGGTTCAAGTTTAAAAAACAGGTAACCAATCACCACCGAGGGGCCGGACCGGGGGTGCGGTATGCAAATGTCGGGGGCAGTGTTTTCCTTGTATGTTACAATAAAAGTCGGAATTGGCGGGAAGGGAGAGAGAGAGTGTGATCATCGGAGCAACTACCGTCGTTCGCTCTCAGAGATCCCCTCCCGCCGATATTGAAGACAATTTTCCTGTGTGCCGAGTCATTTCTTTAACTTTGTCCGAGAAAATCTCTGACACTTCTTCAGCTGATGCATCACATTCACCAGTTATGTCTGTGGTTCTAAAAAGAAATAATACCACACTTCCTAACCTGATTTATGATAAAAATGTCATTTTAAATAAGGACACAAAACGCGCACGTGTCTGTTTTTTATTGAACAAACGTACACAAGAGTATCTTAAATTTCCCCAGTGTGGGACAAATAAAGGATATCTTTTATCTTAAAGGGGAAGTCAAGTTGAAAATGTTCTTTACAATAATATGTTCTTTGCACCTTCGCTAGTCTAAACACGGCCTTCTGATTTGTTTCGGATTAATATTGCGTTTGTGGAATATGAGTGAAGCAACAAGATCCAATCATTTTTTCAATTGTTTCTAAAGGTGTTTTTTTTTTTTGTGTGTGTGCATGCAAATACTTGCTTTGTTTTTCTACTTTCTCCTTTTCATAATTTATGCTGCTGCAAATTGCTAATTTCTGCATTGTGAGACAAATAACGTTTTTTCTCTTCTTCTTCTTCATTTTTAGCCATCTCTGAGGGCGGCCATTTTGCCACTTGATGTGAACTGAAAGTGACATCGCAGTTGCTCAGGGCTCAGGTGACGACTAATCATGAATCAACTGTTTTGTGAAGTTGGGTTGGTTGGAGCGGCCCATGATGGATGTGAATTGGAAACCTTTGTATTTTGCTTTCACGGTGCTAATGACTTCACCGTGCCATTTATTCATGTTTTTGGACACCATCCAAAGTGTTTTTCTTTTCGTAGCATATACATATACCGGACATGCTAACTCCTATTGTGGAACACTCAAAGGCTGCTGAAACATTTGTCTGCTCTGAGTTCAGAGATATTGATCCGACACCATCCATCTCTAGCATGGTGGTCTGTGGCCCGGGTTGGATCACAACAAGGTTGGAGAAAAGATAATGCATCTGACCTCTTCTCCACGGACTGTCCAAAACTCTTCACGCACGTCTCTATTTAGACGACTGTAGTTCTGTGTGTTATCTCTGATGACCAAAGCGTGATTGCGTGTCAATGTGGATGCTATCGAAGGCCAGATAAAGAAGAGGATGCTGCTCGGAGCCACTAAAAAGATGCAATTAGATGAACCGGATTACTTAACCGAAACCTATTGGAGTTTGTTGCAGGTCACGAACACATTCTTAATAATCCCAGTGCTTTGCAGCAGCTGGAGTGGAAAAATAGAACGGGGAATGTTAACAAAGTTCTTGGTTCCCGTTCATTCTAGCTCTGAGACTCACCCCTGTGCTCCGTTCCAATAAGAAAAGTTTTCATCTCCATTGCTCAAATGAAGAGATTCCCTCGACTGGTGTCAGGTGTAAAGGAGGCCAGGCCCCATCGCACCAGACGAGCAGACACTTGCATTCCATGAAAGACACTTTGAACCGTAAGAACTCTTTTGCAGAGTCCACCCACTCATGGCAAGTCCCTGACGATGGGGGATTGAGAGCGCGTTGGAAAAAGGCAGTAAAGCAGCCAAGATAAAAACATAAAAAGTTCATACCATTGGAGGCTGAGAGCCTGACACTTAAAAATGTGTGCGCAATTAGAAGTCATGACGGAATCCGCCAATTTCAACAAAGGTAGCTTCCCTAACACACATCGCAAAGAAGCAACTTCATTACGGGATCAATCAGAATGTAAGGAATAAATCATTCCCGTCTCGGCAGATACAGTCATCTGGAATAAATGATTCAACGCTCGCCGTGAAGGAAGAAAGTAAGTCAGGTAAATGACAGGGAATTATTAAGCAGTTATTGAGGAAGCAAAGGCGCGGGTTGTGTCATGAACCTCAAGTAAGGTTTCAACTGCGGAGAGAGAGTGCGTACACATATTTTCTCTCCCAATCTGAAACATCATCAAACCCCAGGAGTATATATGGTCAATATTATTTGGAACATTCGGCATGTTCTTGTCGTCTCCCAGCAGACCATCAATGAGCTGCGCTTGGAATTGCTCCCTCATCCCCCTTTCCAGCAGAGACCTTGCCCCATTCGGACTTTCACCTGTTTGGTCCCTTAAAAGCGTTCATGAGAGTCAAAAGTAACAAAATAATCAAACTAAAATTGAATAAAAAAACATTTTCATTGATGGAATAAAATAAAAACTGTTTAGATTTCTTTTCTGACTAACTGCAACAAAGTTTACATTTCTAAAACCAAGTACAACTGACAATAATTATCGCGAAAATCTCATTTGTTTCCATCTTTGTCAATTAATCTGACACATGAGCTTTTGGGGGTCATTTTAAATGTCTTCATTTCGGATTGACGGGACAGAATTCAAACAACAAAAGCCAAAATAAAATTTAAAAAAATACAATCATGAAAAATCCAAACCTATTTTGGCCTTGATTTTGGCAAATTATAGTCTGACTGATGATAAAAGAAGCTCCACAACAAAGAACACTAATCTTTTGATAGAAACAATTTCTTTGACTCCATGATGTGAGGAAACTGACCACAGCCCTTTAAAGCTATGCGGGCCAACAAAAAATTGTGACAATTGATTGTCCAAAGGGGACTTTTGCGTTGTGCAAATTGGAATCATGTTTTTTTATGAATCTGCAGAGAGAATTCCTCCACACATTTATAAAGCAGTCCCCTGGCGGCGTGTGCAAGCTTGCAACTAGGCCACAGTCACAACTCCTCCCCCCTATGTTTTACTGCGGATGCTCCACCTTTCGCTTCTCATCTCATCTGTCTCTCTCCATTAAACACGACGGCGATCAGAGAAGCATCTGGAGATGCATCTTTAAGCTTTAATACACTTTGAATAATTAACAGACAGACACACACACACACACACACACACACACACACACACACACACACACACACACACACACACACACACACACACAGAGTGAGTCTATCAGTGGCAGACGGACCCAGAGGGAGAAGGGAAGCTCACTCGATGCCAGCCTCAGACACGGAGCCTCTGAGTCGGGTTTGCCCGGTACTGTGTGGCAGCCTGAGTTCCGGCCGACACACGCAATGAAAAAAAAAAAAAAAAAAAAAAAAAAAAAAGCTGTGGAGGTAATAGACAGAAAGAAAGGATGTGTGCTTCTTTCTAAGTGACATGTTGCGGTTAATGGCGGGAGCGCTGGCATGGTTATACTATGAGCTGTGAAGCACGCGCACGTACGGTGGCACACACAAACCCACGCACACACACTTTTGTGTTGACTGCAGCAGTGAGGCGACACAAAAATATGAACGCCGAGCCAGCTCACTTATCATACTGATATATTCTGCAATTAACACAGAGAGCAACACCGGCACACCTATCTTGTGTTCACCTGCTGTTCATCTGGAACCCAACATGGCCTTCTTCTGATTATCAATGAGGCCAGAGGTTCAACTCCCCACGGAGCTGCTACAGTATGCAGTATCGACTGATTTGTATTCTATTTATATTATGGAATTAGGTCAGACTCGTGGGATGAATGTGCCTCATTTACCAATGCCTGGAGTAGGGGGAAACATTTATTCTTGAATTCCATTGAGACACTTTCCAAAACAAAAGTGTGTATCAGCAATGTATACGAAAAAATGTTGCTCGAAAGTCAAACTTCGGAGTTCTGTCGAGGAACATCAGCGCGGATGAATAACGGTTTCGCTGCAGGCGGACTTTTCACCGGTTGTTGTCGTTTACTTATGTGACACGAAGTTATTGCTTGGGTGTTTACGTTGTAAAATTTATAGCTATTTATTTATTTTGATGATGATAATGATGATGATGATAATGACAATAAGAAAAATCTGTCCATTCATTTTTTTATAGCGTTTGTCCTCATTCCGGTTGCCAGAGATATTGCGCAAGAGGCGGAGTACAGTTTGGACCGGTCACCATTGAATCGCAGGGTACATAAAAAAAAACGACCATTCACAATCAAACCTGAGGAAAAATTTGAGTCTGCAACTAACCAAACATGCATGTTGACGGTATGACACGCACACGCAAGAACATGCTAAATCCACACAGGAGGGCCTGAACCGAGGTTTAACCGTTTCAGGGACGGCGGTTACTACAGCGGACAGTTTATCATGTTATCAAGTTACAGGTTATCGTTATTGTTGCATGAAAGGGTTAAACCCAGGTCCTCTCGACTATAAGGCAGACACGCTAAACACTACTGCAACGTGCCAACCACAACTTCACTTTGCTGCCATAGCAAAGAATGTCAGTCAAAATGTTGTATGCGGAAATGATGGTGCCATTTTGACATTGAGTGGAGACCGGCCAACATCTGAGAAAAATATTTTGTTTGACCATTGGAAATGTAAAATGTTGATGTAAAGGTCGGATAATCAGTTCAATTTTAAGACCAATTTACATTTTTGTGCCCAAAGTCAGCAGGGACGAAAATTATCTGAGGATCATCCCTTTTTAAAATTTTTTTTTTTTGTTTAATCAGAAATGCACGTAAAACACTTGGAAATCAATTTTTTTTTTTGCGCTGTTTCTGAATCTGCCCTAGTTTTTCTCTCGCACATTAAGTTTTCATAACAATAATAATAATAATAATAATAGTAATAATGATAATACTGAAACTAAGAATAAGAATAAGAATAATGCAACAATAATAGAATATGTAATACAGTTAAACATATTCATGACTTAGAGTTAGGTTCAGCAACAGTTGGAATTTTTTTTTTCTGAAACGTCATAGCTATAAATTACAACACAAGGTAAAAATCTGTGTTTCAAAAAACAAAAATAAATATATCTTAAGTACCTGAAGGAAAAGAGACCCTTTTTTTTTTAAATCAGCATTAAAAACAACAACAACATCAACAACAACAAAACATCAAGGGACACAAAAGCCGTCTGTGATTACAATTTGCTTTTGTCCAGTGTTATCCGTTGGTTGAATTTTTTTCATGAGCAGGTTTCAGCGAAAACTACACTTGATTTGATTTCCAATAACCTTTGGGGAGAACCCATATGGATAAAAATGCTAATAGAGGGATTTATTTTTCATTTACCATTGGAGCTATGATGGAAGCATCACCCCATCCGGCCCAAACCCACCAAGAATGGAAATGCTATCTACATTTTTTTTCCCCATATAATTTTTCTATTGCTTTAATATGCCAGAATGGGAATGCAGTCATAGGAAAGAACCCCCGGGCCCGGTCGGATCCACCAGCTAAATGTTGTAGTCAGTGGAGCAAAGACAATTTGTTTGTTTCTGTGTTTGTTTGTCCTTCTGGTGTTTGTTTTCTCACTGTTTGTGTTTATGCACATTTGTTGTTGATGGCCTGCTCGAGTGTTTCTCCAACTAGCAATTTTCTGCCTGGTCGCATCTCACGTGCTTCGCTCTTTATCGGCTGTCACAACACTGTGGATTTATATATATTTACAGATCCAGGAAGAGACATGGAAGAATTAAATTTAAGGGGCCAAACGCATCTGTGAAAATAGCAGAGTACAAGTACTAATTTCCTGTGACTTCCATCGATGCCTTTTTGTTTTTCTCTTCCAACTATGATTTGAAGTCAGCCTGAGCAACATCAACAAATGCCTTTGCCCTCCCAAGGCTTGTCGTGTGACTTCAATCACTCTGGCATGTGACTACTAATACCTGAGGAAGGTTTTCCAGGCAATATGTGTAGACAGTATGTGGCGTTCAGCAAGGCTCACACAGTTTATTTTTAGACCTTTTTTTTAAACCACTCAATTGTAAAAAAAAAAAAAAAAAAAAAGGCCATGTTGCGATTGCACTACTTACTATTCCCGTTGCCGCACGGGCGTTCGTGTGTGCTTTGCCTCAGACAGGAGGACAAAAAAAAAAAAAAAAAAAAGAAAATGAAATGAATGAATTTTTGTTCACACTGACTAATTTGACACAACCAAGCTGCATGTTTTCTCTTCCCTTGTATGTCAGGTCTATCAACAGAATCCCGCTAACAATATGTAACTATGGTGATCACTGTCGATTACATGTCACGCGCATGTGTACCAAGTGAGATTCAAAGTGGCTTGGTAGCCATGGCAACATCTGCATTGAGATAAGCAAAAGGTGGCATTATAACCCCTCGCCAATTTGGCCAATCAGGCTGTCAAGCAAAGGCAGCGCCACCACAATGGCGAATCCATGAAAGCGGGAGAATCATTCACATGGACAGACGGTGCGCTACTTGCAAACATCACATGAATTTTGCAGTTGTTGCTTTTGACGATTGCTTGTGACTGAGAATGCGTTTTGCATGAGGAAGAGAAATTAAAATTCATTGAACATTAGCAGAGACCCTACTCCGGTGTCCCAATGGTGGCACTTCAAGTTTTTATCTAGATAAATGTTAAATTAAAAAAAAGGCATCAAGAAAAATGCAATGGCTTCTTCTTTTGTCCTCGTCAAAAGGTTTTGTGGAAAATACAATGGCAACGAACACACAGGCGCAGTTAACATTTTGGGCACACCTTCGAACTCAATAGCATAAGTAACTTTTGACTGGCACTGTGCGCATAAACAACCTAAAATAATGTCATCATTACCGTATTTTCCAGATTATAAATCACAGTTGTTGTTATATATATATAAAATATTTTCTAACATGCATTTTATGGCTGGTGCGATTTATACTCCTGAGCGATTTATAATCCGGAAAATACGTTAAAAAATCACATCATGAATGACCTACCAACTGTTCTATTCCCAACAGTAGATAAAAACTCACCAAGTTGTATTGAGGCCACTAACACAACTGTTCACGACAACTGTTTTGCATCGGCCATCATACACTTCTCGACTAACGTCCATCAATACTCACAAATAAAGTTAGATACAGATAAATAAAGACAGCTAGATAGTTCTATTGTGGTGTTCGTTTGATTGTGAAAAGGAGATAACCAACCTGTGAGGCGTTGACGCGTCCCTCCTGGAAGGAGCAGTCGCTGGCATCCTGTGTGCATATGTGCCGATATTTGCACCAATGGCAGGGAAACTTTCCATCGACACAGGACAGGCACCTGCACGTGTGACAGAAAGTGGTCAGCCTTGATGAAATAAAAAGCTAAACCCATTACATAAGAGCCCATTTCAGAAGAAGAAAAATATACATCAAGGAAATCTGCAAAGTAAAAACATATCTTTTGGCTGAAGTTATTCATACGTTATTTAAATGTCAAATGTAAATTGGAGTTTCATGTTATTAAAAATTGTTTGCACTTGTATTGCAATTCAGAGATGTTCAAGTTCAGTTGGTCTCCCAAGTAGGAGTAGAAAATACATGCAAATGTTGGGATCCAAAATACTTTATTCATACACACTGTGGTCTGATGAAATTGTAATGTGCAGAAACATGTCGACAATATTTGTGGAAGAAATAAGGTAGAAGTGATCTTTCTTGGCTGATCAGCAATTGAATGGTTATAATCATGAAAATCTGTACCTGACTATAATGAAATGCATATTCATCTAGAATACATCATGTCACAAATATGATAAACATTGAAATGTTTCACAAAACAAACATTTTCAATGTGTGCTCTGTAAAAGGTTGTCTTTTTAGGCACTATTTTCGTGCCCACCGTAGGTTTTCTGCAAAACCTGTCCTAACTGCGCATGGATGGAGTTTTTTTTTTTTGTTGTTTTTTTTTTTATTTTGCGTGCAGGTAGAAGCAGGCGTTTACTCCTTTATGGAAGCTGCTCCTTTCATTCCATTTAAATTCAGAATAAGAGAGGCGCACGGTCTACATGGATTTTGTCCATGCGGGAGATTGATTTGTGCAAAGTATGGTCAAAAGGAACTGCAAGCAGACGTCCACTTGCAGATGATGTGAAGTTGACCAAGGCAATCACAGATCACCGCTGTGAAGTATGCATTTGGAGGCCGCTCTCTACCCTGATTATTCATGTCCGTGTGTGGCTCCCCAACATCCTCCAACAGATACAGTATAGGGTATTTTCCGCACTATAAGATGCATCTAAAAGTATTCAATTTTCTTAAAAGCCAACATTGCGCCTCATAATCTGATGCACCTTTATATGGATCAATATTTTTTTTTCTTGGACGTAATATTTAAAATGTTCTGTCAAGTGCTTTGTGAACCGCTGCAGCGGTTGCGAAAGCTTTACATAAATAAAGCTGTATTGTATTGTATTGCAGTCCCTTTAGCGTCGCTCCATCTAGTGGATGCATAATGCAACCGCAGCCTCTATTCTAGGCTGTATTCTATGCACCTTATAATGTGGTGCACCCTATATATGAAAACTGTTTTAAAATAGGCCATTCATTGAAGGTGCGCCTCATACTCCGAGGTGCCTCATAGTGCGGAAAATATGGTGAATTTTGATCTTGAATGTGCCTCCCACATGTGCGGATGTGCATCACAGCAGAAGTAGCGATGACATTGAAATGACAAGTGCAACCATGGTCTTGCGTATTACGACTTTATCCAGGCTGTCAGCAAGACCAGAGTGGAGGATGAAAGCATCACAGAGAGATACAAACCAGAGGAATCCACTCCTCTCTCCTTATGCTCCATTCTTGGAGGCTTTAAGTGAAATAAGCTGGCAGTCGAAGATAAGCCGTTTCCCCCAGAATGCCTGTTGTCTTTCTTTCTCAAAAATCAGGAAGGACAGTGTATAAAAACACATATTCAGAAGCTGATTAGTTGACGAAAACAAGATTATGGCAACCATTACTTGACAATGTGAGCGACATCTGTGCAGTTAATAGTGAATTGTAAACCTTTCGATGCACCGCATGCTATGAGGTGAACCCAAAGCGAAATGACAGCAAACTATTTCATAGTGGAGCATGTTTCCATGTCAATGCCAGATAAAATCACATTTAAATCCGAATGAAACATCCATCCATCTATTATGGCACCGAACCTCTCGAGGGTTGTGTGCCTGCTAGAGGTGAGTACACCCTGAACTGGTCGCCAGCCAATTGCAGGGTAAATATTGACAAACATCTATTCATATTCATAATTTAGAATATTATTGTGAGGGGATTGAAAAACTAAAGCTGAAGAGAAATTGCAGTTCCAGGAGGATACTCACAAGCAGCAATAAGCTCTTGAGGGCTGACTGAGCTGCAGGATGAGATACACAATCGATGGTCGAGGATTAACACAGGGTCGGTGAGAGGTGCGCGGAGGTTATGCTAACAATCTGTTTGTGAAGGGAGCTGGTGAATCAGAACCTCCGCACTATTAACCATGGGCTTTATTGATCGCCGCTTGCACCGCTGTGCGTATGCATGTGCGCACCGTGTGAGGCACTTGGAGTCAAGCCAGACAAAATACATAGAATGGGACACCATTTGATGCACAACATGTCACCTACATTGACAGAACAGGATTCCTCTGGGTCACCGCGATACTGGCGTCCACGGGTGGAGCTGTCAATGATTTGGACAACTGGCTTGGGCTAAGTATACTGCTACATGAGAGTCAATAAGCCCCCGCCCCGCAGTCAACGCCACTATTTACAAGGCCTAAGCAACAGAGTCAAGTCAAACACTTTTTCATCCTCTCCGAGCTCATTTTCTGTGGTGAGAATCAATAATACAAATATTTTGAATTGCTTGCACAGCTAACCCATTCGGAATTTCAAGGAAGATGTACCGCCAAACCTCGGTTTTCGAACGTCCCTGTTATCGACCAAAACCGGATTTCGACCAGAAAATTCGAGATTGTTACGCCTCGGATTACGATCGAAAACCGTTTTTCGACCAAACTGTGCAAATCTGAATACACTACTCGACTCCTCTCGGCTTCCTTACACGAGGAAGTGATGCTTCCTCATATAACGTTCATTGTGAGCAGACGCGTTTGTTGTGATTTCCGCAACTCTGACCGTTTTTTTTTTTTTTTGTTATTCCTGCATAGCGTGTTAGCCCCTAATCATGGGCTAATTAAATTGTTTCAAATTTCGAACAAATCGCTTTTCGAACAGCCTTCTGGAACAGATTATGGTCGAAAACCGAGGTATGACTGTATTTATTTTCACAGATGGCTGGTGCGTTTACGGAATGGTCCAGGACATCATGGGCAGCCCTCCGCGATTATTTTTCGGCGCAGTACTGCCGAACCCCGTCGCCAAGTATGTTTCGGCGCATGACGACCCGTCGACGACAACTTTTCAACTGCCGTTTGAGTCACATTGGCTGCTTTATTACCCTTTTGTTTCTTTGAATGAATGTGTATTTCAGCTTTGCTAATAAGGTTGGACAAAAATGTATTGACTTGGCTGGTTTGATTCAAACTACTGTGTATGAATAAATCCACCAACACAAAAACAGGACTTTATTGGTGGAGGTCAAAATGGCCATTGTGCACTGTTCGGATTATTACTTTTTGAAGGAATCGCTACAAAAGTCTCATGAGAAAGACGGCCAAATAGGTGTGATATGCAGTCAAACTAGACATTGTCTAATGAGGATCCAAAGCAGTCATGAAATGGTGCATTTAGCTCTCAGCTCTTCAGCTATAGAAGAAAATGAGAAGATTCTCAGCGGGGGACTGAGACTCATTATAAGATATTATTGCATCTTGTCACACTGAAGTCCAAAAGAAGCGAGTATGATGGTCTCAAACCCCAGTTTAATTAAAGCAGGTCACACATAGTGGAAAATGGAGCGCTAGCAAGAAAGGAAGGACTTTATGCTTGTGTAACTGCAGGAAACTTCCTAAACAGATGCCAGTACAAAACACCACGTAAGTATACCGAAGCTTGCATCGTTCTCAAAGGAGGTGACAAAATTGGGTTTTTTTTCTTGACATACGAAGCCATGTTGGGTGGTGGTTGAGTGTGGGCCCCCTCTTTCGACATTCTTTTCACTTTTCAGCCTTTTCATATTCAAATGCGGTGGACCCCAACATTTTCGGGGTGTTCTTTTGTACCATTTATTTGAAATGAAGTACAAACCTGAACAAGAGGTGTTGAGGGAACGCGCATTCCAAGTACTTCAGTGATACCAAAGGCCACATGCCTGACTGGTTGTCAAACTTAAGTGTATTTCATTGTTTTTGAATTTTGCATTGAGAGTGTAAACCGTCTTTTGGTGACATTTGCGAATGCCGGATGCCATTGGAGGCTGAGAGGCTGATGTGACTTTATGCATGATCATGTGTGTATCTGTGATGCGACTCCCCTGTGAACTCTACTGATAAAATAAGAGTGCATTGTTTTCCTCTTTTACGATCAACATTGGGTAACTTCTTTTTACACTTGACATGACAATTGTCAGGGTTGAGCTGTTTTGGACCAACAGGTGGCACTGTAGGGCTCCTCCTACAGCAGCACACCTGTTGGTCGTTGTGTCATTAGTAGGTTGTCTGTTAAATGGACTCCCGGCGAGGCCACTCGGTATCGGGTCATTGTTTCTGTAGCTGCCATTGCTTTTGTTGATTAGTGTTTGTGCTTTACTGCCATGGATTTTTGTTTGTGTTGCTTTTACTTTGCTTTTGCGTCTGCCATGGGCTTTTATTTGTACTTTAGATTCTTGTTGTTTTCAGGACTTTGTTCTCGATGTTGTTTTCTCAGTGTCTTGGTTAATACAGTTTGTCGAGTTCACACTGCTCTTCCCTCCTGCCTGCTTTTCGGGGTCCTTCACCACCACATTCTTGACAACAATAAATACATCAATCAGTATTGCGTCACCTCTTCATGCATTCATCATTAAATTTTACCGTGTTACACATAACAGTGGTTAATTTTTTTTAAACACTTTTATGACTATTATTTTTTTCCTTTGATGCCAATTAGCCTAGTACACATTATAATATCCTAGCACAGTGCTAGCTTTTTTTTAATTCTGAATTAAAAAAAAAAAAAAAAAGGGGGTTTTGATTTGTCCTATTTAACTCATCTGGTGTAGGTGCCCCAAAAACATTTTTGTGTTGTATGCCATTTCTATTTTTTTCAGACTGTGTTTCTCGAAAGGGGAATTTCCTACTCATCCCAGTCTTTCCCCTCACGGCACTCACTATTGTTTTTTTTTTTTCCTCTCTTCCTTTTAAAACATGCAATATTCCTCCTCCCGCATGCTCATCTAAACTACACAAAGCTTCTTGTGTTCTTTGTATTAACAAATGTCTAATATTGTCAAAGGCTGTGTAAATAGCCAGCAGCATCCTTTGCTGTGCCAACTTAGTGCCTTCTGTCTCTTTGAGGGACTTCTGAGTGCGCACCTGTTCATGTGCAATGCATCACACACCGGCGAATGTGGAGCTCGAGTTTGTCTTGTGTGGAGCCCACGCACCAGCCCCGCCGGGTTGCTCGCTAGCCCGCAGGCTGCTCCGCATCTGAGCCTGATGCACGTGCGCGCCCGCCGTTGCTCGTCAGATGTTGTGCGTCTGCTTTTATGAGCCTGTGCGCTCTCATCCTCCTCATGCCCATGGGGAGGGGAACTCCATTATCTACCACTGAGTGCTGCGGCCTCTGTGCCAGGCTTCCTACAGGCGAGGTCAAAGATTAAAAGTAGCAAGCTGATACTAGAGGGAGGGGAGCGGCTGGGGGGTTGTATAATATGTGGTTTTATGTTACTGCGGAAGTGACTTCACTGTAGGTTAACGATGCCACGGGAGTCCTAAGGGGGGCAGTGTCAAAGGAGGAAAAAAAATGCATATCCAGTAAGCTACAACAAACAACAAAAAGCTCTGACTAAACGGATCAAAGATTCAGCTCGGCCTCGCGGCCTGGACGAGAGGCGCAGGTGAGCCCTTTCACCAAGCTCACTCCATTATGCTGCACAGACAGACCAGCTCGAGCTAATTATTGGCCAATTACTATGCAGATATATGCAGGGCCAAGAGCAGAGTGCAGGCAATGAAATAGGCTTGATGAACGAGAGAGGGACAGGAAAAGTGAAGTGTGGGGACGATGGCTAAGAGGGGTCGTGGTCAGGAAAAGGTGGGACGAGATGAGGGAAAGGTGGAAAAGGCAGGGATGAAATCATAGCTGTATGGGGAAGAATGGAGTGATGGAGAAGATAGAGAGCAGGACCCGTTTCATGGGCTGTCTGGGAGTAAGACAAGAGAAGAGGTATGCTTGGGTTGGATACAGTACTGCATGGCATAATATTAATAATACATGCAATTCATCACATAGAAATAGTTATAGACGACCACAATGTCATATCTAGATATACATAGATGTGGGTTTTTTTTTGGTTTGTTTTTTGTTGCTGGGAGGGCTTCTATTTATCTTGATTTTTTTTTTGGTTGTTTTGTTTTTTTGTAATTGTGCAAGTGGATCAGTATGCTTATCAAGTCAAGTATTCATTCTAACATTATAACATCTCTATTTTCAAGTTTAGCATGAGGTGCACTCTAAATTAGAAACTGATTTGCTCTGCTCCTGTGCCAGGTCAAGGTGCGCAAAGTATGTTTATAGAGAATTGCAAACAGACCTTCACAGGCTGCAGAGAGGTGAACGAAATTCCCAAACAAGTACAACAAGGCTGGTAGAGGCACAAAAAAAACAAAACAAAACAGTTTTTATGCGTGAGTGCAGCTGCGCCATCAATGAAAATCGAGCCCAAAGTCTTCAAAATATCATTGTTTATATGATCTTCAGTGATTGCTTTGGTCATTCTTTCAGTATCAGTTAGTGGTTTCTTTGTTTCTTTGAATTCGGTGTGCTGTATCCGTGTACTTTTGTCTTTGTCATTTTTGTTAATGTATGAGCCCAGGCAAAGACAAATTTCTGTCCCCCAACGGTTTTAGATGAATAGTGTATAGTTTATTCTTGCTCGACAGGGGAAACAAAAATGAGGTGCACATACTAATTCTAGCATTGAGGCATTACGCAGTCAAGGATGCAATGACAACACTACAGTGGAAGTCACACACTGGAGCAGCCTGGAGTCATGAGTCCATGAAATTGTATTCATTTTTATTTCCCCTTAATCTTGCAGGTCAGTTCAAATAAGAACATTTACTATCCAACTGTCTCCGCTAGATAGCATTCTTCAATTTAGGGATACACACACTTTCATACCACAAGAAAAACAAGTTCCGAATAATATTTCTGCAAGCAAATTTCTTTAGTTGGCATACACTTGCTCCCGTTAGATTAGGCCTCGTTCACTGCATATTTATTATCAAGCAGTTATTTGAGCTGGGCCATTATATCACTTTGACCTTTCCACTTACCGTATTTTCCGAATTATAAGACGTTCCTTAAAGCCTATATTCCGATGTGGCACTAGCACTATAAATAAGGAAAGTAGTAGAAAGTCCACAGTGATATCGCAGCAATACTCAAGTCACCCATTTCATTAGGTGTGCCAAAGTGGCCTAATCTAACACGACACTAATAGTCTACCACCCTCAAATTGGCAATGTCACAGCAGAAAACCAAAAATGTATATTTGTATGGGAGAAGTAAATATACTTCGAAAAGATTAGGCAGCAGTTGTTGGCAACCAAGCTTGACTGCATGTCTTAGTTTTGCATGGTTTGGGATTGATTTATCACTTCACCCATCAGTAGTCTTATCATTGCATGAAATGTAATTAACGCATTGATTTGTAGAAATGACCTGAAATCCGATAATGAATAAGCAGAGGTCACACATTGTTCTATTCACTCGTTATCATGATCCGTTATTTCCAGGCTCTGTTGCTTTCCAGAAAGAATTGCAATGGACTTGGATCAATGTCTTGCACAACTCACCTTCTCGCTGCACAAATGATGCCAGACCACCACCAAGGCTAATAATCCTAGTCTAAATCAGCACTACAGTATATTGTTCTCCTTCATGGACACCAACCGCAGCAGGTATGTTGCGTATGCCTGAAATGCGTCATGAGAATGAGTATTTTTTCATCTGCATTTTGTTGACTGAATTAGCTGGTGGATTTGCATTATTGGTCTAAATAAAATGTGCTGTTTTGTCCGAATTACAACCTGCTTAACTGAAGACATTGCGGGCAAAATAAACTGTTGAATCAGTTGAGTACCCCTGGTCATTTACAGTCCAACTTGATTTATTTATTGATTAAAGCAGATTAAGGTTGTTTTGCTTTGTCACCACAACACAGCCGTGTTGAGAATGTATGTAGAGACCACCACGATACGGGGTTTTGGTCTGCATCCGTGTTTGATTTCTGTGTTCACAAATGCATGATATACAAAAAAATTAAACGACAACTTACGATCGGTGGACACTGCAGTTGTAGAAGATAAAGTCCACACTGGCAAACGTCTTCCCTGTCTCCTTTGACCTCAGGTACAGTTTTATTACACGCCGGTCACCTATGAGTCAGAGTTAGAGAAATAGCCATGCCTTTTATGACGTGCTCAATCGGCAATATTCCTTTATTTACATTTGACATTTGTACTCCAGTTAAGTGTGTGCGAACTGTTTCATGAACCTTTCATTACTGTCAAATCTGAGTCAATATATTTAGAAATGTTAAGTGCCTCATTGCACAGTATGTTTTCACTTTTGCATAGTTGACATTTTCACATTGAGTGCATTTCTGCGTCAAAGACTCCAGCTGATTCAATAGGATTTCATTTGACCTGTTTAGATTTGTATGGTGTTCTGATGTACAAACATTTTCAAACCCAAATATTTGTCAAAGGAATATTTCTGAAAACCTATTCCACAGTTGTGGCCCTTGAGACTTTGATAGAATGTTACCTTGGTTGCGCGTGATGGGAGCCACCTCCTTTGTAGAGGGGGACAAGCAGAAGATCCGGCCACCGTAGATGCGTCCTTCTGTTTCGACGTAGTCTTCAAAAGAGCAGTTTACTCCGGCAGACAGACTGGGCACATTTTGGGTCTGAAGTACCAACTGGGAGGAAGAAATGTTCGGGTAAATAATACAATTAAACATGTATTGACCTTGGAAGATGGAAAACTTCCAGAAACAGCAGACAAGTTTGAGACTTTATGTTTAAGGAACGTTTGGCTCTGTATCGACCAAGTCCTATTGTTCTAACCATTATCTACACAGCTGTTTGGTTAGGTAAATAATAAATACAATAGAGTCTCTGGACAGGCACAGACTCAGAATGTTGATTTTTTTTTTTTTTTTTTGTTCTTGGTTGGGTTTGAATTTGCCCGAATGACTCCTCTGGACTTTGGATTTGTCTTTTTATTCAAGCAAATCTCAAATCTTGATTTCACAGACAAACAGGGTGAGAGAGTTTCCAAGTTTATTATAGTTCACTAATATTGAAAAAAAAACCTTTCTTTCACAAAATAAAATGAAATGGAGGTGTTTAAAAAAAAAAGACAACTAACTTATATGGCATTGTCTAAATGGCCTTGTTTCGTTTTTTTTTTTTTTTTTCCCCCACCTTTACCAATTTAGTTTTTAGTACATTAGGTTTTTGGGTTGATTTGTAATGTCCAACCATCGATTTAACAATTTTGGCAATGAGGGGGGTGGGGGGGGAATCTCTCGCATGATTGCGAGACATGGAAGATTAACGGCAGCACCCCATTTGGGATTTCTCTGATTATGGAAAGCAAGTGCCGATCTAATGTCGTGGAAGAAGATCTCTGAGATATCTAGACCCGTTCTTTTTTGAAGTTGCAAAAAACGGTAGCGAAACCGCCATGATCGTACTGGACTTCTTCCACTGTCACCCAAATAATTGCGAGTCAGTAAACATGCAGAAATATCAACGTCAGGTGGATGCACTGTGACTCCATCGTCCATAATATTGATCAGAAATTTGGAATGCATCAAATATAGAAGGCAAAGTACTTTTTGTACGATTTCTTATAACGATCACATACAAGTCTGTTGTCTGCACCGACAGTACATGTCCTAGTCCTAGTTTTCGCAACCCCACAGATACTGCAAGATCTTCTACCTGCACTTCGGACATGGTGACCGAGATGGTGTCGGGTTGGACAGAGAGTCGGACACACTGATCCACTCTCGTGGTGAAACGCTGTGGTTCCTCCGCCCGCTCGCAGTGATCCTTTCTCGAACATCTATGAGAGAAGAATGTAATGTGTGCTTGTTCATATAAACTGCAAGCTAATCACAAGATATTCTGATCAAAATAAATGTCCCTTAAAAATTGGTAGGGTATGAATAGGACAGGCACAATATGCATCTCTTCGGGGGTTTAGGTATATCTTAAGAACAGGATTTTCATATTCGCAGGATATAAGCCAATATTAACAATTGAGGTGGACACAGTGGATTGTGTAGCTTATTTTACTCTTGGTCTAATACAAATCCTGCTTCTCCCACCTAAAAGATTTATTGGGGACTACAGGGCCATTTAAAGGGTTTACGTTGCAAGGAAGCAGAGGGAATGGTTGGCCACAAATGTTCTCAAATCAAATGACATGTCAATGGCCTTAGTTAAGATTAGCATGCTTGTTTTGATATGTATGCTATGTCATTTCAGGCGTGTTTAATTTCCCTGGCTTTGTGACAACATGAATTCAAAATCATTCAGTGGTATCTTTTTTTTTTTTTTTTTTGCTTTTGTTGTGGCATAGGTGGTAAAAGACTTAAGAGAAAATACACATCCATAGTATATCTCTATAAATCACAGATGACCAGCAGTGGTGATGCTTTAATCAGCAATGATAAACAATAATATGACATGTGACGTTGCTTTATGAATAAAAACAGGATTGATCAAATGGCACATTACATTAAGGACAACTCAATGTCGATGCGTACACTTACACGTTGTGTAGCACACACCAGCCACAGTGAGGGTCCCCCGATCCCAGACAAGCTCCACAGGAAGCGTACTGCTCACAGCTCTCCACGGGTACCCGTGTAACCTGGGAGTAAGATACACACGTGCTTAACAGTTCCTGATGTAAAACATCACAAAATTTCTGGGTTTTTCAATCGAGTGTAAAAAGGAAGTGCCCAACAGGGGTCTCTGCCTGTACACTGAGATTAAAAGAACAAGTCCACTGTGACCATCAGAGATAAACGGTTGCGGAGGCGGCTGCTTACAACATCTTACCACTGCATATTTGTAAAGTAAGCTAGAGGGGGAGACCTGCTGACTCCAACTTATGTAAACACACACTGATTAAAATGGTATGCTTACACAGATATCTCCCAGTCATATTATGCAACTAAGGACTTATTTTTCAGACCCAAGAACACGTTGTTTCTATTAAAGAGTCTAAGACCAAGGATTTTTCTGACAAACTTGGTTAAGTGTAGACCTCGACCAAGGTTTGCACCACGCAGAGCGTTCTGGCGTACCATGAAGGGAATTTTCTTTGATAAGCCTCGACACATCTGAGATTTTGATGAGTGAAAGTAGTCTGAACTTTACGTGTGCTGAAGCGACGTCTAAGTACTGGGGCAGGTAGTCTAAGGCGAGTTTGGGACATTTGAATCAAGGTTCAGGAAAACCTATTCTGAGGTCTTTGTATTCCATTCATAAATATGGCAACAGAGTATCAAGTCAGCGAATCAAGTCGGCTGTGTTCACGCCCACAACGACGCAAACTGACCGTTTCTATGTGAAAATGTCAACACTTGGTGTAGCCTGCCACGGCGCACATTTAGTTCGTGCTTCACACCAGACTTGTACTGGACACAAATATAGAGCCCATATTGTTAACACCATGGATTGTCCATCAACTCTGACTGCTGAGGTCACAGTAGTAGGATTTCTTGTGGGATCTTCTACTCCTGTTACTGCTTCGACTACTCCTGTTTGATCCAACCAAGGGTCAGAAAATATCTTCTGCTCAGTGTATTGAACCTTGAAAACCATTTACAATGTCCGAATGTAAATGGTCAAACATCTGACCTGTAGCCAGTTATTGAAATGAATCCTGCACATTGATAAGGCCATCCCCTCAACATAACTCATAGCAAGAAGAAAATGTTGAGTCGATTCTCACGGATGCCAAACAAAACAACGAACGCTGCTGTACACCGGACAACATAGATAGACCTCACCGATTACTCATTTCGTCAAACAGATCTCCACTGTCTGGCATCCGTGTGTCTGCATGTCTATGATAAGATGAAGGATGAATGATTTCTGCGAGGAGCACTGAGATCTTGGGTATTAACAAGGACATCATATCAAAACTGTGTAAAGAGACCTGCCTCTCGAACAGCAGCCAAATAAATGTCCCCTAAAGGAGACAGAAGGCAAGATGATGCTTTGGGGGAACTCCATTTCGTCAGGTTGTCTTTGCCCTATAACATGGTATCTCGAAATTCACCTTGTGTGTTACAACGGTCATCCATAGATCCATTAGGATAGAATTATTGTGACAAAATGTAAATTTTTCTACTTTCAAGTAATTTGGGGACAATTAGGGGAAGCTCCTTTTGTTCCAACATAATTCTGCCAACAAGCACAAAGCATAGTCTGGCAAACTATCTTGTTCTATTGCAGCTATGTGGCTCTTACTTTGGATGGCAGTAGGTGGAGTGTCAGAATCTCAGGACCTGCATGCACATCTTGTGGAGCATAAAGCAGTTTGAAAAATTGTTGTTGTTTTTTTTTTTTCTTTTCAGTTGATCAAGGCATTTCTTCTGTTTCATTCCACGAGCTTTCAACTGTGTCCATTGACTTTTTGGGTTAGGTGATTGTTTTATGTGCCAAGTCAGATAAAACAAACACTGACTTGGCACCATTTGAACCATCCTCCCAGCCATCCATTTTTGATGCTACAAGTCCCGTTTGGAGTCACATCAGGGTCAACATCTAGGTAGATTGAAAATGTGGATCGCTAGCCAGTCATGAGGTGATACGGAACAGCACACTGACTTCATATTTGCTGCATGAACATCAGCATTGTGAATCATGATGCTACCAATGGTCCCACATTCTAATTAAAATGGAAATAAATCGTTTTTTTCCCTGATTAAAAAACAGAGAAAATATTGAGGAAGGCAAGTTATGGCATTGAAAGAAAATACATTGAACTACCCTCACTCAAGATTTCTCTCACTTGACCTGTTCATAATAATGGTGGTCACATCATGTTATTATTCGGTACAGCCACACAGTACAAAGCGATCAACCACGTGAACTATATTAAAAAAAACAATTAAAAAAAGAATAAAAGAGAGAAATAATAATCTAAGCGTAGGCTTACTTAGGCCTGTTTCTTACACAATATTATTTCTTGTTTTAGTTTGTTTGCTTTCTGTAACAGGAATGAGAAAAAAAAAATTAAAAACAGCTGTCTGGAAGATGCACTGCATTTCTGCACTATTGCCACAATGATGCACATGTTTTGATTAACCTTGTGTTTGGAATTTTAATCGACTGTGAAAGTTAATCTGATAAATTGCCCAGTAAATGTAGATGTCACTTTCAAACAAAAATACAAATCTGAAATGTCTGGATTTAAATGTCTCGAATTTTGCAACGACAATCTGCGAAATTAAAAAGATTGTAGTTTTAAAATAAATACATTTCACTACATTTATCTACAAAAAAGTGAACGAAGACAAAAAGAAAACCTTTTTGTGACAAATAAACGGTACATTTTACAAATCGTGTATTGGGCTTTTTCATCAATATCCATTCAGAGCTTTGACACAAACAACACATATCTCAAGTAAATGCCACTAATGCATCTTTCTCATCCTCATACTGAAGAGTGTGAACACAATAGCTTACAGCGGATTCATAGTGACCCGCGCCTGATAACTATTATAATACAACCATTACCAACATGTCCCTTTTCACAGCACACCAAATGGCACCAGATTACTGTCATTACACAAATAGCATGTTAGTATTACAGTCTGATAGAGGGAGGAGAGAGAATCCCAAAAAAAACAACAAAAAAAAAACATTCAAGCACAATGGCAAAAGAAAGAGAATGGAATACAATGAGATTTAGCGACTGGCTGGTGTGTGATGAAATGGTTCTTTCATTGAGTTTGAGAAAACACATAACAGGAAGGGAAAGCGCGAGCCTTGTGTCTTACCAGAGTAAATATGAACCACCATAGTGGAATCAAATATGGCATTTCCATCCCAGGTCTATTTGCTACAGCAAAGACATTCATTTGTGGAGAGCGGAAGAAGGGGAGTGGAAAGAAAATGAGGATTAGAAAATCAGGTAGCCGTGGATATAGAGAATGACACCATTGGTGAGATGAACATCCCGCAGCAGTTTGAGACCTGTGATAATTATTTGAAATACAAAACAGCTTCATGTGAGCCTCTCTTGTTTAGGTTTATGATAGAGGGATTAATTTTTTCAGTGCTGGAAGGGAGGACGGGAAAGAGCAATGAACGATTGCACCGGTGGATGGATGGCGGAGACGCAAAAGAGAAATGTGATTGGGTTGAATGGCTCAGTCCACATTTGCAGCACATGCAGTCCATGGGCTGAAATATAATTGCCCTATCTGTACCAGAAATAAAAAACAAAAAACTGATGAATGGCTTCTGTGAGGTCACAACACCAAGATTTCCATCCAAACAAAAAGGCAACAGATTGCCGACAAATGACTGTTGTTATTTAGCGATAGCCTGTATTTTGTGGCCAGGACGTTCATACAACTGTGTGTATGTGACAAGGCATCTTTTCAGCTTAAGGAGGTTATTGGTTGGGCATTTAAAAATATTGTTTACGCAAATAAATATCGATGTGTGATTAATGTGTCAAGTAAAGCTGGACAGAGTCTGGATAGGAATATATCTTATATCATGAAACCATGACTGTGAGTTGTATGATAAACAATGACTTCTCAGCCATGTTGACTGCTTGCTATGGTGTGCAGACAATGGATTTTTAACATCGGCTATAAAAATCAAAAGTTTTTTTTCCCCTTTTTTTAACCTAAAAGACATGCTGGAGTGCGCATTAAGATGTGCCCCCTGGGCAGTGCTACTAGAGACTACACTGTAGCCCTGCCAATGATATTGATTGGTTCAATTTAATGTCTACTTTGAAAATGGCCAAATGGGCCACTCAGTTTGAATTGTGGACCCGCCTCTTAGGGGAAAAAAATGAGGTTTAATTAATTAATGGCAAAAAAAAATATATATATGTATTTTTTTTTAATGGAATAATTAATTGCACTATATCAGCCACTGAAGATGGCCGCCCACCAAGCATGTAGCTGCCACGCCCAACGGCCAGTCCAACCCTGGCTACTGAAACATAATACATAGATCCGAATGACTTTCCCGAAATGTTAACGTTTCCTTCATTCCATGCAATTACTTGTCATCCCCTCTTCCTTTGTGTTCATGTTCATCTACCATCTGTCTTTTGTCCAGTTACACCGAAAAACACGGCAAATGAAGTCATAGATCAAAAGTAGACACGGGCAGAGACAACCTTGGTGGACACAGACAAAATAGCTGTCTCTTGATGAGAGGATCTCTCCATCACTATTCCATCTTGGGCCGACATCTAATCCAGTGTTAGTTATGTCCGCCCATCAAGCCCGCAGTGGGAAAAAGTTTGGGAGTCTTATTTTAACCCGAAATGAGAACTAGGCTATAAGATGATAACGTGGTTTCGTCCTTCAAACAATCGCGCGAGAAATATTGAAGAAAATCACCACCTGAACCCCTTTCGAAAACAAATCCTCGACAGCCTGAGCAGATTGTGACCAAATCCAATAAAACCCCCTTTGCCTGGCAGGAATAACATCATTTCTACTGTATTAATTCTATAAAAGCAATGCAATTACTCAATCTTGGTGTTCTTTCTCTGCTTGTTTCAATTACACACTTCAGCACTTTTTCTTGTTTCCATCCGAGTCACGTCATTTCTCTCAACTCAATGAAGACATCGCACTGTCTTTGACTGTCTCACAAATCAAATTCTGATCAGCTCTTCCCTCTCTCTCTCTTTCTCTCTCATCATAAATACAGTGACTACTGAGTTTACAGGCGTGAAGCATGCGGCATGATATATGCTAAAAATGTTCTTGAAATAATTGAAGAGGTGAGTATCATGCTTATCACAAACACATGCATGTGCACAAGTGTTGACGGAAACAAACGGAAGAACACAAGATTAAATAATAATATAAAATGAAATGTTGCATATGGTTTAGTTGACCAGGACTGGCTCAAGCTATCTGAAACAAATTGGTCGTGTGTTCTTCAACACACTACAGATGATTGTGATTTAGTGATCTATACACATCTCACGTATCATATTTCTACTTTACACATAATTTGCTTTAATGTTATATAATGTTCAGGGGTGTGCCCCGGCTGCTGGGATAGGATCCAACATGTCCGCGACCCTTGTGAGGATAAGCGGTTCAGAAAATTGATGGATACGTTTTGGGACTGGAACGGGTTAATTGCAACTCCATTCATTTCAATGGGAAGCATGACCTCAATTTATGAACAAGTTGGTAACATGAGGTCATCATGGCAGCGACAGGGTGAATCCATGCAGTCTCTCCAATTATGTTGCAGTTGAATCGGCAGAATTTGCCGGCCTGATACCTACTTGAGGATTGTATGTGGTGCATTTGATGAGAAATGTACCACTTGGGAACAATCATTCAGAATTGTGTCACTCGAAACATGTACAGCAATGTCAATTCAGCCTACGAATAGCCAGTAACCGTTTTGCACCGACTGTTTTGTTTTCAGTTCGTGGACACCATTCATCTTGGTTCATGCAGCATGGTGAAAATCAGATTTGAATAAAACCACAAAGAAGAAGCAGCCTTGAAGGGACTGTATGGCTCTGTCGTGGGAAACTTTGTTAATTATATTACTATCTGCTTTAACAGTGCTATCTTTAAACATGAGATCTCCTCAGTGCTACACAGTATTTTACAAAACTCACAAAACTGTGTGAGATGGCATTTTCCAACTCAAAACACCAATTAGCCAGGAGGACCAAGGGCACTGAGAAAACATGTCAGCGTGCTCACATCATTCCGCCTGTTCACTGCTTTGTCCCCTTTTTCTTTTTTTTAAACAACTTCAAAGTTGACAAAACACTAAAGAGGATGATTTTATGAAGAAATTGGGTGCATTTCGCCCCGCTGACCTCGAAGTGCAGTAAACGCTGAGTGAATTGAATATGAAGCCTCTCTCATGCGGTGCCAGGCTTAGCATTTCTCCATCGTGCAGTATTGCACGTCTCCATGCATTTCGGAAGGCGAGTCCAAATCGATAGACGGAGGTGCATCATCATCATCCCGTGATGTCACCGTCTGAGCATCCCCACGGAGGAAAAGGTGACGCCATGAGCTGCCAAGAGGTCGCCTCGTGAATCGGTTTTACAGGAAAAGAGGCATGACCTTGCCCTTCACGTTAATTAGTTCACTCGGCTGCAGTCTTTTACAATCATGATGTCATTCGGCGAGTTTATTCATTGTCAATAAATGTTTTAATATTTCATTACAATGAAATACAGTAATATGTGTTTCGAATGCATTCTCGTTGGAAGGTGATGCCGCACGTGCATGTGAATGATCACGCAGGGGCAGTGGCGCTCACCTTGAGGGAAAATGTTCTTTTTTTTTTTTAAACAATTTCCGATTTTTTTTCCATGAGAACACCTCGAGTGGAATGATGACTGGTGATTACATGAGAAGAGGGTAATGTACACTGGAAATCAATATATTGCAAGCTGTCAGGTTCATGACGAATTGGATGATGTCGTTCAACGGGAGGATGCAGAGTCCGAGGAAACGTTCCTGCATCGGCAACATGAACTACTGAAGGCGATTATGATGTGATGAAAAATGCGTTTTGTTCGATAAGTACAATTGGAACATGAAATGTCAGAGTGACCGCAGTGGCCAAATTGACTCAAGCCTTTATTCATTCTTTCTGAGGTAAAAAAATGTGATATCACCGAATTGACTGGAGGTGACAAATAAACAATGTTTGAGCATTGTAAAAATGTGTGTAAGACAAAGATAACCAGATGTAAGTCTTGCATTAGCTCATCAAAAATGTTCTTCATCATAAAGCAGGCGCTCTTATGTTATCTCCCCCCTCTGTGTGCGTGTGTGTGTGTGTGTGTGTGTGTGTGTGTGTGTGCGAGTGTGTAACCCTCTCCTCCCTCTTCTACCACGGATCTTGACCAATCACGTGCGGCTTTAACCGAAAGGGGGAAAAAACAGGAGGAAAAAAAGGAAGGCGAGTCCAAATCGATAGACGGAGGTGCATCATCATCATCCCGTGATGTCACCGTCTGAGCATCCCCACGGAGGAAAAGGTGACGCCATGAGCTGCCAAGAGGTCGCCTCGTGAATCGGTTTTACAGGAAAAGAGGCATGACCTTGCCCTTCACGTTAATTAGTTCACTCGGCTGCAGTCTTTTACAATCATGATGTCATTCGGCGAGTTTATTCATTGTCAATAAATGTTTTAATATTTCATTACAATGAAATACAGTAATATGTGTTTCGAATGCATTCTCGTTGGAAGGTGATGCCGCACGTGCATGTGAATGATCACGCAGGGGCAGTGGCGCTCACCTTGAGGGAAAATGTTCTTTTTTTTTTTTAAACAATTTCCGATTTTTTTTCCATGAGAACACCTCGAGTGGAATGATGACTGGTGATTACATGAGAAGAGGGTAATGTACACTGGAAATCAATATATTGCAAGCTGTCAGGTTCATGACGAATTGGATGATGTCGTTCAACGGGAGGATGCAGAGTCCGAGGAAACGTTCCTGCATCGGCAACATGAACTACTGAAGGCGATTATGATGTGATGAAAAATGCGTTTTGTTCGATAAGTACAATTGGAACATGAAATGTCAGAGTGACCGCAGTGGCCAAATTGACTCAAGCCTTTATTCATTCTTTCTGAGGTAAAAAAATGTGATATCACCGAATTGACTGGAGGTGACAAATAAACAATGTTTGAGCATTGTAAAAATGTGTGTAAGACAAAGATAACCAGATGTAAGTCTTGCATTAGCTCATCAAAAATGTTCTTCATCATAAAGCAGGCGCTCTTATGTTATCTCCCCCCTCTGTGTGCGTGTGTGTGTGTGTGTGTGTGTGTGTGTGTGTGTGTGCAAGTGTAGGAAAAGAGAGTCACCTCTGGGACAAAGATAGTCCAATCCAACACTTTTAATTATGTGAGCGAGTGAATATGGGGAAAGGTAAATTGCTCTGTCAAGCTGGGAAATGGGCTTTTTTATGTTTGAGCTCTCATCACTTGGCATTTCTATTATTCAACACGGAGAGAGACGGGCTAGAATGAGGAGGAGCAGGAGAAGGAGGGCGGACGGAAAAAAAAAAAAAAGAAAGATGATTGTCTATACAACGCTTCGAGATGCTAAAGACTGACTCTTGTGGTAGGCATGATAGGAGCCATTTCTATTTGGCCTCACAACAGTGAAGCGAGGTATAATCGCGATAATACAACAGTACTACCATTTTAAAGGGGTGGCGAGGGGGGGAGAGTCTTTAAAATCACACAAAAACAGAGATTTTGAGCTCAAGATTTTTTTTTGGGGTGGGGGTACTTCAGCTGGGTTTTCTCCGGGTACTACGGTTTCCTCCCACATTTCAGAAACATGCGTGGCAGGCTGATTGAACATTGTTAAATTGTCCCGAGGTGTGACTGTGAGCACGGATGGTTGTTTGTCTATGTGTGCCCTGGCTGGCCACCAGTTCACCATAAGACGGCTGGGATATCCTCCAGCACGCCCCGTGACCCTTGTGAGGATAAGCGGAACAGAAAATGGATGGATGGATTTTAGCTGCGTAAGCTTGTAAAGAAAGATAAAGAGCGATTGTTCCCCTTCGACCAGAAATGGAACTTGTGTGTATGTGTTTGTTTTGGCTGTTCAGCACAATGTACAATAATAAAAGAGGGGCTGAATATACAACGTGAATAGAGCTGCTTTTCGTTGCGGTGACAAGATTCCCCTCAACCGACGTCCAAAGGCTGAACAGATAAGTTTGACGCTTAACAGCGGTAAATGGCACAACTTGTAAAATAATAAACCGATTTGTGAGCAACGTAAGGAAATTGTGTTCATTAGAAATTTTTGAACTCTCACTCAAGCAGAACGTGTATAATATAAATCTGATTTTGGTAGAATACAACAGTAGAAAAGTGAGCGAAGAGAGTCTGAACGTATTTGGAGAAGACTTGCGTGGTCCGTGTGCACGCACTCTGATTTGTTGCGAGAGATAAGAGCGACAAATATCAAATAGTCCTTTGTTTGCTTAAATAAAGCCAAAATCGCCATCTGTCCCACTGACGTTGCAATTCCGGCTCGGCTCTATTTTATTTGATCTCAGACCTGATATGAATTTTGCAGTAGAGTATGAATGATTGAAATCTGCATTTTAATACAACCAAATTTTTTTTTTTCATCTATACCAATGACCTTAACAGCAAAAGTCACCGGTTTACCTTTCGGAATATGAGAGTTTTGTTCCGGTCAAGGCGGCAAGATAATATTACCGAATGTGCATTCAGACATGCAGGCACCTTTAGATTATCTTTTTTGAAAGTCATAATAAATGCATCATGTTTTTGTGTGGTAAAATATCACATGGGAACAGGAATGCTAAGTTTTCTTGTAATTGAGTAGCAGAGTAGTTGGTACATCCACCGCATATTTTGGAGGTTGGGGTTCAAATCCAGGCACCGGTGGGAACCTCTCAATGCTTGCGTGGGTTTTCTATAAATACTTTAGCTTCCTCCCACACTTCAAAAGCATGCATGTCCGGGTCACTGAAGACTCTCTATTGTCCTTTGGGTTAAATGTGAGTATGAATATCTGTTTGTCTACATGTGCCCTGCATTAAAATGGCAACCAGTCCAGGGTGTTCCCCACATCTACCACTTCTTATTTTCAGACCGATAACAGGTACGAGCATTCACTCGTTGAGTACGCACAGATACCGACCGTCGATACCGCTAGTACATTACATTTGACACAATGACAAAATATTGCGAGCAAAACCTTTCTTTCTGGTGCAGATATGATTTGCCAACGTGTCAAACTGCTGGAGCATAGCACCAACTACTTTCAATGTTGGATTTTTTTTTTTTTTTTTTCACTTTCAGTATGGGTTACTCGTATCGGCAGTCTCCGCGAGTCCCTGATACCAAAATATAAGGCTGGTATCAGTACTCGCCCATCCCGAGCCACAACCACCGAAATAAATGTTAAAGGCTAACGTAAACTGACGGTCAGATCATTCAGCTATTTCAGTTGGACTCCTCTTTGTTGAGAGCAAATATTTGTTGTCCTTCAGAAACTGAAATATCGTCAACACCAATGGGCTTGGTCAGCACTGTCAAACTCGGCCATATTATTTAACATTGTAGTCGAAAAGCCTCAGGGGCAGACAATGCTCCAAATCAGCAGTGCCCTTTCATGTTGAATGCATTAAGTTGTAGAGTGAGACCGTATACTCCAACGGGACAGCACTTCCTCCTAAACTCTAGTGTTGACCTAAAACAAAATAAAGAAATCCCGCAAAAGAAGAATTACAAAAAGGAAATCCAACAAACCGATTATATTGTTCCACCTCTATGGCACACACACTCACTGCTCGGTTTCTGAGAACGATTGTGAATATCGTCAGTGTTCAACCTTTAGAGGGGAACTGCAATTATGTGCTTCACAAAGAGATTCCTTTAACTCTCTTCTCATTAAGTCTCTTCTTGCAAGGGTCGAAGAGGACCACACACGCATATATGTAGACTGTACGTGGCACTTATGCATAGTGACGCTTACATGAGTGTATTACTGTGGTCCATCTTTCCATGCAGGCATTGTGTTTTGTTTGGTTTTTTTTTACAAGGCTTTTATCCTATCTTCCCCACAGTCGCAGTGCTAACACTCACATAAATGCAGTAGACATATTGGTGCTCATCAAAAAGTAAAACACTTGGCTTGAATAATTGAAAATGGCTTTTCTGGTGCCAAGAACCAATCACTATCATGTAAATAACAGCAAATAAGAGGGGACCTATGGGAACACTTGGAAGATGAATGACTTCACAGCTTCGAACACTGCTGAGAGAAGTGCTGAGCAATGCAAACTTTGCAATACAGGATGCTTACTGGAAACAAATTCAATGACAATGGTGAGATTTATAATCTCAACTGTTTTGGTTTTGATTGTTTCATCCCATCTGTGTTTTTAGTGCTTCTGAAAATTAGAGTGTGGAAAAAGTTTGAGCTCAGCTCAAGAACCAAGACAAGGGCACGGAAAATCCTACTGGACCCCCCGCACCCTACCCACCACCTTTTCCAGCTACTCCCCTCAGGCAACGGCTACTGAACCATGCGCTCCAAAACCAGCAGACATTCAAACAGCTTCTTCCCTCTCGCCATTAACTCCCTAAACAGTAACTCAAATCTGTCGTGGCTCTTTGCATTTTTGCACACCCCTGTGCAACAGGATCACCGCAATGATCAATGTTGCTCCAGCTCCCTCCACATTTGAACAATTGTCGATGATCAATATTCCACAGCACCAAACACTTTAAAGCGCTCAAGGACTTTCTGTATAGTTGCGCACCTAAACTTGTACTACAATTACTGCTACCGGTCACTTACAAAAATGGTGCACAGCCATCATAGTATTGCATTGAACCACTGATCCTTTATCTCCGCTCGATACTCAGCACATTGTCGCACATCTTCTCATTGTGTGGTACTACTGCACATTGGTACTCTTACATTATGGAAAGTCTTTCGATACTTGTCTACCATGTCCTTGTTTATCGTAGTTGCTTGTTATTGCAGTACTAGGGTAGCCTGTACTACCGGAGACAAATTTCTTGTGTGTTCGACATACGTGGCCAATAAAGGTGATTCTCCTCTTGTTGCATGTGTGTAGCCTTCTCTTTGCACGCTATATATATATATATATATATATATATATATATATATAAGCACCAGGCCCGGACATGGTCCACACCTACTGGCTAAAGACACTCACAGCACTCCATGAGCGCCTAGCAACACAAATGAACCAGTTGCTGAGGGATGGGACTCACCCAGGATGGCTAACCGAAGGGCGAACGATCCTGATCATGAAGGATCCCTC
>NW_017805010.1:2628706-2650042 GCF_001891065.2 Hippocampus comes
TATATATATATTCCCGCCTCTCGTCTTTGGTGCAGTCTAAGCCTCCCTCTGGGCCCTGCCGCCCTTGATGGACAGGCTTAATTCCCCAGTCAGACCAACATTGTCCATTTGTATCAATTACACTCGACTTATTCGCTGTGCTCATGCAGACACATGGAAGTCAATTATGTCTAATCTTTGGTAAATTACACGGCACTCATGAGGCAGTTCTGTCTACGGGCCGGGAATGTCTCACTCAAGGTTATCACGGTGCGGTCATTAGCTGTTATGAGATAAGAGTCGTTGCAGGTAAGGAATGAGAAGGTGATGAAAAGTAGAGCAAGGCGTAGGGTCATACGTAATGATTTTATGTGCTACGTCGTGATAATAATGCGGTGATACGCTTGAGCTGCCGCACGTTTCAACATCAGCCCTCCGTTCACACCTCACAAAGGAAAATGATGGGTTTCTGTCAATGATCGCTCTATTTATTTTAACATTAATGGTGAAATATGAAGGAATAAAAAAAACAAAGTATTTACGTGCATTTGATGTCCCTTAGCAAGCCCCGTATTTTGTTCTGACCACTGGATGTACCATTCTGAATGGGTGTTCACTCTTATCACATAATAATCTGTTTGAGCTCAGTGACACGCATTCTTGTGTGAAAAAGCTTTTTGTTCCAGTCTCGGACATGAATGTCAGGACATAAAATTGAACAGAAAATACAGCCATTTCTTATGAGAGAAATTTTCCACTCTTTCCAACTGATGGTTTAAGAAGAGGCCCCTTGTTTTTTGGACAGCTTAGCACAAAAGCGCTGGCTCATCAATAAGAACTTAATTAAAATGACCATCTACAAGTTGTCTGTCGACGGCAAAGGTGCAAAGCCTCATGACCGCCGCCTCTGCAGAATCTGCTCCATGTGGCATTGACAAGAAATTAAGTGTTTATATAATTGGGTTGGAGACACAGATGGACAGTGGGATGAGACGTTTTGTCAGGGTGTCGGCCCTGATGACTTGATCGCTGAGTACCAATAGTGACTGATTTCATTGACTAATTTGAATGCTGCGATTGTCAGGACATTTTGTGAATCCATTTGCTTTCTGTTTTTTTATTATTATTATTTTTTGTTTTGTTTGAACGAACAAAATGGGGGCAGCCAGACAAGAGCGAGTGTATAAATAATCCTCAGATTGTTTTCCAAAGTACAAGAAAAGAGAAGAAAGGCAATCATGGAGTCAATAACACTGAACATTTATATGCACAGCAGACATTTCTCGATGCTTCTGAAACTTTTGGCGCAATGCCTCCATATATGGACCAGCTGAGCTTTGCCGCCGAACAGCTCATTTCATTGTTTAATTGTCGAACATTTTAAGTCCTAAATTATTAAGCATCATGTTAACGTACAGCACATAGTAAAGAGGAATATATTTTAAAGCGTGTTTGGAAGCAGGAGAAATAAAGCAAATCCCAGAAATAACACTTGTTTTGAATGAGACCGGTGTCATTTTCCCTTTCGAGTGAGTGAGATTAAAACTCAATTAAAATGAGGTGCTGGATTTGTGTGCGTGTCTGTGTCTGTTCTTGACATTTTTAAGGTCATAACATCTCTAAACAGCAGTGGGGAAAATCAGTCGTGAAAAGACGAAGCAGAAGCAGAAAATGTATTTTGGGCTATCTCAAGTGTGCTGATCAATTAGATTATCACTTTGACACTGCACAATTTCCAAACACCCTTGACAAGAATTATATCAGAGTGCAGACTGTAAACTGTTGCACATTGCGCACTGACATGCATTGTTGTCTTTTAAGAGGGGCGGTCTTTGAAGGCAGTTGAGGCTTTTTGGCTAAGGTTAATGATAAAAATGATACTCCAATGACGCTATGTGGGTACGGCATGCTCAAAAGGATCATATTACATTCTGATTTCTGCTCTGTTTCTGACATTTATTTTTTTTGTCTTTGCATAATTAGCTTGACTGGTTGCTTCCTATGATATGTCAAAATCACAGGTGTCAAATTCAAGGCGTGGGGGCCGGATCTGGCCTGCCACATCATTTTATGTGGCCCGTGAAACCAAATCAAAGATGTTTCAACTTTCATGTTGCTTCCTAAAATCGCTACCAAAATTTCAAATTCTCATTTGTAATAAATAAGAGTGATACGGTAAGCATTTTCTTGTTATCAAACCCCTCATTACAGTATCTTAAACAATTGGTGAATAAACCGTTATTCTTGACTTTTTTATATGGCTTCAGTCATAACGGCCCTCCAAGGGAAACTTACTAAAATCTGGCCCGCGACAAAAGTGAGTTTGACACCCCTGGTCTATATCCTCCTTCTATTTCTTGTGGATGTCACTCATCCTTGCTGTGTGTTTGACATTGTTTATGAACAGGTGCATCCTTGTATCATATGCATCGCTGGACTTCTTCCATGCTGTCAACTGTATTCTGAATAACGATAACCTCGGGTGGGTGCTGATTCTTTCAGAGTGTGTGTAGGTTCACACTTTACCTGTTGATCGGTGAGAGTGTACAAGTATTGGTGATCTGGGCTGAAGAGCAAATCTTTCAGGATGGGGCTGCCGTCACTCACGACGACGTTTTCGTACAGCAAAGCCGGCTGGGAAACGGAGTTGACGAGGATCTAAGAGAAGTCAAGCAGAAAAAAAATGATAAGATGTCATTTTTCATTTTAAGATACCGGCCCACTTGTTCAGTAATAATTGAGCAAAGATTTGGATCTGGTGCGTTTGTTTGAGAAAAAAAAAAAAATCCCAACGCGCCAAGTGGCATAATTGCCTACATTTCCACACAAGGAACAATATGTCACTGCATCACATACTCACGAAATGCGTATATACATCCTTTTATAATTGTAAAATAAACAACAAACACATTAAAATTCAATCAAAAACAGTGATGAAGTTTGAAAGAAAAACATTTCAGTGAGTGTTGGTGTAAATAAAGTGTTCATCTATTAGCGGCTAATGTTTGCCAAAAAATCCGATCCAAATTCATGTTCACAAATACGTCAAACATTGCGACACCAAAATACATTAGTTAAACTAATGTATTGTTATTCCCGTGTCTAAACTTTCCCTAAAGTCTGACAAAACTTTATAATTTTCCTCTACACTCATATCTTCCAGTTTTTGCCTTTCCTGGTCTCAAACGTGTGTACTTTTTTAAATCTGTCAAGTCACCAACAGAGTTGCCTTCATATTTTATTTTTTTGGAATAGAAGGTTAGGCCTGTCAACACAGTGGGTGAGCGTGTTTCAAAGGAGCAGAAATCCACTTTGCATAAAAGGCAAATGCATTGAAAGATCAGCTTCGTTAAGGTTCTCAGCGGGATATTTTATGAAAGTAATCTCAAGATTTTACTGTACAAAGCAAAATGTCTGGTATTTGCCTCTGAGTTTACAACAAAATGGAATCAAACGCTTTGCGTGGGGAGCGGCTTGAACAAGGACGGCTACTCACTTCACCTCGGTTCTTAAAAAAAAAAAATCAACTTAAAAGAAGGCGAGGAACAATGCTCACAGAAGTTACCCTGACTTTCAGACAATTTTAAGAGGGCCACTATGGAAACATCTAGGATAACCGAAGACTCTAAATTGCCCATTGCGGTGACGGTAATTTGACATGTTTTTTGGAAGGAACATCCACAAACATTAAAGTGAGACCACGTATAATGGAAAAAAAAAAAAAAGTAATACGACACTTTTGCATTTGAGGTTATATTCCTCACAGTGTAAAATGATGCCCCCCCCCCCTCCACTCACACACTGAGGTGGAAATTGTTAATCAGCAAAGCAGGAATGAATGCCATTAGCATTTGTGAAGATTAGAGTCCACAATTATGTGGGAATGTGAACGGCGACAGACGAGTTGCCCGATAGCTCGGGGCAGAGGGCAGTTGGAGCGGAATTCAGGTCACTTGGCACGAAAGGGATGCAGAGTGGCACAGGTGAGCATATACTCTCTCATGTCTTCAAATAGCCTGCAGGTTTCTGCTCCCCTCCTGCGACCTGCAAAGTCGAGTTGGGAGGCTCCATTTCCATCAAACGGTATATTGTCGTTAATATTCACTCTAGAATGCTTGCGTTTTTTTAGGGTTGTGGGTGAGGTGGAGCACGGCTGACACTGGCCAAGAGGTAGCTTGCACCAGGGATTGGTTGCCATTCAATCAAATGGCACATAGAGAAAAAAATAACTACTCACTTTCACAATGACATTCCCACCTGTAGAAAATATTGAATCTTCATCGAACCTAACATGCATGTTGATGAGATGTGAGATGAAGCCTTGGGAGTAAAATCACAAAAACGCTTACATCTGTTTATCTTGATTCCTCTCCTTTCCAGCGCACACCTCCACTTTGGTAAATGTTCCTCCAACCTGCTCCCCTTCACGACAGATCACAATGTCATCTGTAAACATCACGGCCAATGGATATTCCAGTTCAACCTCATCTGTCAACCTATCCAATACAAGTGAAAAGAAGAAGGGCCTTAGAGCAGATCCCTGATGCAGTCCCACCACTTCCACCTTAAAACCTCTGTCACACCGACAGAACACTTCACAACTGTTCTTGCACCCCCATACTGTGCATGTCCTGAACTGTTCTAAGCTACTTCTCTGCCACTCTTGACTTCCTCATTCAGTGCCACGGCTCTTCTCTGAGTTCTCATAGGCTGGATTGACATGACACAACTTCTTCTGAACCTTCTCTGAACTTGTCCATCAACAGCCTTGAGTCAAATAATGCATATCTAGTACTCTTCCTAGGCATGAAACTATACTGTTGTTCACAACTACTCTCCTCTGTCCTGTCCTCTTCCATTCTTCCTTCCCATAATTTCACCACAATAGTTCTGGCAATTCTGCACATCATTCTTTTTCTTGAAAATAGGGACCAGCACACATTTCCTCCATTCCTCTGGCATCTTCTTGCCTTCTATAATTGTATTGGACAACCTGGTGAAAAACTCCCGAGCCACCGCTAACTATTTTTCCCATCCAGTAAACACATTTCTATATCTATCCTTAATCACCCAGCCATGGTACAGAACATAAAGTTTGCAATAATGATATTGCAGAGGGAAAAAGTAAATTATGAGAGAACATGGCAGCTGTCCATCTGTTCAAATGCATGAGACGCACCGCTTACATGTGTGGCGCCGGTGCCCAATGGAATTTTCTTCTTCATGTTTGTGGTAACACATTCAAGCGGCTGCGTGAGAAGTGTCTCCTCACTCACATACGAGCCATGCTGCGTGTCACCAAGAGAGCAGCTTATTTTTTTCTGCTCGCAGCCAAAGCGAGACTACAAATGATATGTGGATCTTTCGAGCATTCTATTTTGGGGGGCCATTATCAAAGGCAACCAAATCCAGCCTGACAGGGTTGGCATGAGCTGTGCAGCAGACTTCTTAATCTGGCAGGAATACCTGCAGGAGTTTGATTCATGCGACGGTGAGAATTTAGGACGAAATATGACGAAAAGTAAACACTACATTCTGATTGAACTTGAACTGCTGTCAGCAATATGACTTTGACTATGGTTGCAACTTTGTGAGAAAAGGACTTTGTCCATCCATTTTAAGGTGTTTTGGAGCCTAGCCCAGCTGATTTTGGGCAAAAGGCGAGGTACAACATACGGGCACCGGAGGGGTCAAATCCAAATCCAGAAAGTAAAAATCCTCCCGCAGGTTGGCTTTAGCCACAGGTGCTTCCACTCACCCTGAAGGTAAATGAGCTCCCTGGGTGCAGCTGCACCTGTGGCTACAGCCTAACAGTGGCAGGATTTTTACTTTCTCGACCTAGTTTGATACCTCTGAAGGCCACAGAGAGACAAACAACAAGATTAGTAACCATTGGCATTCACAATCCTATTTTAGAGTCTCCAATTAATGGCACATGGAGGTGTTTGGAATGCATGGGAAGTACAAGGAGAACATGCAAACTCCACGCAGGAAAGTCAGAGCATGGATTTCAACTTCGAGGCGAGTCACTACATTAACCAGTTGCTTACTCTGGAAGTACTGTTCTTCCCCCCCACCCTTATTTTTTTTAGCAATCTGCTGTGGAGTGACTTTCAAACACCTGAATTCCCCTCTGGGGATCAATAAAAGGTATCATAATTTGAAAGTAGAAGAAAGAAGCCTAACGCCCACACTATATGGGCTTTCTACTTCATAGTGTACATTACTATGTGTATTAAAACCTCCCATAGCTGTGTGAGAAAACGGCATGAGGAGATCCATTTATTTTGCTTTTCCAACTAAAGGTAATGATGACTTTTTAAAATCAGTCTTGACTTTGGAACTAAAATGTTTCCTCATCTGAACTATGCCAAAACTGCTCTGTGCCATGAATTCCCCTGACAAAACAAAGGACACTGTAACCTACCAAAACACTGTTTAGTTCACACAATCTTGAGGAATTACAGATATAGTACTGGCATGCACACAAAATGAAACGCATTATACAGACCTAGCGAAATCTCGCACTGCTAAAACCTTGGTGACGACGAAGACAAGGAAGCATACGGGACACGTGTTGAAGTGGCATCGCTGTGTCCGTGGCGATAAGGTGAAAGAAGGGAAGTAAGGATTTAGTCAGTACTAAATGGGAGGTGTTCGCAAGCAAAACAGATAACGGTAACAAATGTTTTTGATTAACAGTGCTTAACTCCATTCTGCCCGTCCGTGCTCACTTTATTGATCTCTCCTTTCTGCCTTTCATGTTAATTAAAATAATTCTTAACGTACCTATTTCATATCCAACATTATCAATCGCTAGTCCATTGCCTATCGTGTGGCGTCACTGACCTCCCCTTCATTTTCAAAATCTTTGTTTTCGTTTTCCCTTAGTCATACACTTCCCTCCGGCTTATGTCTTTGTGACCTGAACAGTTAGCAATGCACTTAATTACGTGGCTGGATGAGAAAAGGGTAGAAAGGGGCAATGGAGGGAAAGTGAAGGCGAGGAGGGAAAAGTAGGAGAGGTAATATAGGAGCCACAGTACTTGTTAACCTTGTTAGCAGTTGCAATGTTAAAACTGTCCGGTGAGGAAGAATAATGATGCAGGGTCCAAAATGTTCAAGTAGCTCCTTGATGATGGAGCGAACAGAGGGAGGCATTTGCTTAATGAAATCTACTCAATATTCGTGTGCATGTGTGTGTGTGTGTGCGTGTGTGTGTGTGTGTGTGTGTGTGTGTGTGTGTGTGTGTAAGTGTGCGTGTGGTCGTGTGATCTCTATTGAAATTAATTTTGGTCTCATCCAATCTTTTTATTTCTCATGTCTATCGGCATTTGTTAGCATAAACTCAGAACATGCATGCACACGCACACACACGTCGTGTATCATGGCAATTAAACATTTATATGGTTTCACAGTCATAATGACCCTCTGAGGGAAAATGTAACAACAATGCGGCCTGCGACAAAAATGAGTTGGACGCCCCAGCTGTAAATTGTCTGCACGTGAGTGTTGATGCTTGTTTGCCTGTATGTGAACTGGAATCGAATGCCGACCAGTCACAGGTGTAACCTGCCACTCGTCCAAAGTTAGCTGGGGATGGGCTCCAGTCCAACCGTGGCAAGTGCGATTGAAAAGGGATGGATGCAGAAAGCTGGAATCGAGAGAATGAAAGAGATTTGTGACCAAATAACAGTGTGTGTGTGTGTGTGTGTGTGTGTGTGTGTGTGTGTGTGTGTGCAGACATGTCGCAGGTGTGCAGTGATACTTTGGACGCCCTCCAGTCAGGGTTAGACACACACACACAAGCTATACAAGTGACTTGTCGTGAAATTAATCATTGTTCCTCTGCCGCACTGTTGCTCTCACAACAGAAAGATAGCCTACGGTGACACACACAGACACACACACACGTGCGCACACGCGGATCCGAACGCACACGTATTATACCACTCAAAAGAATGACAGGAAAACAGCTGGTCCATAACAACATGCCATTAATACGTTCTTACCAAAAGTTAATATGTGGCTTTGCTGAAAATAACAAATCTTTAAGCTTGTGGGCAATAACGTTTGGGGCGGGAAAAATGAAAAGAGATAAACTGTAGCTGCAAAAGGTTCTGTAATTAGGCCTCCTGACTGGAAATGAGTGCACACGTTTAGCTTCAGTTTGAAAGTGACAAGGTCTCAGTTTTCGATATCCAAGCCCTGTTCCGTAGTATTCCAAACAATATATATATATGTTGTGAAAGTTGTTTAGGATCTCAGAAAAACTTGGGCCATGACTGCTTTCGAATTTGACGGCAGCTACAATTACACTGTCACTGCCACTCGTTCAGTCGCGTGCCTTACTCATCTGCTGCTAAAGTGTGTCAGATAAACTTAAAGGAGCTCAAGTCATCAGCTCCTTCTGTATTCCCTTAACTATGATGCACTGGATGGCAGTTTACAACCAGAGGAGATGAACAGAGTGGTACCCTGTTATTCAACTCAGGTGCACAGTGATAATCATCCAAAAGTCCCCTGACTGAAGTTGCATTTAGGATGTTGTAGTGACAGGCAACTCTTGTCCTGTCACTCTTTGCTGAGAGGAACAAAAAAACCCAGCAAAAACTTTGATGAAAATTTAGAAACTGGGCCAAATAGAATGTTTTCATTTGTCTTCTCCTTGTATTTGAGTAGGCTGCAGAAATCTGGGTTATTATGTTTGTAATGGTTAAAAACATTTTTGAAAAGTTGCTTTGATGTCCGTGCTATTGAGATGCTGCTAAACAACATCTCCTCATTCATTTCCTCCACTTAATCGTTCCCAGTTTCGCACTACAAAACTTCCTCATTGTGCTCGATGTTAATTTGTTTATTATCATTTCACAAGATTTATCCGTTTACAACCGAGTAAAGGGGGCCTTGGGGGCTCCGGAAAAGAGACCACAGTTGCACAACATGCCACTTGATCAAGTGCCAAAGCAGGATGTTCACTCACATCTTGACATTGGCAGATTTGCATCGAAATCAAGTGGAACTGTCACGTTAGAAATTGAAGACTGAATTCACTAAGCCATTTTTTGAGCCTCCTTTTACTTTCACCTCACAGTGCCACACTGGGATACAAGGAGGGCAGACTGTGCGCTGAAACATCGGCTGCATATCCCTCCCTGGGACAGATCCTGCGGTGTGGGGGCCACTGTGTGTCTCATGACAGCCACACGCTGCTGCAAAATGTCATTTAATTGTGTGGAAGTTTCGCCGGAGATCTTCTGGAGAAAATCTATACGGGTATATATTACAGGGTCCTGTTTGCATTTGTCATGAGCGGAGATATCAAAGGCCTAATTTTTTTTTTTTTAAAAAACCATCATTGCAAAGCAGTACACTGAAAAAGTGTTTTTTGTTTCATTGAATCAATTTTACTTCGTCAAGTGGTCGCGCAAAATAAAATCATCTGCATTAAGTTATATATTTTTAAGTAGACTATACATCTAGAAGAGCAACTGTCATGTCAGCCGAAAAAAAATTTCCTTGTGTTCACAAAGTCGAGGTTTTAAACACAGATGCACACACAGGCGTCTGTCTATATGTTAGACCAGCGGTCCCCAACCTTTTTTGCCCCATGGACCGGTTTAATGTCAGACAATATTTTTGGGGACCGGTCTGAATCCGGTGTGACGGATAAATACAACAAAAAATTTTGATATGATTTGCATGAAAAGTGTGGTATTTTCGAAACGTAATAATAAACGTGAATCATGACATATGAGGAACGTCCTATCTGGCCGCAACACACTCTGGTCTCTGTGGTAATGTTTAAACGCGCCTTCAAAATAAGATACACGGCAAATACAAAGTGCATGAAAAATACGACTCACCATCGCCGTATATTATGCAGAGTGGGCTTAGTGTGTGGGAATCTCCCGTTGAGATAAATCCGTATTTTAAGTAGGACTCCCGATACTGTCCATTCAATGTAGCCTTCTTTTTCTGGAAAGTGGGAGGGTTTTCCTGTGTCTCCTGGGCCTTTTCCCCTTCCCAAAGATGTTTGTTTTTTACTCATTTTGTTATCTCCTGGGTTTCATTTTAGCGGTAACCTATCACGTGACTGAGAAGTGCACCTTCACCTGCGTCAAGAGTGACATACTGTAAACGGATGAAACAGAGAATCTGGTAATTTTTCAAAATAAAACATCTTTCAGATTCCAAAATGAATAAAACGGTAGTAATGTCAGTAAAGTTATTTATTCTTTCTGTGCGGCCCAGTATCAAATGACACACGGACTGGTAACAGTCCGCGGCCCGGGGGTTGGGGACCGGTGCATTAGATGGTGAAGGCTACTATATGAAGAGCACTAAAAGGGATACACTCAACAATGAAAAAGTCCTACAGTGTCGCGTGTCAGGCAGAAAAGTTCAAGGATAACACAAAGTGAATGACATGATGCACACCTGCACCAAAATACACCCAAAAGCCCGGAGCTATTGTTTTCAAAGTGTCGCCATAATGGCTTTATCCTGACAGAAGTGGGATGAGGAGAAAATGGTCTTTTCTCTGATGCTTTTTGTGTAATCTACTTCCGTTCTCTCTTCCTGCACGCTTCTCTCCACCTAGACTTGTCACTTGCTCTTTTGCATCCTTTGATGCACCACCTTTGCTGACACACATGAGCAGTCAAGCAGAACACACTGGACGTGTATAGCGCAGTGTAGCAGCTTGTGCACTCCCCCTGTGTGTGTGTGTGTGTGTGTGTGTGTGTGTGTGTGTGTGTGTGTGTGTGTGTGTGTGTGCGTGTGCGCGTGTGTGTTTTCCCGTCTTTGCCCTGCAGTGAGTAGTGAAAGTACAACTAAACGAGTTCAATTTGTCAAGAGCAGAAAGGTGCGGCCCTCCAGGGCTAGCGGACAGCTGTCGACAAGGCGACAAGAGAAGGTATAAAAGGAAAAGGAAAAAAAAATCACAGACATATACACACACACACACACACACACACACACACACACACACACACACACACACACACTCCGCCAATACTGTCCCATTAGATGCAGTAGATTTGAGCAACTATGAGAATGGAATGATGCTTCTTCAGTGTGTGTGAGTGTTGATAAAATGCAGTCATGACCGCAGTGTTGACTCAGCAATTAATGTGCGTGTCAGTAAACAAGGGCCCCGCTCCAGAGGACGACGAGCCATTAATAAAGATGCTCTGCTTCAAAATGATCACTACCTGACCCAAACGACCCAAAGATCAAGAAAACAATGTCGTGGTGCGGCCGACGGTTTGAACATTCACTGAGTGAATGATGAATGTCTCTGCCTTTCGCTTTCGGGCGAATTGCCACTGTTATTTATTCTTGGATGCAGAGGACAGGGCAAGAGACAGATGAGGGGGACACATTTTGGACAGCCTCGCGTCAAAGGCCAGAAGATGAAGGCAGCAATGCGCACACAAACGCACACACACACCCTCAACGATAGTTGTATGTGATTGGCTGACAACCAGTTCAGGGGGTCTGTTGCAGCTCCGAAGCAAACAGAGCTGTCGGGGTGGTTTTCAGAACATTTACTTTATTAATTAGTTTCACACTGAAGCGAATACAGACACGTCGATGTTGGACTACGCGCCTTCTCCACTGCCGTCCAACTCCAGACGCGTTCAAAGACCGCCTCAGAAAAAACGTAAATTAATGATTACTTCAAAGACACTCAGGAAAGCAAAAATAATGCAACAAAACAGAAAATCAAGTGAATAACATAAACAGTCTCCTACACGTCCCCCGCCTACTGCCCGATGACAGCTAGGATAGTCTCCAGCATGCCCGCGACCCTTGTGAGGATAAGCGGATTAGAAAATGGATGGATGGATTTTTCACATTTCCAGTAAAATCACAATTGAAATGCTAAGGCACTTAATACTTTGCAATATCTGATGAGTTCAAAGGTGCAGTATCAATTGTTCAAGCAGCTAGCAAGGTTTCAAATCTAGCCTCACTTCATTCACCCACTTCGCACCCCGAACCAAAGCAATGTCTCTCCCAAATATGCGTGCGTACAACATGCGCTGCTCACAAGCCAACATTAGCCAAAGTGGCTGGATTGGTAGCATAGCGCATTCATGCCAAACATGAACTGTTACCGGTTTGATGTGCTGTTATTCGGAATGATCAATCGATGCTAAAATTAGAAGAGAGGTAAACAAAAGTAAACAAAGCAAGAACAAAAACTTGGGTGGTGTTTTTTCCAGGGATTGTGATGCTGTCCACGTAAAAAAATCAAACCACAAATTTTACCCTTGATTTGTCTTGAAGCCTGTCCGATTCCTTCTTTATAACGTTTGCTGCTAACTGCTAACCGGTGTTCATTAAATCAGCCAAGAAACCACGATAGGCCTGCGAGGCAGTAGCCAACAGACTTCTTGTCTGATTTCATGACTGCGTACGCACGCAATGAATTAAATGATTGACACATTATTGGGTCTTGTCTGTTGTCACTGTAGTCCCCTCATGTGTCACACTATGACACGTTTAGAAATAATAATTTGAAAATTTAATCAAAGCCATTAGCTGAGGCCAAAGAGGGATGATTTTTTTTTTTTCCTCAAGATCATTTTAATAATACGAGTTTGGCTCAATGGCCTAGAAACAAGATTTTGTGGCCGTAATCGTCAGTAAGGCTCTACTTTGCTATAATGCCGCACAGGACCAAAACAACGTGCTTTGAGAAACCCTTTTACGAAAGCCTCCCATTGAGCGGACCAATCGTGCCTCAGCTGGGACCGCAGCTCTCTCTCTCTCTCGGCATTCTGCTGTGTTTGGTGTAAAAAGAGCAAAGATCTGGCAGTTCGATTTACGATCTCTCTCACCCTCGAACGCGCACCGTGTCCCTCTTAACATCAGTCTGCTGCTTTATTGGAGCTTCATGTCAGCGGTGCGCGATGGTTCAGAGAGGGAGACCAAATTTTGAGAAGTCATATTTAGGACTTTCTTTTCTGCTGTGCTGTCATTTATCTTCGACATTTGTCTCAGGAGTCACAGGTGGTGAATAACTACAGCTGTACATGTAGATGCTCAGGCATTTACACCCGTCTTACAGTTTGTCTGTGCAGTCTGCCACCCTACTGCGGATATGTAATTACAAGGGGGATATGATAAGACTTTTTTTTTTTTTAATACTCCTATGCTGTGGGAGCTCACAGCTAATTATAGAGTCAGCCGAGCTTCAAATTGCCATTTAAACAGCCATACGGTGGAAGACAATAACAAACTCCCTTGGTGGTGTCATTGCTGTGCAGTAACTGTGACCGCAAAGACGTCTCACAGTACTAGAAAGAGGCATAAGAACTAACATTTGCACGTGTGTGTCTGCATCTAAAACATATTTACAGTTCATTGTGTCTATCGGGCGGCATGGTGGAAGACTGGTGTGCATGTCCGCCTCACGGTGCAGAGGTCATGGGATCGATTCCGGGGCCTGGCTTCCGTGTGAGCCGTTTGCATGTTTTCCCCATGCTTGCGTGGGTTTTCTCCGGGTATGCGGGTTTCCTATCACATTCCCAAACAAGACAGGTAGCTTAACGGATCCCTCTAAATTGTCCTTTGGTGTGACGGTGAGTCTAATATGAGTGCAAGGAATTTGTCTCTGAATGCGTGCTTTTGCAGGGATTCGATAAAGTAAGCACCTGTACAAATGAGCTGTTTTCGAATAGATTACAAAGTACGATCAAACAGCAAGATGTGTCACTCAATCTGCTCATGCTGGAGCCTGTTCCCCGCCGTCTTCGGTCAGTAGGCAGGGGACACCTTGAACCGGTTACCAGCCAATCGCAGGGCACACACAGACGAACAACCACCCCCGCTGACACTCAAACCTAGGGACAATTTAGAGTGTTCCATTAACCTGCCGTGCATGTTTTTGGAATGTGGGAGGAAACCGGAATACCAGGAGAAAACCCATGCAGGCCCAGGGAGAACATGTAAACTCCACACAGGCAGGCCTGAGCCGGAATCGAACCCTGCACCTCTGCACTGTGAGGTTGACACGCTAACCACTAGACCACCTGGCCGCCGTTGTTGTAAGATTTGGAAGGTAATTGATAAAAAAATGCAGTGGGATATGTTCTCTGAATGCTTTTTTCTCTGAATGCTTAGACCTCCAGTGATTCTTGCAACACACTTTGTAAAGCTATTATTATCTATCACAAAACCACAAATAGAGCTTCCAAAAGCAAAAGCACAATCACTGTTTTGTATTAAAATTGTCATTCCCCCCCCCACACACACACACAACTTACTGCTGAACACTCAATTTCCAAAATGATCAACAAACACATCTTGCAAAGAGGGTGTTAAAGAAGACTGATGCTGGGAAGTGAAAAGTGATTTGCTGTGAAAGAGAAACGTTTGTGAGGACAAAAGGAACGTGTGGAGAGAAAGTCCAAGGAAAGGCTAGAGAAAGGACAAGAAGCGATTTTTGTGGCCTGTGGCGGAATATGCTTTGACAGAACGGTTGCTGCCAACACACACAGGAATTAAACTTTAAACACACCGAGGGAGCCCGTTGTCCTCTCTTTCCCCCACCCCTAAAACAAAGACGGCTTGCCATAAGACACTTGACTACACAATGGAGTGTTACATTGTGAGAAATGTGTACACACTGGACTGTACGTTAAAATCATCTCCATTACAGCACCACTTCATGTGTGAAGACAGTCCTCCTGAAATTTCTTGAGGTTTCATGAAATTTGAAACGTGTACTTAAAATAGCAAATTAAATGGTAAATGCTTTCAAAATACCATTGTTTCATTTCTCCCTTGACCCAAACTGCTTCCGTGTGTGTGTGTGTGTGTGTGTGTGTGTGTGTGTGTGTGTGTGTGTGTGTGTGTGTGTGTGTGTGTGTGTGTGTGTGTGTGTGTTCTTTATCCTTAGTCTCCCTCTGACTAAAAGTCTGTTCTCCGAAAAGGCTCCCTCTGGGTAGCCATATGTGTTTATTAAGCACCATCATAGAAAGACATCGCTGGGGGTGAAAGTGTGGGATTGACTTATTTGTCCGTCAATGTATTTAAAAAAAACAAACAACCCCCCCCCCAACCCCCCAAAAAAGAAAAAAAATGTAAGCCTTAATTGACAAACATGGCCCTTGGTTTAATGATTCTATTGCAGAAGCCTATGGAGAATGAAATGATGCTTGGATAAAAATGAAAAGAAATAATCATGATAAATGTGAAAAGTACAATGAGTGAGCATTATCCAAATCCAATAAATCTGAATGTTAGTGATCCTAAAAAACAAAAAAAAACAAAAAATGGAAGGCAATGACATCCTCCGCAGGTGATGTGACGCATCCTTCTCCACCTGAATTTATCAAAAGAAGCCATGGGGAAGTAAGTAAACAAAAAAATAGGAGATATTTTCAACCAGCACTTCATTAATGCCAGAATAGGAATTCAGTCAACACTTCCAGCCAACCCTACTGATAGTGGAACCGCCTTCACTGATATGTATATTGAAAATATGGGACAAAAACCCAAAACTATACAATGGTCTCCCTCTTCTTTAGAATGAAAACCCATGTAGTGATTTTTATTGTTAAAGCACTGATGGGTAAGTGTCCTCTTAGATTTCGGATCTGCTTTCTTTGCCATAACAATGTTCACAGGACAAGTTTCCTGAATCATCAGAAAAATATATATATATATATATAATATATATATATTATTCATAACATTGACAAGAATAGAACTTGGTAAAGCAGCTTTTTGATTATCTGCTCCAATTGTTTGGAATGAACTTGCAAGCCACATAAAGTCTGGAATCACTCTATACATCTTCGCACTTAACAAATACTTTCAAATAAGTTGTGACGGGATGATGCAACTGTTTTTAACTCGATGCCTTTTTATTTCATTTTTTCTGTTATTTTTTTTCCTTTAGCTGTATATACTGTATGTCTATAGTGCTACTGTGTGGAGTGTGTCAATTGTAGTGTAGTTGTTTGTGTGTAGCTTTATTTTGTCCCATTTCTGTTGTGCTATTATCTGCTGCCTGTCTTGGCCAGAGCTCCCTGTAAGAAGACTTATTGTCACTCAATGCGACATTTCCTGGTTAAATAAAGGTTAAATGAAATAACATTTTAAAAATGTGGAACAAGAGAGTGAACAGGACACCATTTCTATCTATTAAGAACAGCAACTTAGAGCAAGAACAAGGATAACTTCTTGATTCATGTTTGATGTGATGAATGTACTTATATCCGTACTATACGTACTTACATCCGGTTAGGCCCAAAATCATGCACATGCATTTATGAGGTCCCAACGGATGAAACATTTCTGTTTGTAGGCAAAAAGGTTTGTGAAATGTTACAACATAGTGTAATAATCTCCAACAACAACAAAAAAAAAACTGTCCCCAAGAAGTCATCATTGGAAGAAAAGTATTATTCTGCCACACCACAGTGCAATGAAGGCTGGTCTCTTCGCTTCCACAAAAAATATCACGAACTGACTTCCCACCTACATGTTAAAATGTTTCCACTTGAGCGATAGTGAATACACTAACAACCAGAATACTTTCCAACTCTGCTGTAAAGTTTTATGGTCCCAGAGATTCGAGCCACAATGTTTTCGAAAGCGTTAACCCTACAGACGAAGCGCCCACTTCTTCTTTTATTTATTTGATTTTATTAATGCACAGGAGGGTGAGCAACCTTTAACAACCTAAAAATCTTTATGAAACAAATTCATGGAGAAGCTGAGGCAAGCTATTAGAGGACACATTTGTTTAGGGGGCAACATAAAATCTGTTTCTGTGGAAATTGATTCCTGTTTATACTGCGGCCATCTGCAACAGTTTATTTTCTTTTTTTGTTTTTTTGTATTCACTGCAACATCGTTGTAGATAATGGCTAACTCGAAACTGCAGGAATGGACATGAAGGGATGGAGTTCAAGGTGGACCGTTATTGCAGTACTGCAATGTTCTTGATAAGATAAGAAGATAAGAAAACCTTTATTTGTCTCACTACGGAGAAATTCCCGATTTGCAGCAGCGAAATTATGAAAGGGAGAAAGTAGAAGACAAAAAGTACATAAAATATAAAATATAAATGTAAGCATATTAAAAATGGGTGAGTGGAGGTGAGTCCAGGTTAGATTTTAGATTTAGATTTTCCGTCATACATGTAGCAATTTGAACATCGTGTTCACTATTACTGTTCACACTCTGGCCACATTTGGAATAACGGTGAGTCTTTATTTGTTTCAAGGCTATATTTTAGCTGAAAATGACAGTCATGCAAGTGTTTAGCATTCACCAGCAAGTGGTTGATTCTGCTTCACTCTTGCGATTCATGCTAGCTTGGATAGCTTCTTTTGTATTTCTAGTCGGTGTTACTTTTCGCTCCCAAATGAGGCTTATGTATTTTTGTCTGCTAATCATCCATTCCAATATGTTGTAACACAGCAGAAACAACATTGTATTGTTCATGAAATCATGAGCAGAGAAGAGTTGTGCAGACTACCGTCCCGATTTACAAAGTTCGCAGAAAACGGGCGCTAAATCGCACGTCCACTCTAACAGATTGCGTGCCTTGTTTGTGGGCGTGCCGCGCATGATCTACGAAGATTGCGATCCTTTGCAACTATCCCAAGTAGTTGGCGAAGGTTTGCGGGTGTTTGGGAAAGTAGTGGATGATGATTTCGCCCAAAACTAAATATTCGAGGGGCACACGCGAAATGTGTTGCTCAGTGGGACATTTATAATAGCTTGCCTGAAAGCCAAGATTTGTTTTGATTTTCATTTTTGGATTTTGATGTATGACTCTTCAAGTGCGCAGCACTTGAATTTAATTGCTCATCCTGCATTTAAAATTTGGGCCTGCACATGTGGAAAACTGCTCTGGGAGAGGCCGGCCCCAGTTGTCACAGTTTGCTGACATAGCCCAGACCCAAAGAAATGCAGAGTTGAAAAGAGTTTTGTCGTTGGCAATATGACACGACTCCTTCTTGTGACTGGCTCCGAGTCAGCCCTTCACGCTTTTCAAAGCCCCAATTGTAATGCTGAATATACAATATATTACCATAATTTATGTCTGTGGAGTTTTTAAAAAATGTTTGCATGAGCAGAACAGATCAAGTCTACCTAAGGCCTCTCTCTCATTCTGCCGCCATTCAGCTGGTTTGAATGGGAATTTCAGACATGCCATTTCAAGATGTAAAATAAGCCATCACAATTCACCGCAGGTTTGGTAAATCTCATTTCATGTCTGATTTTATAGCATTGGTATTCTATTAGAATCTATCTATCATTTACTCTTCCCAGACACGATAAAACAAACTAGGCCATTTTTTTTTTTTTTTTTTTTAGGCAGACACATTCCTGGGCGCGGCCTGTTATTGGATGATCTTCCACATCTGTCTGCGTGAGCAAATAAGTTTGCATCCTTTTTGTCTCTGAATAAAATTGATCAAGGTGGCAGTGACACAAATTGAATTCCCCATCATGCGCTCATGAAACATAAGAATAAATGCGTAATGGAGGCAAACAGCCGGAATTCAAGAGCCATTCCGAATGAGGGAGTGAATATTTGCTCTGTACAGGAGATACAGTAGACTGTTCCCGCACTCTGTTGTGAGTTGTGCACAAATGCCAGATGCAGCGCGGTTGTCTGAAATGAACACACACCATTGCTCATTTTTGACAGCTTTTTATTGGTCGCTGCCTCTCCCATGTGCAGCTCTGCAGAATGTTCACGGTCACTCACTTTCAGTGCAGTTAAATGTGTTCTGAGCACACCGTTAATAGGCTTCGAAAACAATAAAAGCACCATAAACTTCATAATAGCGAAACACTTTTAGCTTCAACATGATGTTTTGAAAGAACTAAACATTACGGCTCCTAAAATGCTTCACTGGAACATCTAAACAGTGTCCCGGATTACTGTAACACTATTACTGTATGTTACCGGCAGAGATGCCAACAATGGGAATGACTGGGTAAGGAATAGAGAAAACTATGAAAGGAACAAATTTTCCCTGCAACATTTGTTGTCAAAATATTCCAACTCCTGTGAAATCCAGTGAATGTCACGCTGGTGTGCCTTCCAAAAAAACTCACCCTCCCATTCGCTCCTTTACATTTGTTATCCAATGTTAAATGTTTGGGGAAGGCTCCGAAACATATACATTTTAAAAGACACGCTGTACTGAGAGACTTAAAGCTGCAGCGTTGAATGTGCCAGATTGTAAACAAGTAGAAAAGGATTTTTTTGTGGATGGAATGCCAAGTCGTTGAGAGGATGAAGCAAACAGGAAACAAAATCTGGGATAACCCATTTGTTAATGCAGTACAAGTGAGCAGTTTGACCCAAAAATTACAATTTATCTTGAAACTATACAAATGACATTATAACTCGACGGTTTCCCAGAAAAATGAGCTTGCTATAAACATACGCATCTAAGCTTTAGTATGTTTGTGAAAAATGCCCAATCTTCTTTCAACGCGGGTTCCCAAATTGTCAAGCTGCAATGTATGAATACAAAAATGAAATGAATTGTATTTGTGTAGCACTCTTCTACCTTCAATATACTCACGCAAAAAATGGTGTGTTGAATTTAGTACTCAATTTGTTTCGTCGGGTGCTTGCATTAAATAAAAATCATCTAGATCCGGATATATACCGGTGGAGACTGGTTCGTGTGGCCGCCTCACTGTGCAGAGGTGCAGGGTTCGATTCCGGCTCCAGCCTTGCTGTGTGGAGTTTGCATGTTCTCCCCTGTGCCTGTGTGGGTTTTCTCCGGGCACTCCGGTTTCCTCCCACGTTCCAAAAACATGTGTGGTAGGTTAATGGAACACTCTAAATTGTCCCTAGGTGGGTGTATGAGCATGAATGGTTGTTCGTCAATGTGTGCCCTGCGATTGGCTAGCAACCAGTTTGGGTGTGCCCCGCCTACTGCCCAACGACAGCTGGGATAGGCTCCAGCACCCCCCGCGACCCTTGTGAGGATAAGTGTATCAGAAAATGGATAGATGGATGGATTCAGACATTTTTTAAATTGACTATATGCGACTTTAAACCACTTTAAGACTTAGACATGAGCAGTCCCGGCAATTATGTAAAACTATCCAAAGCTGATTTTGACCCCATTGGTTATTTCCTGAGTTTTGTGTCATAAGACCATTACGCAAGTTTCTCGGAAAACAAATAGGCTTGTTAAACTCTGCATATGTGCACACATCACGGCAAACACTACAAAAACATGTCAGCTTTAATTTGTGCAGTAAGCTTAGAAGGAATGTGGATGCGTGTTGCTGTGAGCGGGCCCCATAGAATGTGCTGTGCCAGGCACCAGCAGACACCAATCCTGCTCTCAGGACTTTACTGTAATCTCTCCATCATCCCCCCCCTCACTTTTACTGAACCTTTTCTCCACTTTTTACCGTGACAAAAAGTATAAACAAGAAGGCGAGTGTGCGTCTATTTTTTTTCCCCTCATCTTACCCTCATGACACCAAAAGTCAAGCAGACCAATGTGGAGACAGGGGGAAGCGGGCAGAAGCCAGAACAAGGATGAGATGGAAAGGACCCAGTGGAAACCATGATGTCATGATTAGTGAGGTGTGACCATCCAGCACTTTCACTGACACCGTGCAGACGCCAGTGGTAAGCACACACACACACACATTAAAAAAATAAATAAAACAACAAAAGAGCTTTCTACGCGTTAAATAATCACAGCTGCTGCAGGAAAAAATGTGTTTGTTGTCACTCGTTACCTCCACTATGATTGTGTGTCCTGTAAACCTGAAAATTCAAATGGAATTTGGAATTTGGAAAAAGATAAGTTGAGAAACAGTGACTTTTGCACAAAAACACATCATCATTCGACAAATCTCATCTGACATCTCAGATATGTTTTGCTTTTTGTTGATGCATTCTGTATGAGTGTTTTTATTGTATTTTTTTTTTCTAGGGTGGACATATCCCCCACCACCAAAAGGGTTACGACAGCGAAGAAAATTTTGACTACACCCATGCAACCAAAATTTATTGCAATGTACTACATCAATGCCCCAGCAATTGGCTAGCAACCAGTTCAGGGTGTATCTGGCTTACCTCAGTCAAACAATCTCCAAGGGCGAGTAGTTTTGCTTTCATTGTATGTCGTGTTATTTCACAACGGTTAGCTAAAAGAACGAAGAAGTTCTTTCAATATTTGAATAAATCGTAGTCCATGTTGGATTGTGGATTGCATTGGAGTTATAAACTGTGCACAAACCAGAGGGCAACATCATCTTTCAATCAACAACTTTATAACTGGTTTAGGATTGCTGAATGTTAATCTGGGATCTTATAGACTGACTCATAAAAAA
>NW_017805010.1:2652016-2719968 GCF_001891065.2 Hippocampus comes
TATATATATAATTTTTATTTCTTGTATTATCTTCCCTTACTTTCTTACCTTAACAGCACTTGAGCAATGTTTGCATCCATGCAAATCTGCAGCATCATCCTTAAACATGGCTGTACAACTGCACTAGTATATCATACTGAGTGTTGCGTCTCATATTTGCTCCACTCATGTCGGTAAATATATTAGAAACAACTCAGGGCAATGAGAGAGTATACATCTCTAACTAATGTGTTTAGGGGAATGCAGTTTGGAGCGCTTTATATGCAGAGAATAAAGATAATAACATTTGGAGATGCCACCTTTAATTTTTTTTCTCCTCAGATTTACTTGAGGCACATATTTGCCAATGAAGCAAGCAGACAACATCTTGTGTACTGAGAGATGAAGGGAGGCCGTCTGTATGTTTGCCTTGGTAAAACGCCGCAGTCGAAAACTAGCGTGGCCAACACTGCTGGCACTCCCCGCAGCAGGAGCACGCTCATTAATACCAAAAACCTGCAAGTAGCTGAAACCTCCTGCTAACACACACGCGCTCAAGGCTCCGCCCAACTTTGAAGCCTGCTCGTATCACACTTCGTTCATTGGATTCAATCAGTTGTACTGAAAGACAGATGAGATCATTGCTTTGACCTCCAACTCACAAAAACCCACACATCCACTTAAAGACAAAGGGCCTATTTGAGGAAATGACATCATCAGCAGAGGCAGGGTCACAGGGGTCAAGGCTGCCTGTGAGCTGTCTCATCACGGCAAAGATTACACTCCAGCCAGTGGTTATTATCAATCCTTATGAGGAATTGTGAGCAGGGAAAATGACTTGAGGTGCTCCCATCCGCCCCACCCTCTTCTCTCCCATCACTTGCCCTTAACTGCTCGGGATTGATAGCACAGCTTATTACCGATAGATAGATGGATGGAGAAGATTATGGAACGCTCCATTAGCTTCACTTTATATCGGTGGGCGAGATCAGCAGCGGAGTCGGTTAAATGGGGGGAAAAAGGTGTCTGGAATAAACCGGGACTCATAGCTGATCACAGAACAAGACTGCAAGGACTTTGACTGGAGACGTTGCAGAGGAAACTACAGTTCAGAGCAGTGGTTCTTAAGCTTCTTCGAGGTACTGAACCCAACCAGTTAATATGCACATTCACCGAAGCCTTCATTCGTGAAAAATAAATCCTAATATTTTTTACAAATTCAAGATATTAAAAAAAAGCTTTTATTCAAAACAGAAACAAGTAAATGAAATTTCAAGAGATAAGTATACAAATATATGCCTGTATGTGTGTGTGTGTGTGTGTGTGTATATATATATATATATATATATATATGTATGTTTTTTGTTTTTTTTTAATTGTACGACGTAATATCACAACAGTCACACGTTGATGACTAAGCGAATTAAATTTCCCACAGCGCCGATTGGACAAGCAATGTAATGTGATCATCTGCAGCCAGTGATGGCCAAGCGGGCGTATCATAACTAATTGATATGTTGAGTCGGGCGTGTCTTAAAGCAGACATGGGCAACTGGACACCCACGGGCCATATGTGGCCCCAGACCACTCGCTGAGCGGCCCCTGAGCAAACAAGGCAAATGTGAAAAATACCATAATTTGCGGACTACTAAACTTGCCTGATTAAAAGCCAGAATACTTAAATTTACCCATGAAAACAAAAATTTCCATTTGCTGCTTCGGACTAATAGCCGCGGGTTTTCCACCTTATTATGAGGTATTATCGATACTATCCAACAGTAGATGTTTCCCCTCAACCCCCCAAACAATGCCAAAGGCAGCTATAGTTTGATGGAAAGTTAATAAGTGTATATATTTTGCACAAATGCATTTATTCGTGAGGAGAGAGGAGCATCGGCGCAGAGTGCGGATGCGTAGTTTGGAACTGAGAGTTGTTGCTTGGAATTGAAGCGGATTTACATGGGAGAGGAGAGAACCGCTACAAACAACAAAATGTATGAGGGAAAAGTGGTTCGGATTGCACGACTGTCCGTGTTTTTATGTTCTGTGTTGTGTTTATTATTTTATTTTGTCCATCCATCCATGTATTTTCTGATCCGCTTTATCCTCACAAGGATCGCGGGGGGTGCTGGAGCCTATCCTGGCCGTCTTAGGGCAGTTTTGTAAAGCGCTTTGTCATAGCTGCAGCTGTTGTGAAAGCACTATTTAAATCAAGATGTATTGTATTGTATATTGTATTTTGTCCACATCTAAAATAGCATTTTTGTCATCTATATGGTTGGGAAGTGTGCGGTACTCTGTGGCGCAAGAGTAGCACCGAAGACAAATTGTGCCCGCCTAAAGCATTTACAGTAAATTGCCCATCCCTGACTGAAAGGGAAAACATATTTTGGTAGAGTTTGTTGATGGTACAAATGCACAATGCACCCTCACATTTCACATGTTTAGATGGGCAAACACCTCTTACCTTGAATTTAAAATGAGCATGAGGTCTAAAAGTCAAAGTAAAACCTAGAGAAGAAAAAAAAACCTGGCTCTCTTTCTGTTTCAAGCAAATTATTATTATTTTTTTGTTTTTTGTTTTTTTTTGTATGGAAAGTATGTCTAACCAATAACGGACAAGAGCTACTAAAGGACTAAAAAAAGAACTGACCCAAAAAAGTCAGTAGTCATTAGTAATGAGATTGGTTTTAATTTGAAATTGAACAATTGGGTAAAATTGGGTGCGTGTAAAACATAGCTTGCACATAAAGCAAATGCCAATTAACTATGATAAATATTAGGTAGCCTCTTGAGCCCCGGGCCAAATTTCCAGATATCCAAGTCCTGTTTTTCTTCATTTTTGTTTCTGACACTATCCGTGAAGCACCCATGGGAACCGTAACATCATAGGTTTTTAATTATGAACAGAGGCATGTGTTGACTGGATTCGTTTGTTTTTTAAATAATTTTAACAACCCAATCATGCTTTTGTAATTTTGTCAATTATATCTCGACAAAAGTGATCGATTTGCAAATGTTATAATAACACGAACAGAAAGAATTGCATGTATCGCGGAATATAAAATCCTCATTTATTAAACTGACGACGCCCCACTGTGTGATATCAATTTACCGCACGGGGTTTCAATTACTGCTCGGCTATTCCCCAGAGTGACTCCAACTGACGGCACGCCATGCACGAACACAAAAATATCTTATCTGTGCACTGAGATGATCTACATGATGCCGTCGGAAAAAAAAAAACGGGAGTATCGTCAACCCCGCGGATCCGCCGGGAAGGGTGAGTCACCTTCGTCAAGTTAATGTCACCTCATCTCAGGGCTAATGGAACCTTGAGGCAGCAGTTGATGCGGGATTGGATATTTAATCTGAAGGCTAAAGATCCCTCTTTATCAATAGACCTAAGTGAATACCGCCATACATACTCGTGATGATCGGTTATGCTTGCAAAGACGCACGTATGACTTTACATAAATTAGATCCAACCATCCAATCGGATTGTGGAGTATCCTCATGCGAGGCGCTTTTAGCCAGCGGTGACTTGCAATCCAATGGATAACTGCCACATTTCAAGGGCTAACCAAAGCTGTTAATGTAAAGCTGCGCTGCTACGTAGCTTGAGGTCTCTCTCAACCACCACCAACACACACACACACACACACACACACACACACACACACACACACACACACACACACACCTGTCTCTCTTCCAGTGTTCTCATCTGCTTCATTCCCATGCCGCTTCTCGCTGCCACCGTCTCATCCATCCGTCTGCTTTTAATCTCTCCCTCTTTTCCTTGTGTTCTCTCCCAGTCAGTGTTCACTTTTATCCCTCCCTCCAGCTGGCCAAGGCTGAGTGACAGCACAGTTAAATTCTTATTGGCTTCTGCACAGGAAGCAAAACAGGCACCGCCACTGTAAAGTCGTTTCTGTTGGTGATTGTACCGCAGAAGTTTGCGGAGGGGAACCCATAACCTCAATTTGAACCCTTTCTCGAAGGGTTGAAGAATGTGTGACCGTGACACCTGGTCGTCAAGACTGCATACACAAATGCGGTAACGGCATTCCTCGTCACTAGACCCGCTCCTAATGGAACGGGGCACATGTTCCACTCAAGTGACCCGTTGTCTTGCTCTTCTACAAAGTCGATCACAATTAAGTCACATGCTTCTACCAACTGTACCCGCCACGGTATGCTCATTAGTGAGCATTACAGCCATTGTTACAAAACTGTGAGGGGAATACTGGGATTTGAAATGGGAATTGGGGGTGGAAACTCTTGACAGAAAAAAGATGAACAACGCCATTGTCATTTAGAACCAGCTCGCAATGTGATGCCGCGCAGTTCTATGAGACTGCGAACTAAAATCACAATCCGCATTTTGTTCAATTGATATCTGCGACAATCCTAATTCAATTGGAGGGTTTGAGTGCGTCATAAAAGGATCGAGTTTGATGGTTATGATGCAATGAAGATAAGGAATTAAGGAAGATGACTCACTGATAGCATTGTGGTTCACTAATCTGAATTTAGTGCAGGCAGTGTGGGTTCACTTCCCACTCAGTGACGGTATGTAAGTATGAATGGTTGTCGGTCACTATTTATGTGCCCTGTGTTTGCCTGCCAATCAGTTCAAGTGGTCGTCTGGCTTTTGGGCTTGGCTCCCGCTCGCACTGACCCCTTGAATAAAGTTAAGGAGTACAGAAAATCGGATTGGATGGTTGAAAGCAAAATACAGCTTTCAACGTTGAATCCGCATTTAGTTTCTTTTAGGTTCCTGTAATTAAGTGTATTCAATGTATGAAGCTAATAATACACGCGTGACATGAAGACCGTTCTGACAAGAATAACAAAAACAAGTCTGTTGTTGAAGCTTACACCATTAACTCGCTAAATATGATTTGTTTTGGTGGAACAATGTTCCTGCACACCAAACATTTACGTGTGGTTGTGTGAGTCTGCCTCTGTGTGATGTGTGTGTGTGTGTGTGTGTGTGTGTGCGCCTTCGAAAGCAGCAGGACACCACCCCGCTCTGTCGCAAATTACCTCATTAAATTCCACTGCATTAAAGCCACTTTTATGAATTTCGCATAGTCCCCGGCCCATTGTTCCCCTGCAAATGAGATTAAAGCAACATTTGCCTTTCTCCCTGCTTTCAATTATAGTTCTGGAAGGACAGCTCGGGCATGGCGACTTAATGAGATGAGAGGAAGAGGAAGAGGAGGGAAACCTCAATCTAAGAAGACCACAGGAGGCTATCTTTGTAGTTTTTCAAGCCGGACAAGATTTGAGGCATCGTTTTATGTCGTGTTTTACTTTTCTTCTATGCCATCATATCTAGCGTGTCCCGATAAAGGAATTTAATAAGCTTCAGATAAGTCGAGGGCATAAAAACAAGCACGTCGATGCATTGAGGTAATGATGAATAACCTTTTGTTGCTTGGTCACCATGACAACTATGGGCAGTCAAACATCGGCTTTTTTACGCGTTTACTCGATGAGGAAAAAAAATACAAACCCCAGATATTTGATCGAAAACTAAAAGCTGCTTCAAAGTTCTTCAACATTTCCCTGGAGTTTAGAAAACCCAAGTTGGCACAAAAGTTGACTTTAGCTAAAGCCCGGTCATGTGTTGCAAGCAGAATAGACGACCGTGCTCACCAGTGGAATGTCACAAGCCTCACGTGGGTCGGCTGCAGGCATGTGGCTAAAGGGGACATGAAGTCTGATCTATCCAACATGAATGATGGGCAGCAATGACATGAAGTGGAAAGAATGATAATATCAATTCAAAATGATCCATCCATTGTATTGTTTACACTGCTTCTGCGGTTCAGTGTCACGGGAGCTGGAGACTATCTCAGCTGACTACGCAAAATGCATCGCAACCTGGCCAGTCAGTCAAATGCAAACGACCATTCACATTGAGTGGGAACGTCAGTCCGCAGTTGGAAACAACTAATGCGATAGCGATGGAGTCACAAACCTGGATGTGCGACAATTTTTAACCCTTTCAGGGACAGCGGTTACTAGAGTGGACAGCTATTCAAATGTTATTTTCGCTTATATTCATTCATCTTCATGTCACAGTTGTGCATCAACCACTACAATGGACCCTTATGTGTGTTGCCATCCAAGGTGATTATTTTTTTTCATGCCTGAAGTCGAATAAAAACACCTGAGGAAAAAAATCCTGATATAGGTTATTTGTGCATGAAAGGGTTAAGGTGCAAATTTAACAGAAACTTAAACTTTAAGCAACTTCATTTTGTTCAGTTTCGTATCACACAGTAACCTGAAGACATTTCACAAATGCATGACAGATAATGCTCGACTCTTGCTTTAACAGACCGTGATCAATCCATCAAACTGAGGAAATTAGTGGTGAAAAACTGCATATCAGGTCTCAAAAAGTATACATCACATAAATGTTGTAATTTAAGCACAGTGGTCATTTAGGTGGGGAACACGACCACTCATTCACAAAGAAAAAAGAAATTTCAGAATTATTTTGATGTAATAAAGAGCTAGGGCATACTGGCACTAAGAAAAAACAAAAACAAAACAACAAAAGAAAACTTCTTCAAAAACAGGCTTTTTGAAATGTTTGAATACATCTTTGAAGCTCCACACACACACACACACGCACACACGCACACACACACACACACAATGTTATCGGGTGAGTCAACAAGCGCGCCCGCCAGCATTGCATCCACTGAAAGGAACTGGTGGCCAGTCAGCCAGCTGTACTGGGCCAATGGCTTGTGTGGAGCGACTGAAGACTATAGAAGGTCCTCATGAATGCGTGTGTGAACAGGCTTACGTGGCTGATCTGCATGTGAAAACCATGAAGGCCTCTCACACACACACACACACACACACACACACACACACACACACACACACGATTCAATCCTTTGACCCTCACAACGAAATACGCACACACACGCACACACACACGCACCCACACTCTTAGCAGGGCTGTGAAAAATTCTGAATTTCAGGAAATGGAATTGACTTCAATGCAAATCAGATGAATCATAATTGTTACCAGAGAGAATGGGTGGAATTGACTTCAATGCAAATCAGATGAATCGTAGAAAGGGTTCTGTCAGTCGTCATCTGTACCTGTGGGTGCCTTTTAGCGCAGAGCAACTTCCCGGAGTCTTCACGGAGACTTCAGGGTTGTCTACCTTTGACGAAGCTTCTGTGAGAGAGGCGAAACGTCCTTTTTTGTTTTTTTTTTTTTTTGTTTTTTGTTTTTTGTTTTTTACCCACAGGTACAGATGACGACTGACAGAACCCTTTCTACGATGGAACTTTCCTGTACGACTGAGAGCCTCCACAAGAATCAGATGAATCATAATTGTTACCAGAGAGAATGGGAAAGTGTATTTCACTCGTATGCTCCAAACATCCGTCCATTCATCCATTTCATCCGCTTATCTTCAAGAGGGCCGCGGGTGTGCCGCAGCCTGTCCCAGCCGTCTTCGGGCAGTAGGCACGGGATGCCCCAAACTGGTTGCCAGCCAATCGCAGGGCACATATAGTCAAACATCCGTTCACGCTCACAATCACAACCAGGGACAATTTAGAGTGGCCCATTAACCTACCCTGCATATTATTGGAATGTGAGAGGAAAGAGGAGTACCCGTAGAAAACCCACGGAGGCACTGGGAGAACATGCGAACCCCGCACAGGAAGGCCGGAGCTGGAATGGAACCCTCCACCTGCGCACTGTGAGGCTGACATATTAACCAGTCCATCACCATGCCGCCATCCTCCGAACAAAATGTCAATGTTTGGGCACCCATTTCAAAGCCGTATTGTGAGAAATGAAGTGCTCAAGAAGTTCCATCTATCAAACAATGAGTGTTTTTTACGATTTTAATGATGTGTTTTATCTGGGGAGACTTCCATTTACACCAGTGTCACAAGCACTGCAAATAAAAGGCAACTATGCAACACTCAACTGCAAGACAATATAACCGGATTTTTTCACCCCAAAGGAACAGTTGAACGATGTTCTCTGCCATTTGCTCTTCTGTGAATTCAAACTTAGCTTTATTTGTCACGACTAAATGTCTCTCTTATGTGATGCTCTCAATGCACCTCAACTCTTTTCTCCCCAAATACGTCCGAACAGAATTGTCACGCCGAAAAAAGAAAGCAAAACATCTCTTTGGTCCTCTTCAAATATTCTGTTTCTATTTCCGGAGGAGCTGTCGATCTTTTTACCAAAGCCTCCTCCTCGTCCTTTTCATAAACTCCCTTTGCCTACATTTTCAAGGAATGTATGACTGATTGTTTTTCTCCCTTCATGTGTGCAAGCGGGAGGAGTTTACTGGGTTGAAAACAATGCCAACACTGTGCCACTTAGTGCAAGAGGGAGAAAGAACAAATTTGGCTGTTTGTGTTGTGTGTAGGGAGGGGCAACAGACCGCATTTCTTGGAAAAACTAGCCATCAATTACCGTATTTTCCGGATTATAAATCGCAGTTTTTGTCATAGTTTGGCCGGGGGTGCGATTTATACCCTGGAGCGATTTATGTGTGAGATTATTAACACATCATTAGATCATTTTACATGTTATTTTCCACATTAAACCGCAAGAGGGCGCGCCGGGCCTTTGTCGATAAGTCGACGATGAGTCTGACGTAAACAACATAGAAGAGGAAGGGCCGCATCTTCTACCACTAGAGTTGGTCGAGTTCTTTCAGTGACACCGAGGATGAAGATGTCAGTGGATTTAGTGATTTGGTGTCACACTTATGGTGTGGTAACTTGTTAGCATGTTCTTTATGTTTTATGCTTTATCTGAATAACTCGTAATATATTACGTGAACATACCAAGCACGTTCTCAATTCGTTGTTTATGCGTCATGTAACGTTAGCATATCGTGCACTTATTCAGCCTGTTGTTCTGTATTTTTATTTTTATTTTAAATTGCCTTTCAAGATGACATGTCTGTTCTTGGTGTTGGATTTTATCAATTAACTTCCCCCAAAAGTGTGACTTATACTCCAGTGTGATTTATACATGTTGTTTTCTTCTTTACTATGCATTTCATGGCTGGTGCGACTTAAACTCCGGAGTGATTTAGAAACCTGAAAATACGGCATTTGGTTGTCGTTGTTGTCGTTCCTGTTTTTTTAAGTTGCAAAGTACAAATTGCCCTGGTGAGAGTGTGACCTCCATGTCATATTTATTCCAAAAAAATCACTGAGGAAAATGTGTAAAATGTGCATTGCTTTGTGATTGTATTGCAAGAATCGGACTTTGCGCAAACTTGGCAATCATGGGTGAACTCACCCTCAATGTTTGGGGATACCGTTTCCATGCAAGTGTTGAATCGAACTGAAAACTGTTGCTCGGGGGAACTAGCGGACATCTGACCTTAGCTGACATGTCATGTCGGTTCCTCTTTGCCACAACTATTTTTGACTAACTCAACAATGCAATCCGTTTTGCTCAATTGCCTCAAATCAATTAATTGACAAATTAGTTATCCTGCCCAGCCTTCAATGCGGGTTGTAAGCATCGTATGTGCAAATTGCAAAGACTGCATTTGTATGAGTGTACGGCGAGTGCTTCCTTTTCATTAGGCGGGAGGCCTTCTTTCGGATGGCCTCATTTTTAATGGGGCAAAACAGCCGGTCTGTGGTGTGATTACGTTTGACAAGATTTGAGTTGAGTTACGATGTCAGGCCTCCAGGTCTGAAGTAAAGAGGCAGATGACAGAGGGAGTTAGATGAATGGATGCGGGTGTGCGAGATATTGGATCATTTTAGAAGACATACTGCATGATGTGGGACAGGACCAAACTAAACAATTGCCTCCTTAAATGAAAACACCTCGACATCAATTCCTGTGTCTCATCATTACCTGTAAAACATTTTTTTGTTCGTTTTACTTTATTTATTTATTTATTTATTATTATTATTTTTTTTTTTAAGAGTGACTTTGACCTTTAACTCAAAATCTATTTTGAGCTAAGTAGGAAATGTTCTGCTTCCCAATGACATACATTTTTGTGTTACGATAGTTTTGAATGTGGAGAATGTCGAAACGAATAGAAATGACAAGCGACCATATTCATTGACTGTTTTACGGCTCCAATGCGTACCTTGATCACAAAAGCAGTGACGGCCAAAATAATTTAAAAAGAAAAGCCGACTTTGACAGGTCGGATCGCTGAATAAGATGTGATGGAACAGAATTGTGACTTCACGGCCTCCTCAATTCCTGGCTGCGAATCCGTCCAATCTGTGAGGGATTTGGTTATGGCCACGGGGTACCAAAGAGCAGGGCAAATCAACATGAGTTGGGGCAACAGAAGGTGTGTGCGTGTCCATTTGTCCCGGTGCAAATCTACTTCGAGGGGGGTCCAGGGGATTTGTATAATCAGTTTTTTTTTTCTCTCTCTCTCAGGAATCCCTCTTGGTCCCCCACCTCCTTATCCCACTGCAGCTTAGTGGTCCAACTGCCTCCTCGTCCGCCTTTCCCCTCAGCTTCTTTCACCCCTTCATCTCTCAATCTGCGCCTTTATCCCCCGATCTTCCCTCGAGCTTTTTTACTGCCACTCAATTCTTCGTTCTCACTCCACTTTACCATTCATCCCTCTGACCTCATCCTCTTAGACTTATCCTTATCACAACCTTGTACGTTGTAAGCATTGAGCTCAGCGGCTTGGAATTACAAGCCACTCCTCGGGTGGAGTGAAGCTCTGTGATACTGCATCGACGTTTCATTGTTCACTGTGCGAGCAGAGTGTGTCACGCATTCCAGGAAACCAACTCCTGATCAAAATCGGCTACTCGGGTGTAGGGATATGGTGTATGGCACAGGTGTGAAAGTCAAGGCCCGGGGGCCAGATCTGGCCCGCCACATCATTTTATGTGGCCCGCGAAAGCAAATCAAACATGTCAACTTCCATGATTGATGCTTGATAAAATTTTTGCAAAATTTCAAATTCTCATATGTAATAAATAACATATTTTAATCATTTTCTTGTGATCAGAGTCCTCATCACAGTCACTTCAACGATCATTGAATAAACCATTATTCTTGACTTCTTGATATGGTCATAATGGCCCTCCAAGGGAAACGGTGACTCCAATGTGGCCCGCAACAAAAATGAGTTTGACACCCCTGGTGTATGGGATACGGTGTAGTGGGTTTTATGACGTTGACGATTCGATAAAGTTGCAAGGATTATTTATCAATGTCAGAGCAAGAGCTCTCTGGATTTGGAAGGGGACATTCAACTTATGATGGTTAAAGCAGAGGTTAAATAAAACCTATTTTATTGCCTCTCTCGTCAGTGAGAAGTTTTCAAGCATGGACCCTATTAGCTTTGTGTGATATTTAGCACAAGACAGCTGAGGTAAATGACATCAAAACTCATATCAGTAGATGTTCCCCGTCACCTCTATACCTGTAAGCATTTTTATTTGAGATGACTTTGATGATGATCTTGCCGAATGTGCAGATATTCAATTCAAATACAGGATGAGACATGAAGTCTGGCAACAGGCGGCTTCACCTCACCTCGCTTAATCCCACATTAAGTGAAGTGAGGAGAGGAGGCTTCTCAGCGGCAAGTCTCTGTTTCTGTCGCTCTTCAATATGTTTTCAGACCCCGTAATATGTACCCTTAATTTTCAATACACAGGATAATGCATTTAATATTGGTGTCTTACATATTTACTTTTGCTGATCGCGTTAAAACCACAGATAAAAAAAACAGACGGTACTCTGCAACACAAAGGCAGACATCCAAAAACATTTTCTAAAAACTAATCTAAAAACTGGACAACTAATTCGATCTGATAAATAAAAAAAGAGAAACACCGGAGCTAAAATATCAGATGTTCACACATTTTTAATGTCAGGCTGCTAACTTGATGGGAAAGACATCACTCTGTTTAACTAACACGTTTTTTTTCAATCTGACTTTTATATCACTTCCTCACTCCATGTCAGTGTTGTGAGCTTTCGGGTAAGGAGGAGAAATCGAGAGCAGCATCTGCTTAAGTCAGCCAAATTGCGCCATACAGCACCGCTGGTTGTAAATGACACCGTACGGATGAATGGAGATTTCAAAACACAGCACCCGGTTTGCTTGCAAAGAGCTTCAAACAAGCAGTCAGAGGCATTTCTCAAAAACAAATGCGTTTACTCAACCAATATCCGGTTTAGTGTCATTAAAAAAAAAAAAAAAAGAAAAGAAAAATCTCTGAATCATGATGTTCTTTGTGTTTTATGGGGCTGAAATTAACAATCTCAAACAAAATCCAAAACTCAAGGTGATCAAGCCTTGGAATGCACTTCCATTTTAACTAAGCGACCTCTTCTAGTGGCATTTTTGAAAAGCTCTCAAAACACATCTGCTTAGGGCAGGCATCCACAGAGTTCATTGCTTGGATTTGTTTTATGTTATGTTATGTTCGTTTTTATAATTTCACTAAGTAAAGCACTTGTAGAGCCATCTCCGGGAGACGTTACACAGAAATAAAAGAAACAACTTATAATAGTTGACCTTGTTTATGCCATCCAAAACATCAATGTTCATTTCATAGATCAAAAAGAACAACTTGTAGACGCTGCGCACCGTGTTTAGTCTGCTTCTGGGTTGGTATCCATTTCACAGATTAGCTGGACAAACACAGGACAACCCGTTTCCATGTCACAGGTCACCAAATACTCCCTGTGCAAATATTAAACCTGCTTTCGAATCCCTTGACTCGCCGAGAGAGGGCAAGATAACAGGTAACAATAGGCGGAGAAACAGGAGACATGTTTTGGTGTTTCCAGTGTCAACTCAGTCACCAATCATGCAGACTACTTTTTTTCCTCCCCCTTCTAATCTACTACGGTAGGACTAAAATCTCACCGTCACATCTGGTTTCATGGACATGATGACTGAAGTCGCACATAGGACAAAGGTTAACATTCAAGAAATTCAAAAATGATGATATGTTTGGAAGCATCAACGGATTTTGTGATGGAGCAGCGCATCGTCAGTTAAATTAAGTCCCATCACTCATTGGGTTATTCTAGAAATAAATCTCACAGAAGTGTGTATGTATGGCCAGCGGGTCATTTTGAACTAAAGAACAATACATTTTGTCGCAATTCCTTGAACAGACCAGAAGCAAGAAAATCAAGTCCCTTTTCCCAAGATGGCTGAGCATCAGATCAATAAGTTAGAAACCACAACGAACATTCAGAGAAAGTGTTTCTACCCACTGAACTATTACAAGTCTCAAGCAATTCTTATCAATTTTGTTGCAGTTGGTGCGTGAGCCTGTGAAATTTAGCTCGGGGCCCCAACTGCCTGGCAGCTTTACAATAACAGGACATTTGCAGTGTTATTGTTTTGAATGCTTACATTTAAAGTGGGCTGTATGAATAGGACTGCTATAAAAATAATCATTATTGATGGAATACGACAATTAATGCAGAAAATTGTGCAGCAATATTAATTTGTGCAATGACCCGTTTTGCGTATTTTTGCCCAGCGCTCTTCCCTTGCTATCATGAATTGTACAACGTTATTAAAGATCACAGTACCTATTCCAGTTCAATAAGATATCAGTGTGACACTCTGAGATAACACCAAATATAATTTTTGCAATATCATTAAAACATGGCACAAAATGGAGGTCATAGTAACTTGTTGCTTGAAGCAAAATGACTGCACTTATTAAGATATGCCCCCCGCCGCATAGCCCAAAAGTAAGCAGACCCTCACGTGTCCTAAAAAGTGTCACTGTAGCTCTGTGATGCTGGCCATCTCGCAGCCATTCCGCTTAGTGACTTTGCATGGCTGATTGAATTAATGTTGCATCTGCTTGTGTTGACATGGGAACCCTGCAGTGATGTTCTGGTGTTGTCTGTTCCTGTTGGGTCTTCCAACTGGGACAGCCAGCCAGTGGAGCCAGGCATGTCTGTGAGTGTGTGTGTGTGTGTGTGTGTGTGTGTGTGTGTGTTAACTCCTAAGCCACATGGCTCGGGGGTAATCATGTTTGCAGACGGGTTGATAGGTTCACATTCAACAAACACACCAAAGCACTCACATGCAAACAATTCTGAGAATTGTCATACATAGTTTGGAATTTTTTTGCATACGGGTATATGTCGCTTCCAAGTAAAGGAAGGCACACCTCATGATTAAAAATGGAGAAAAAAAAACAGTTTTCATAGCAGGTTCAAGAATAGGACACAGCTGCAGGGATGCTTTAAAAAAATAACATGCCCTCATACAAAATATTAGCATCAGGGAATATGAAAATGAAATCCATCCATCCATTTTCCGAACCGCTTATCCTCACAAGGGTCACGGGGGGTGCTGGAGCCTATCCCAGCCGTCTTCGGGCAGTAGGCTGGGGACACCCTGAACCGGTTGCCAGCCAATCGCAGGGCACACAGAGACGAACAACCATCCACGCTCACAGTCACACCTAGGGACAACTTAGAGTGTTCAGTCAGCCTGCCATGCATGTTTTTGGAATGTGGGAGGACATCGGAGTACCCGGAGAAAACCCACGCAGGCACGGGGGGAACACGCAAACTCCACACAGGGAGGCCTGAACTGGAATCGACCCCACGACCTCTGCACTGTGAGGTCGACGCGCTAACCAATGGACAACCGGGCCACCCTTGATAAACAAATACTGTAAATAAATTAACTTAGTCCTGATTTTAATGGCAGGCTTTTCAACTACAACACGAAGCTTTCATTTACGTTGTATGCATTCCACTCCGATCCGACACAGCTGTTTACCACACTCTCGATGGCTGTCAGCATGCTTTCAGCATCGGGAATTCAAATTCAGCAACTGAAGTCAACCACCAGTGCAATGGCGCCAAACATATTTACCAGTCTATCTGTACTACAAGGGGCCAAAAAGAAATAAAGAGATATATAAAAAGCTGCAAATCAAATTCAAATTTTCTGCCATTATAGGTGAAAATCATTTTGTCCATACAACGTATATTGATCACACACAAGATGTGATTCCTGTCCCTTGAAACTAATTACACACGTTATACGCATACTCCCTTGATCATGAACTAGCATGCTTCAATACAGTATTTGCATAACTTTGGAGTAAAAAAAAAAAAACAAACTATGAAACGTGCGCTTCCCAGAAACGGTTTTAGATTTTCCAGTGAGAAAGAGCTCGTTTGAGAGAGAGTCCGTGACTGTGTCCGTCTAGACCTTGTTTCCTTGGAGTCGCGCTAAAGGCATCAGGCACACACTCATGCATGTGCACACGGGCTCTGAGGAGATTGTGTGTGTGTGTGTGTAGGCATGTGTGTTCCAACAAACATCACGTTTGTAATTAGCCAACGCTCTGCTAGCAGGCTCGCAGTGATGCTTGCTGAATGACAATGGGGCCAAGTTCACCACAAGGTCAAGAGTTCAGAAGTGTCTGCCACACATATGTTCTCGACAGATATTTGCCATACAATCCCACACTGATAGTATACAGTACACTTGCTGACATAAGCTATCCATTCCACACACGTGTAAATGCACGCATGCATTCTGAGATAGTTGGAGCATCTGGTCAGTGTCATTGTTGTCGCAGAAACAATGATAGCACATATCATAGCCATGCAAACACAGAATGTGTCGTTATGTCCGCGTGTGGATGACGGTTTGTCGAATATTCGTCTGGGTCACCGCTTCACTTCCCCTTTGGTTGTAATGGTGGCAGGACCCTTCTTGCACCTCACGATAAAAAGGTTTTCATGAGTCTCCTTCAAGAGAATTAAAGGTGGTGTTGAGTTGAATGAGACAGTGACACGCCAACGCATCTCGGTATCTGTCCTCTTGGCAGCCATCACTATGCAAATGACTGCAGAGCGACGACGCAATGTGCCGGAATGTGACTTTTTGGCGGCACCATTGAGCAGTAATCATCTTAAGGACTATGAGTGTAGAAATCAAACGAGGCCATTTACTATCCAGTGATCCCTAATCCGATAAGCTGTCATCACTTCACTCTGAGGCAATTTAGAATAGACAAAAAAAATATATATTATTGTAGGACAACAGAAATAGCTTCATCCCGACTCCTTTCCATGGCTATCAATGCCAATTTCACATTTTGAGCTTGTGTATCTGATGAAGGTCAAATAATGCCTTATTTTTATTTATTTATTGTGGTGTGACAATATGGCTTGCAATAAATAAGACAAAAAAGACAAGTGCGCCGTGCAGCCAGTTATGAGGGAATGGGGTGAGTTGAGGAGGGAGGCAAAGACAGGAAACAATCAATCAAACTTGACCCCTGTTCCCTCCTTTTCTTGCTTGATTGAACTTCCTCTTTGTTGCCCTTTGACCCCACAGTTCCCAGCTCTCCAGGAGCTTCAGAAGACAGAAAGCTGATTTTGTTTTCCCTTTTCAACCCTGAATAAAAGCTTTTTCCCCCCCGAGGCTGACTGACAACATAAAAAATATAACACTTTTATTTCTCTCTTTTCAGACGCAAACAACTCATGATGACCGAGCTGGGAGCGACACAGCAAATTGCAGGTTCAATCCAAATAAACTATTGGGAGAAGGAGGGGGGGAGGGGGGCTATACATACAAACACACTGCTGTCCCCCATGGGCTCTAATAGAGCTTGATGCCAAGTAGTCGAAGTCACATTTCCTCCACTCCGTGATTTGCCGACCAATTTGCGCTTTGCTGTAAAATGTGTTCCCCTTTAGCAACCTGGAATTAGAATGGCCCTGCAGTGCAACAACATAGAGTAGGCTGACATACAAACACCAAGAATGAACTTAGTAACTCCAAGGAATAAGGAATGGTGCTGAACATATTCCGTTTTTTTTTTCTTGTTAACTGTTCATAAAAGACACAGTGCTACTAAGATACTGTGAAAACAAACACTGCAATGCAAAACACATGTTCACCACAAGTTGAAATGAGTCTTCTTAAATTGAGTTACAATAAAGGCAAATTTTACATTACTGCATATTATCCATCCATTTTCTGATCCGCTTGTCTTCACAAGGGTCACTGGGGGTGCTGGAGCCGATCCCCGCTGTCTTCGGGCAGGAGGCGGGGACACCCTGAACCAGTTGTCAGCCAATCGCATGGCTCACAAAGACAAACAACAATCCGCGCTCACACTCATACCTTGGGACAATTTAGATTGGTTCATGAGCCTGCCAGGCATGTTTTTTTGGAATGTGGGAGGAAACCGGAGTACCCGGAGAAAAGCCACACAGGCACGGGGAGAATATACAAACTCCACACAGGAAGGCCGCAGCCGGAATCGAACACTGCACCTCCGCACGGTGAGGCCGACGTGCTAACCAGTCGCCCCCCGCGCTGCCCACACGAAAGAATAGGCCCCTTCATTCACATTTCTGGGTATGCGATGGTATTTTTTTAACAACTATCCCCGTTGATTGGAACACAATCAAGACGTGTTGCAATCAGAAGTCACAAACAGCATCCTGAAAAAAAAGGACTCCAAGATTTCTACACAAAGCCCCAAAACAAATGAGTCATCAGGTTCTTGAAGTACTTAGCCAGCAAAGAGTGCTGACCTCAGCCCGAAGCAGAACCTTTGGGAGAAAGTGGAATGTGGACTCTAGTCCAAACTTCATCAGCTTTCACTTGTGTATAATAATGTCCACAGGGCTAAAATTAAATTTGATACACTGAATGTGGGCGGTTATGTTTGGGTGTCCACAGAGTTCTGGTTCTAAAGTGCACCAGCTCGTAGGCACAAGCACGGATGCATGCTGTCCAAGAATCTGTTGTCCGTCTGTCTCTCACTCTCCTCTATAATCCCTCTCTCCACATTCTGTCATCTGTCTGGCAGAGTCGGACAAAGAAAGAGACGGGAGGAGATGGAAAAGGAGCGAACGCAAGACTCTTGGCGGCCATGCAGAGGCTGTTTGGGCCGATATTGTGGGCTGTGGAGAGCCTTTACGTCTGTAATCCCTCCCACCCCCGCAGTCACATCAATCAATCTGTTCCTACCCCTCAAACTTATTCACGAGCAAGATCTGTCACATCCATTAAACTAAACAGTTCAAGTTGATTATCACTTGGAAATATATATGCGGACAGTGAATATATATGTGGACAATTCAATTCAATTCAATAATTAGGGGAAGTATATCGGGAATGTAACAGCCACTTAAATTCGCAAAAAATTGAAGAATTAAGGTCCCCAATTATGGTACATTCTAAACTTTGAACATGGAATTTCTACTTATCATAATGAAGTTTGTGATGAATTTAGCAAGTAAACCATCACTTTTTTTTTAAAACAAACTATGCTTTAAATGGAGGGTATAGTCCATTTAATGGTGCTTATAAATCAGTGTGTGTCCAAGAGTAAAGTTCAATGTAGTGATCTAGCGCATGGTGCACATCCTAAACGGCTCAACAAAAACTCAAGAAATTACACAATTATGGTGAAGCATAAAATGAAGGCTGCTATTTACTACTTACCGTATTTTCAGTACTATAAGGCGCACCTAAAAGCATTCAATTTTCTCAAACGCAGACAGTGCGCCTTATAATCCGATGCGCCTTATATCGGGATCACTATTCTGATTTCTTGGATGTAGTAGTTGAAATGTTCTGTAAAACGCTTTGTTACAGCTGCAGCGGTTGTGGAAAGTGCTCCATAAATAAAGATGGATTGGATTGGATTGGATTTTCTTTAGCGTAACTCCATCTAGTGCAGTGGTTCTTAACCTGGGTTCGATCGAATCCTAGGGGTTCGACGAAACAGTCTCAGGGATTCGACAGAGCCTCTGCCATGGAGGTTAAGACATGCCCGACTCAACATGTCAATTAGTCATGACACACCAGCTTGGCCATCACTGGCTGGTTCATTTTGTGCACAATTAAAAAACGTATATTTTATAATTATACTAATTTTGTTTACATTTTTTCTGTTTTTAATAAGAGTTTTGGCCATTCATTGAAGATGCGCCTTATACTCCGAAGTGCCTTATAGCACGGGAAGATACGGTGCTTACTATTTTTGATATAAGGCTCAGTGAGTTAAATCTTTCACAACAGAAGATCCGGTAGAATGCTTGGCCCCATTCAGTGTAAAACTATCAAAACGCATAGAATTTCTCTGCAGTTGGCCAGTCTCTGGACTCCAACTTGTCCATCTGTCTTAATGTATTTTGATCTACGTATATACTGTTTTGTTTTAACCTGTGTAGTACTCAAAAAGGCAGACTTACTGTGATAGATGCCTGTCGGGCATGCAGCCAAGCAATTCCCAAACTATAATCATGATTTTCTTTCACTCCCCAATCAGTTAAAGCTGGGGGGAAGAAAGAGTTGAATAGTTTAAATGAGATGTGATGTCAAAGGAGTACATAAAAACAACGCAAGAGACATGGATCACCTAATATCAGAGATGATGTGACTGGTACATCCCAAAGAGGCTAAGACTCGTGTACTGTAATTCAGGGAAGGCAAAAGAAGTGAAGGGAACAGCAGGGATGAGAATAGCGGAGAGGAGAAGTAAATGACAGGAAAAGAGAAGAGGAAAAAACAAGAATGTACACCAGCAGTAGAATCTTGAGCAGGACTCACCAATAAAGTCTGTAAAGACATCAGGTAGTACCCAAGGACCACATTTGTACACTGCGACCTGCTCTAAAAATAGGTAATGGGGCATTGTGATTACCCAGGAATGTTGTAGAAGTGCTCATTTGAAGATATAAGCACTTACAGACATGAACTGAAACGTGATGTTGGCTCCTGATAATGTATCTCTTTTCCTCCCCTGTTGATATTTTTTTCATCATGATCATTCATGAATAAGAACATATTACAGGTAATCTGCATAAATGTGAATTGTTTTACACTCATCTATTAACAGTGCTTGGCTTTATGTTTGCACTCGTGTGACATTAAAATGCAAGGCGAAAATAAGTTGACGTATCTGCGACTAGACTCCCCTTCACACCAATGCGGTTAAAGAGCGACCATCTTGTTGTGTCAATAGACTTTTACCCTGGCTAACCTCGTTTTATATTCACATGATAGATAAGAACATTAAAACTCTTTGAAGTTGAAACTTGAAAAATCCTTGTAAAGTTACTAAATGTTTTGTGATAGAAAATGTTTAACCCTTGAACAGATTTCTTTTTTTTTTTTCATCCATTGGGAAAATATATATAATCCCAACAAATGGGCGGTTAACTAATATCTCGGAAGAGAAACTCGATCTTTGAGAAGCTGCTGAATGTCACAATGGCTGGTGCCCTCCTGGACCCCACTGCCTCACCCAGCATTTCTCCTCAAACAAATTCGATCCCGTTAAGACGTGTCATGGTCATGTGGTGGTCTTTTAAATGCCAGACAAAATAAGTGACCCTGCAGACCATATTTTTATGCCCACAATTAAATGTGTGTGAAAGTGGAACTTTGCACAGTTCTTGGCGCAAAGCATTGTTGTCTTTAATTCCAGTGGCCACTCAAGACATGAGATGTTCTCTGGTGCAATCACAACTCTCACAAGTGTCGAAAATGGAGCTCTTCTGGAGAAGCACCAATCAATAATATACACATAATCAAGGGCATTGCACTGACTCTGTCTGACTTACCGTATTTTCCGCACTACAAGGCGCTTCGGATTATAAATCAATGAAACATTATAAGGCGCATAGAATAGAAACTGCAATAATGAGTAGGGTTTCGTTATGCATCCAGTAGATTGAGCTACGCTAAATGGAATACAATGCAATACAGCTTTATTTATATAGTGCTTATACAAACACTTCAGCTGTAACAAAGCTCTTTCCAGAACATTGAAAATACTACGTCCAAGAAATCAGAATACTGATCGATATATCAGGCACATTGAATAATAAGATGCACTGTCAGTTTTAGAGAAAATCAAATGCTTTTTAGGTGCGCCTTCTCGTGCAGAAAATACGGTAGTTTATAATGGGTGGATGGATGGATGGATAATATCAAAAAGTTTTCTTCAGATGAGAAATCAGTGACACCACGCACTTGTCATAAAAGACTGTGAAGCACTCCATGTGCGTCTGAAAGTTAACAGACGGACCCCGTGTATGTGCAGGAATAAATGAGTAGACAGATGGGGCAGTCTACAGGAACAGTTGAGGAAGGCTTTACACTGCAGCTGCCCTTTTCTTTTTCCCTCTGCAGCAATCACATTAAGGCACACCAAAACCTACATTGGCACCATGTTTATTTGGAAATGTGGGTCTGTCAATGCGTGTGTGTGTGTGTGTGTGTGTGTGTGTGTGTGTGTGCGCGTGTGTGCGTGTGTGAGTGTGTGTGTTGTGCGTGTGCAGCCTTAGCATCAGGTGGACAGCTCCCACTCTACATGAGGAGAGCGCAGCTGTCTGGATTTTAAAAAGACACACAGCATTTTCGCACACATCTGTTCTCAATGGTTCAATGAGATTTCATACAAAGATAATGCACTGTAATGAGCAGTGTTCCTGGATGCTTGATTTTATTCATTTCAACCGTCCCCTACTCTCACCCCCTGAATTACAAAGGCTTTCAAATTCTCGCAAGCCTTTCTTTGCGACAACATACAGAATACTCTCTCTCTCTCTCTCTCTCTCTCTCTCTCTCTCTCTCTCTCTCTCTCTCTCTCTCTCTCTCTCTCTCTCTCTCTCTCTCTCTCTCTCTCTCTCTCTCTCTCTCTCTCTCTCTCTCTCTCTCTCTCTCTCTCTCTCTCTCTCTCTATATATATATATATATATATATATTTTTTTTTTAATCATGGTCACCACCTTCGTACAATGTCCAACTAAATTATATTACATCAGCCTTTTTCAACTTTAATATTATACCCAAGGATATTTGATCTGCAACAGGCATCATGGCAAGTGATTAACCCATCACAGGGCCCAGTTTGCATAATTCAAATGCAAAAAATTTAACCTGGAGAAGGATTAGAGTCAATGGTACATGCACATTTACATCCATTACCTTTTTGGTCACATTTGAAATGATTTAGAGATGTTACCAAAATCAACATGGCATTAAAAAAAAAAAAAAGCAAAGTAACGTTGGTTTACAAAACCCAATCAAAAATATGATTCCACAACACCACTGCCAAAGAACAAATAAACTGTTTAGTTCAATATAAAGCAAAAGAGAGTCATTTTTTGTTTCGACAATAATGGCATCTCGAATGCAGTGTCAGGCGAGTCAAAGTGCTATTTAAGCAACACAACACAAACTGCAGCGTGTCTGTCTCATATCCACCCATCAATTCGTGTCAATGCACAAATGCGGGGTGGTCCAGTATGGATCAAGCCCGTCACACCTGACATCAGCGCAACAGTTGTCTGACTAATCCGCTGGATGTTGTTCAACCTCTGCAGATCTGCGTGTCCGCTGCGTGTCCGCATATGACCCAGCAACAAGGCTCTCTCTTGGATTTTCGCTTTTGGCCTTTCTTGAGGTCGTTATGTTACTGTGATCTTGTTCTGTTTTTCCTGTCCAACTTTATCTTGTCTAAGGCATTATTTGGCACATTTAATCATGTTCAAGCCTCCTTTTCAGGGTTTAATTAGGTCTGTTTCAGTCCCGCTGACAAATGAGTTTCGTGCGGATGTGAGCTATACGCGTGAATTGTTGTTTGTCAAAGGGGTGCCCTGATGGCGACCAATCCACGGTGTAACCCGCCTCTCACTTGACTTCAGCTGGGATGGGACAACAAACTCCAGCTCACCCGTGACTCCAGTGAGGAAGCAGTAGAATGAAATGGATGGATGGATTGCCTGGATGGACTGTGCCTCAGAAACTTCTCCACTGTCTTTATATACTTTAAGAAAGATATTTTTGCACTTTTTCTCCCAATGTGCGCAGTTCGTTCCGTGAGTTATAGTTGTGAAAACATCAGCAGAAATAGAAATCTGTAAGTGAATGGATTTTTAATATGCACACAGGCATTTAACGTCTTCTAATAATAATAATGCAATTAGCTGCACATTTTCGATTTACCTTTTCCCTGGAGCGGAAAAACAACTGAATAATTCAGATTGCATCGTGAAACAAATGAACTAATAATAAAGTAGAGTAAACTCCCTTCTATCGCAAGGCTTATGTCCGGGAACACCCGCACAGACCATAGGAAACAGCGGAACTTGAGAAGGTTCCTACAGTGTGTTGGCAGTGCACGTGTATGAAAGCACGCTGCATTCAAATGAGAATTAAATTCACCTCGTTAGCAGTCAGTCAATAAAGCCCAGCTCAGCAGTATATCAATGCCTTTGTTTACTTGGAGTTGGCCTCGCATACCAGTGTAGCAAGGGAGACGAAATATGGAAATAATCAGGTTAGTTTAGTGCTAGCTAGCACTAAGGGTGCCAAGATTAGTCAACAAGTCACATTGGCGTTGAGAATCAAAATCGTCAACAATGAATTTAAAAGTGGAGGAAACACTTATTTACATATTTATTTATTTGGCACTTTGTTTTTCTGTACACCTTTGGCCGTGTCGCTGATTCACAGCAGTGCTAATCCTTTTCATCCATAATGTAAACAGAAGCATTGTGGGCAATGCAGCGTGATGGCTGACCCGTGTTAGCAACAGAGGCCGAGAATTAGAGCACATTTCACCAAAAATCCTAAATACGATGCAAACCTCCCTTTCTTATCAGCACGGTGGCGACAAACGAACATCACAAAAGGAGGCACGTTTGTGGTTGATGCCTGATTTCAGAAAACGGTCGTGTCTGAAAACTAGCATTAGCACATAGGCTACTGTGTGTGCTTTGTTACGCAAACACATTGTACTGTCTACTTTGGATTACGGAAGCATAAGTCAGTGAATTTAAGTTTATTAACAACCAAAACACATTTTTGAGGTGCCCGTGGTAGACATTGAACAGGCGCTCCCTCACAGTAACTCGCGACCACACACAGAGTGTTGCGTTTATGAACTCAGACATAGCAGCACTCAAGAGTAACAGAACGTAACATATTTGCTACAAGCCCTCAACTACCTTTTACATTAGAAAGCGAGGCTTGGAGCGTTGATTTGAAACTCATTGATTAAATGGTAAGTGAATAGTGAAGGTGAAGAAGAAGGCTGTAGAAAATGTCATGTTTGTAGCGTGAATTACCACCATCTCACAGTGGATAGGTTAAACTGCGATGACTTCCTCTGTCTCCCAAAACACCAGGACGTCTTCCAACTTATAAAAGATTCATTAGTTCCCAAACACATCCATCCAGCTCTCCATGCACATCAGTAGCCCCCACCCATTAACACTGCTCCATATTCTTCCACTGGGACATCTGAGATAATGCTTCGTTCAAGGACACGGGGGCTAATACATAAGAAGTGATAGCCCACTTGGGAGTTAAACCCACAGCCGCAATGGCACAGTGGCTGCGTCCAATTAGCCTTTGTCCACGAGGTTGCGAAGGATTCCTGCTTTTGAAATTGGAATCAGTGTATCATGGCTAAAGAATATTGATGCCTGAAAAATATGACTTTATTTTCCTTTGACTTATCTGTTGTATTTGAATAGCATGATGAACACAACATTTACTATGAACTTCCTTGGGAGAATACCGTATTGGCCCGAATATAAGACGGCCCTGATTATAAGACAACCCCCTCTTTTTCAAGACTCAAGTTTGAAAAAAGACTTTTTGAACACCAAATTAATGTTTATACAGAAAATAATTACAGTACAACTGAAACAAATTATTATAACAATATATTTGAGAGAAAAAGCATGTTATTTTGCCTCATTCAAATCTTAATATCTGAACATTTAAATATGTAAACTAAAGTGCAATCACATTCTTAAATGAATGGCTTCTGGTTTTTGAAATGTAAATTGCATCATAACTTCTCCTCAGCTGCCGATTAACCTGGCAGATCATCGACCCACTTTTCTCCAGATTGTCACTACGTATCTCCATTTTCTGTTATCTCTTCTATGATTTTCTTCTCTTTTCTTTCTTACCTCTATTTTTTATTTTTATTCTTTGTGCTACCGGTATTCTTATTTTTATTCTTCGTGACAGGGGTTCGCTTTGGCCTCGGGGAGTCAAGTTCAGCATTCGCTTCAATGATATCTGGCGCCATCTAGTGTCGTGAATGGGTATAATGTCTAGACCCCGAATATAAGACGACCCCCACTTTTTCAGTCTTATTTCAATGCAAAAAACACCGTCTTATATTCGGGCCAAAACGGTACTAACTGATCAAAATGGCTGGGACAAGGATACTGAAAGCATGAAAGTAATAGGACATTATCCCACTAACCAGTTCTTGGAATCAAGGCAGAATTAGTGTGCTCAGGTGTTGCGCGCATCTGCTCATTACAAGTTTGCACTGGCAAAGAGACACCATGGGTCGCTTCCACTCCAGACACCAACATTGAAAACAGCAGACTTTCAACTCGGAATGATCAATCATCTTTGCCCCGGCTGGCGTTTTTGCCGTTTAAGCAGACTGAGCTGCCGTTACACTGCTTCAATCATCATCTGCCAGTCTAAATGCTAGTGCTAATTAGCATTCCCATGCTAAATTACCTCCCATCCCGTGTTCCCTGATTAGGCTTAATCATTCTGACAGCCAGTTTTATAGCTAAGATTGCCCACTAGCTCAAAGTGTATCAGAAGAGATTAGCGAGAGAGAGAATTGAAATGGGGAAACTGACACTTTGCGAGGTTGAGAGGTATATTGCAACAGAGTTGACATCATGACTAAGGCATTGCACTTTCAAAAAGGAACAAGGTGATAAAAGGAAGAGAGCAACTTTCATACAGTTTGATCCTGATCCAGAGTCATGTCATGGCCCACCTCTGATTCCCCCGATGTCTAAATAGAGCCCCTGCCGCTGAGTGGCGAAGTGTCAGCATGGAGTCAATCATCTGATTGCCATGGTTACCTAGCCATCAATGTAATCCAACCTGTCCTGTCATTCAGACTATCTTCCAAGAGAGAAAGAAAAACACCTAACTTCGGTCCCTGCTCACAGGCAAATGATGAAATGGGGTGAAACTCTTCACACTTCGCCCATTACATACCTTAACGGTGCTCGTTCATCTATTTTACTCTTTCTTACTTGCCTCTTTTGTTTTTTTTTTTTTGTTTTTTTTGTTTTTTTTAATCTGTGAAATACTTCACGTTGTTGAGTGTTCCGTTTCATCTTGACTGATGTGCCGGGAGTGTCCTCCTCTCCAAGGTAAACCAAAGAGTAGATGAAATGAAGCGAATGATGGGATTTTCAGGGTTTTGCGAAGAGCTAAGGGCTTTTTTTTTCCCTCCTAAGATGTTTCTGGCAAACAGCTCCGAAGTCCACAAGTAGTGTCATTTTATACTCTTGGAACACTCCCAAAATCTCGTCTCCATGCTAAGTGATGCGCTGCGTTGTCGGAAAATTGTTAGAAATTGAGAGGGGAAAATGTATCGAGTGGAACAGCACATGAAACAAAAAGGCAAATACAGCACAGACAACCGTTTGCTTATACAAATAATTAATATCCATACAGGATGCGCGGTCTTGTTATTGGGATTTGACCAGTTGTCGGATGTAATTTAGCAAGATTCTCCGATGGCATCAGTCCACTTTTTTTCCCTCACGCACCAACCCCCTCATGCAGAAACACACAATTACTGCCTCCAAGGGACTGCCTGGTTTGAAATTAACTCAGGTGATTATATATTCACAGATTGATCAATGAATGGAGTCAAACACGCCGTGATTCACAGGAGGAATTCTCGCGTATGCGCAGACGTCGATACACTGCAGTTCTGCATTACATGAGCCAAGCAGCATAGGTTAACCCCCCAATGAATGGCAATTAAAGCATGCGCTATCCAGCCATTGCACTCTCCATCTGCCTCCACCTCGCTTTCTTTGTGATCCCATCCAGTCTCCCACATATTGCCTCTTACTTTTATTTCCTAGTTCAATTGCTGATGGCTATACTCCAATTTATTTAGACTTAAACCAAGGCTGTCCGATTTTTCAGCCTAAGGGCTATTTTCTTGATTTACCGTTAAGATTCCTGATCTTGTATGACTTGAATTATTGTAATCGGCGTCCCGTTTCGCCAGCTCTGTGCTCTCATAGATGACAGACAGCATGGCAGTGCATCCAGATGCATTGATGTGCATGAAGACATTGGCAGCAACCACATCATGCGTCCCTCTCTCACCAAGCAGAGAAAGGCACCGTATGACAGGAAATAGATTCCAATGAACGGGATATCATCCGAGATCTATTGGCCCTTCTCACTCTTCATAGACACACAAATCATCTTCCTGCACACACACGCACACACACACACACACACATACATATATATATATATATATATATATATATACACACACACACATAGATGCATACCAAGGGGGTCAAGCATAAGGACTAATGGGCAAGGTTTCAGTTGACTCAGCAAAACCCAGACAGAAAGGAAACACTGCAAAGAAGGAGTCGTGTTTGTGCGAGGGCGTGGGTGAGCCAGTTCGTGTGTGATGTGCAAAGCTGATAAGTAGCCTGTGTAAAGTGTTCATCCGTGGTTTACAATGGGCCATAGTTCACAAATTGCCATGCGTCTCGGAATAATGAATAAAAACAAGACGATGTAACAAGTGGTAAATTGGCACGTTTTGGTCTACTTTTCTATATGGCTTGATTCTTTGCATCTCATTTTGTTTCAGTAGTCCAATTTTAAGGCTAGGTGTGTGTCTGTGTGTGTGTGTGTGTGTGTGTGTGTGTGTGTGTGTGTGTGTGTGTGTGTGTTATATGGCCAAGCACCAATACCAGGTATCGGTATCAAGCCGATATGGCGTTATTTCAAGGTATCAGGTACTCGCAACGGCGGACGATACAATGACACCCTCTTGTGGCCGTTTTACTATCACCATGCATGACAGAACATTTGAACTGTGAATCGTATCTTTGCCGATCTTCTCACATTCTCCTTGTCCATCTATCCATCCATCCATTTTGTAATCCGCTTGTCTTCACGAAGTTCGCAGGGCGTGCTTGTGCCTATCCCAGCTGTCTTCCGGCAGCAGGCGGCGTACGCCCTGAACTGGTTGCCAGCCAATCACAGGGTACACAGAGACAAACAACCATTTCCACTCACAATCCCATCGAGGGACAATTTAGAGTGTTCCATGAACCCGATTTAGAGATGTTCAATTAACCTCTCATGTATGTTTTTGGAATGTGGGAGGAAACCAGAGTCCCAGGAGAAAACTCACAAAGACACAGGGAGAACATGTCAACACCAAACTGGAAGGCCGAATCGAACCCTGCACCTCTGCACTGTGAGGTGGACGTGCTAACCAGTCGCCTACCATGCCGCTGGATTAGAAAATTGACATCCTTCTAACGTAATCAATTAACTATATTGCGATAAGCAATGCATTCTGGGAACTGAGTGGCTTTACCGTCATTACCATAAATGCGAACAATAAGTAGATAGGCCTACTACATGCCTGCCCTTAAGGCTCTTACGGACATAGTTTCAGTCCAGCGCACATTGTGGTGACATGACTAGTAATTATTTTTCGAGTGCATTGCAGCAAAAAGGAAGGTGTGCATGACTCCCAAAAAACATCCCAGCTATACACAAAGCACTCAACTTTTCATATCATACCTTCTTAGTTCTCTTGAGAACATATTTTAACAGATAGCAGCAATGACATGCTGGCAAAATAAAACTTGTCTCATCTCTCCAATTATTTTCAGTCTCAGGCAACTATTACATTCAATGTATTTTTCAAGGTATTGTGACAGCAAAACTAGATGAGTCCTGTGATATTACAGCAGCAGCTCAGCTGGATGTAAGATGAAAAAAAAAACCAGCTGATTGGCACTCACAACGTGACGTCTACTCAACCGAGCTATTTGAGCAACACACACATATACACACACACACACTTCGAGGCACCTCGCTGTGTGCATGCCAAATATAATGGAAAGTCGTTGCTTGCCTGGGATTGAAGAGAGCTTTCGCAGCACAAATCACACACACGCAAAGACACATTAAATAGGTCTGCTTACCTGTGGTGCTCAAAAAAAAAACTCTTCATGATAACAACCTTGCGACATTCCCAAACAGAACTTCCACTCTCACACGTCCAAGTGCCACAATTTCCCAACGTAACTTTACGCAAATGTACCTCATGATCACTTGTTCCACCCACTGCTACTTGTTACATCATCATTTAAAGCAATGTCAAAACGGTAATAACAATTTTGGTGCATCTCCAGCATGAAAATATATTCTTAAAATATGCACTGTACTGCATTGCCATCCCACTGCCATGCACACAAACCAATGCTGATTGAATACAGTAAACATGAATTAAAATGTGTGTGTTTGCTTGGGTAAAATTCAAACAGCTTCTAGCATACACCAATGGTGGATCCAATAACAACTCACTTCAGAAACATTTTCAGCATCGAACCTAAGTTTTGTTTTTTGTTTTTTTTGGAAACGATGATTGAATGTATCCTGGACTTACCTTTTTCATACGGCCGCCACGAGTGCCCATGAATGCCACGGTGTTTCCACGGTAGTCGTAGGCCGCCACTGAGGTCATGCCATCGTCCTTATCCACGTAGAGCGGGACGCCCTCGATGGTGGTGGTGCCCCCTAGGGGCTGGTTGAAGTCATGGCCGCAGAAATTATCATCAATTTGCAATGGCTAGGTGGGACAAAAAGATAGAAAACCATCAGCGACTCCATTTACGCTTTTAACTCCCCTGTCTCGTTAAAATGACATTCATTGTTAAAGATGCAGGAGCCTCTCAGTCTCGTTGGCACTTAGTTGGCATTTTATGGAACTGGAGCAACACACAGCAGATTGAGTGAGGAGCGGTCTGAAATTAATCGCCGTCATCTGTAAAATTAACTTTCTCTCAAGTCTTGCCAGCGATGTTGAGGAAATGATATTTTTGAGTATTGTAGTGGGGGAAGCATAGCCAGCTTTCTTTTGAGTATTTTAGCGGTCAGTGATGTAAAAATGTCAAAACAACAAAGGGACCCATTAGCAAGAAATTGCTTTCTTATGTCGTATTGATTTCTTTGTATAATGGCTTGGCAATGCAGTTTCGAATAAGAAACAAGCCAATCCGGCGGCGCGTGGAACAAAAGGGCAAGTGTGAACACACAATCAAGACATGAGCAAGTGAAAGGAAGTAAATTGTAGGTCAAATTAGCATATTATAATCACAGTGTGACAAGTATATGTGCATTGACGGGGAGGTGTGATAGTATGTCACAGTTGATTTACTTGATTGCGTGCGTGTGTGTGTGTGTGTGTGTGTGTGTGTGTGTGTGTGTGTGTGAGTGCGTGTGTTGTTTGCTTGATGTTCGCTTGACTTCAACATGAATAACTGACAATCAGCTCGGTGTTTTCACGAAGACGCAAACGTAACAGTGTTACAATGGAAATTAGATTTACTCTGCTGCTTATAGTGGATACACACACACACACACACACACACACACACACACACACACACACACACACACACACACAAATAACTGCAATAGTCCAAGTAGAAAGATGTGAATAATTAACAAAAATAATATATATGATGCTGCTATTTGGAGTGGGCAGTAGAGTGACGTAGTGGTTCGAACAGCTGTCTCACAGCTGAGAGGAGAAAGGTATGAATCTCACCTCCGGCCTTCTTGTGTGGCATTTGAATGTCCGCCCCCGTGGTTATGTTGGTTTTGTCTGAGTACTGAGGCTTCTTTCCATATTCCAAAAACATGCACGTTAGGTTTATATACGAGTCCAAATTGCCTATCCGTGTGAATTTGAGTGTTGATTTTTGGTTTTACCTTGTCCTCCTGCGGGTTTAAGATGAGGGAATGTCGTTAATGTTAATCGGCTATGGGCATGTGAAGCCCTTTGAGACTTTTCTGTGTTTAAGAAAGTCCTTCTATAATCTTGCTATCTCAATACATTTGAATTGACTTGACAGGTATCGAGTACGTTCATATTAATGTTATCGTGCAAAAGCTACTGCCCCACCCCTGCCCCCAATTCCATTTATGTATAAACTACAAAATAAAGTGAGTACAAAATCTGAATGCTTTTTGAGAAATCATACGTTATCAAATAAAACTCCGTTAGGCTCAGATGGAGCCGAGCAGTGTGGAGAGAAACCAGTGACGGCACTCAAGAAACCTGGTGCATGCCGAATGGCCCGCCACCGTAACTTGCAGGGCAGCAGCCTCCTGAGCATCATTGGCATATGTTAAAATCTGCCAGCGAGAATCATAAACATTTTTTGATGTATCGCTGAATGTTTGTGAACGTGTTTCTACGTTCACATAAATATGTGTTGAAGTAAAGCGTCTGCAACTCGAAACACAGGCCTTCTTTTGCAAACCTCACAACTGAAGAAGATAAACTATTCGGCATGGACGTACAGTATATAAAATCACTTTACCCAGCGCTTACTTATGCAGGGAGAGCCAGACATGTAAACTAATCTGCATTCCCGTTGTCTGTGGTGCTCGCTCACACACACACACAGACACACACACACACACACACACACACACACACACACACACACACACACACACACGAATGCGATCGCCATCATCCCAGCACTTTGGCCGGCATGCTGAGGATGCTAATGGTTTGTTATGTTTAGACTGACATCATTGCATCATTACCATAGAGTCAACAGCTCAGACTGAGGCACGACGGACCATTCAGGCATCACGTCTGCAGACAAATGTGGCCTCACACGGACCTGACATCTGCTCACAGTTGTGGGCCGTGTAGACATGGAATTCCTGCAGCCAGCCCGCTCCATCATTAGCCCTTCAGTGACTCGACAGAGGACGTGCTGCATCACTTTGAGCCACCGGGGGCAATTTCATTATTTTAAAACTGATTCTACATGTGATGCATGTCATGTGTCACAAAAATTCCATTGGACCATTGTCACTTTGCCGGTAGTGATTGCGGGTTATTATGATATGTCATATTTTTGTTATCATTCTACTTGTTTAGCAATCTTAAAAGAAGCACCGTCATGCAATAGATTCAGGTTCAGGTTCTAAATATGCGCCTTTTAACCTTAAGACCTCAAAAATAAATGATTGATTCTGACTGATGAGATCGTGTACCGAAAAGCAATGCAGCTGTGACATCATCGCTTCATCTCAAAGCGCTGCCTCCGCGACATCCCAAAACTGCTCTGAGCCACTTGATGGCGTTTTTTTGCACGGTATCATGGGACTGCAAATAATGTACTTCTTAACCTTATTGCAACAGCTTCAAGACAGCATTTATGCCCCTGTTGACTTTCAGACTGAACTCCCCGAAGCGGGCCGGTGCCGAGTCCATAGAGCACATTTGAACAGCTGTTTCGCTTCATGGATGCGAATAATCAGATGTGTTGACATCAGCCTGTGTGAAGGTAACAATCGTTTTCATCACAAATGGATATGGCCAGTGAGTCTCAGGTGTGAAACTTCACAGGTTTCCCGCTGTCTGCACCTGTTACTCCTAAGATACTACGCCACGACTGGGAAAATTTGTGGATCGACTTTAAGCCTCCCGACCCGAACCAATGTCTTACACACGGACCAATGAACAAGAAAGAAGCTGTGAAAAAAAAGCCAGATTTGAAGGATCGCGTGAAAGTGGTCGTGAGTATTCAGGCAAACCTTAAAAAAAAAAAAAAAAAAACCATCTGTTCATTTGCTCCCCTGCATCTCTTTTACAGTTTTTGTTGACTGGCATGCATATTTTGGGAATGTGGGAGGAAACCAGAGTGCCCACGCGGTGAGGATATGCAAACTGAAAGATGGAGCCGGGATCAAACCCTGCACCTCTGCACTGAGAGGCGGCCGTGCTAACCAGTTTTCCACCGTGTTGACCTTGAAATGAAATGATAAATAAATACAACAATTCTAATGTTTTGTTTAGCTGTTGTTTTTTGACCGCCCCCCTAAAAAAAACTGTTCCTCAGTCAATTATTAAATTCACACAAACAATCAATAGGGTGAGAGGTGAAGTGAGATGTCACGGGGAGGTGGGCTGCCTATCTGTTATGTTGATGTGTGTATTTTTTTTTGTATTCATGTGCAGCTGTCCCTTGTTCCAAGACAAATTTCTCCTGTGGGAGACGAATAAAGATAAACCTTGAACGCCAAAGTGCTTGTTCCAGCATGTTGCAAAAAGCAGCATAAAATATTTGATTTTTTTTTTTTTTTATGTTTCATGTCATAAGATATATCGGTGCCAGCAAAGAAACAGTTGGAAGCTATCTATAGATTTGAGCACCCTGTGAGCCACCGTTGCTGACCAGTTTCTCCTGGAGCACACTTTCAGAATACGAATAACAATTTAAAGAAAAAAAAGGAAAGATTGCTTGAACGTCTTATAGCAGGAAACCACTTGACCAAAAGATTATGACAACATCTGCATAAACCTTTTGACTCAGTAGAATGAAGTATGGGTGTAGTGTGAGAATCCTTCAAATAGTTTATCACCCCCCCCCCTCCCCTACAGGGTGCAAAAACACACAAAAACATCCATTTGCCAAAAATCCTGTAATCTGGCGGGCTGGACAATGTTGAGATCAAGGCTCGGGGGTGGGGAGGGGGTTTCGTACCATCTGCCGCAGGACCCCTTGTCCTTTTTCTCGCCGATTAACGTACTGTAGGACTCTGGCAGCTTTGTTGGGGTGATTGTCATGCTCCAGAATGAATTTGGCACGGTGAAATGCCTCCCTGACGTGCTGAGATGAGATGACAGATAAGAATCAGCCTGTACTTGGAAGCAGTGAAGGGGACTGTGAGGACCAGGCATAAAACAGACTTCACCCTGCCAGCTTCATAGTTCAACATCGATGTAATGCCCTACTGAGCCCACGTGTGAATACAGCAGGCCATTGTTCGAATTTCATGGCAATCAAGCGGGCTCAGTCAAGAGACTGGAGTGGAACCAGAAAAACAAAAACATCCGGAGATGACAAGGGAGATTAAATAGATGGTAACCATTGAATCCAAACCAAACGGAATATTTCTCATGGGAATAGGTTGCCCATCTATCCACGTGTGGAAAAGGCTACGTACGTTCTACAACCGAGTTTTGCATCCAGGGGTGATTTGCGATGGTCGAGATTTGCGCTTCCAACTGAAGAATGAAATGGAATGGAATTATTCATGTCATTATGCCTTTCAACCGAAATATTTATGACCAGTTTAACAGAAAGGATTCACTTTCATTTGAATGTTATGAAATATTTATTCATCATTACAAAAGTTTTGCACGTGCGGGTGTCATGTTCCGCTCTGCTTTGTTTTTGTTTTATTTTCAGCCCCAGCTGGAGTGTTGGGCGTGACCCTTCAGCGGTGCACCTGTGTTTCGTCTCACAATCAAGCTCCTGTGTATTTAAGGACCTTGACTTCTGCTGAGCCTCGTTGGATTATTGACCTTGTTCGCTGTTCACGCCCCAGTGCCATTTTCTAGACCTCATGTTCTCGCTCATAATCACCTTTGTTTCGATAGTGACAAAACCAAAATCTATCTTTATTTATCAAGTCGTTTTTGACTAGTTTTACTTTCGTGTTTTTGAACGATTGTCATTTTTGTTTTGTGGATTTTAGGCTACCAACTTTACCTTGTCGTTTGCAAGCGCTTTTTGTTCTCAATTAGTTTTCCTGGCTTTTTTGTTGCCAGTGATTTCTGTTTATACTTTGCCTGTCTTTGGCTTTTTATTATTATTTATTATTGTTATTATTATTTTTTAACAAAAATGTTTGTATCACCATTGAGTCTGCATTTTTGGGGATCCACTATCCACCTGGTCTGTGTTCGGACGTTGTCAGCGGGGGATGTCAGATTTACAGTCATAGAACTGACATACCTGTACCATATACAGTATGTAATTTTTTTAATGAAAGGACATAATCATTCATGAATAACTCTTGCCCAGGATCGTAAGAGTAGAGGTCGAGAACCACCTGAAAATTGAGTCAATTATGCTGTTTAAAACGGGTAAACCGGCATCCAGGTGGTCTCGTGGTTTGATCCCAGCTGCGGCCTCTATCTGTGGAGTTTGCCTGTTCTCCCCGTGGGTTTTCTTTGGGTACTCAGGTTTCCTCCCACCTTCCAAAAACATTCATGGCAAGCTGATTGAATACTCAAAATTGTCCCTAGGTGTGAGTGTGAACGTGGATGGTTGTTCGTCTCTTTGTGCCCTGCGATTGGCTGGCAACCGATTCAGGGTGTCCCCAGCCTACTGCCCGAGGACGGCTGGGATAGGCTCCAGCACCCCCCACCCCCCGCCACCCTTGTGAGGATAAGCAGATCGGAAAATGGATGGATGAAAACAGGTAAACAATTTTATTGGATGTCAATCGATTGTAGAAATATTCATAATGTTTGGGCTTGTCGATAAGTAAGAACGAACACACTGGCAGAACTTAGATGATATTTATCTGCACAAATAATTCAATTTATATTGACTCACGTTATATGCAAACTGACTTGACCACCAACTTCGCCCAGAGTGGAAGGACATTTCCCATTAAAACTGTCGTGTCCCCCACTGTTATGTCATTTGTCCCCATGGGCTGACGGTGCGATTATTATTTTGAGCTCTCGCCATGCACGGCATCATTACACCCACAAACATCTTTGCAGAGGTGGCGGGGGGGTGATCCAAGGACAGAGTCCCTTGTGTTGTCCTTGCTCAAGACCTTTGCTGTACATAGTCACAGTGTAGCCTCTGGCATCTGTCACACACAAACACACACACACACACACACACACACACACACACACACACAGTGAAACCCTTTGCCAAAGTCTTGAATGATGAAGGTGCGTTGAGATATAGACTGAGAGTGGGTGAGGACGGGAAAGAAGGAGGAGAAACATGGACTAAGACGAAGGGTCAACAATGCGCTTGTCGTCGCTAATTAGATTCAATGTAGAAAGAGAGTTTCAATTTCCTCCCGAGAGTTGCCTGCAGCACTGACCTTGCTGTAGTTTTCTGGGCAAAACACATCAAATATATTATGGCCATTAATTTGCTTGATCACATTTACACGACCCACCAGAAAAAAATTGGAACTGGTGCACTTTGTAAAGCAAGGTGTCAATAAATAATTAAATATTATTATGGGAAGTGCACAGTGTTAAGTAAAGAAGACCCTAAAAAGTCAAATGCACCTGAGTTCATACAATTCCGGATTTGACCAATATTTCCAAAGGGAAAGTTTGCGACTTCGTAAAGTGATAAATCTTTTCTCAACTAATTAATATAGAAACAATGCTAAATTTTACGCTTAAGTTTTGCCAACGGGCACCACACAACATGCTTCTATTCTGGAAGGAGACACTATAGCTGAACTAAGTTGTGACTCACGAATTGACAAGCATGACGGCGTGGACGTTGCCGTTTAGGTATCCCCGTCCGGTGGTGTGAGGTCTGGTGAACGTGAAATTTATTCAACAACACCTCTCCGTCCAAACCACCTGTTTGGCAAGATCCCATCACCGCCACCATCAAAAGCTCATCTGGTGACAACAGTGGCTCATGCATAGCGCTCTCCTTGACATCTCCGACATCTTTTGGCGCCCGTCATTTTTGCTCAACGTGAATTGACTTTCATCAGAGAACAGCACTGAGGCCCACCGATCCCTTGTCCGGTGGATCACGCATTTAATTATGTGTTTGTGTGTCCTTTCAAATATAGACTGGAAAAGAGAGCGGAATGCCAAACTTGGGAGAGATAAGTCAACAACAGACACAAAACACACACACACACACACACACACACACACACACACACACACACACACACACACAATACTCTGGCTCCAGTCCAGCTATTTGCTGTGACCTGGCACTGCAGGCGGAGAACAGAATTGGTTGGTATTTGGTTCTCCCAGATGAGCCAATATCTGCTCTTTAATTGGTTGCTAATGAGGGCACCGTGTGTGTGTGTGTGTGTGTGTGTGTGTGTGTGTGTGGGGGGGTGTGGGGGGGGGTGTGTGTGTGTGTGTAAAGGCAGTCTATGTTTGCACATGTGTGACAGGGCAGGGGGTGCAGCAGGGATGTTAAACATCTGTCTAACAGATGGGGGGCACTTAAGGGCTTTGAACTGCTTAAACACACACACACACACGCACGCACGCACGCGCACACGCACACACACACACACACACACACACACACACACACACACACACACACTTTTTTCATCATGTGTGTCCAAGAGAAGTGTGTCAAGTCAAATAGACAAACGTGTATATTTTCAACCAGACATCCACGTCCACATAGCGCCAAAATGGATGTGCATCTGGCAGCCTCGTCTGCCTTCCAAGCAAGAGAGAAGTTGCCTGCACTAACTACACCGCGTTACACAAAATTGCACGACGCACATGCTGGCAAGCAGCAGACAATCTCCCATTAGTAGGGGTGAGATTGTGTACAGTGGTTGATTTTATAAACTTGACAATTCTAAAACAAACAAACGGGATCATAAATATGAGATCAAACCACACTGAAGCCAATTATTAGTTTACAGAAATGCCGTGTAGAGGGCAAATTCAATTTGGAAAGTCCCTGTACACTTAAGGTATGTGTCCATATAGAATACCGGAGGTACTGTATGGTCTAAATTAAAGCATAAAATTGATATACATCCATACACAGTGACTTTTTGAAGAGCTTATATTACCATAACCTTGTTCTGTGTAAATTATGTGAATTGCTTGACTTTTTAATGTGATCAGGGCATGCCAGGCACATGGTTATCAGCAATAAATTTGCTAAGTTAGCAATATACAGTACTGTACAAAAGCCTTAGGCCACCACTTGATTTGCTGTATTAAAAAAAAAAAAAAAAAAAAAACAACAACAATGTAATATTCTGAATGCCACCCAGTAGAGTGCAGGTCAAACAATTAACAAAGGTGGGAAAACAATTGGCACATTTGTGTTTTTTGGTCTACCAGTTTTGTCAATTGGAGGCTACTTCTTGGTTCATGGCGGATGACGAACAGATGGGCAGAGCAAATTATGATGCGGGGGATGAACATGTCCATTAATTTCATACTGCCTCACAAAGTAATTATAAATTCCCGTATTTTCCCCCTTTTTCGAGATCTTCATCAAAATGTAAAACTGTACAGAAGGTTCTTCAGTGGCGCCATCCAATGTGAGGAAAAAAACATCGTCAATACATGATCTGCAAACCGAACACACAAGAAGCATACTGGTACTCCAAACTGTACACATGAACAACAACAAAAGGAGGGGTCTATTTGGAATATAAAACCATCATATTCTTGATGATTTTAATGGCCCGTTTTGTTTTGACTCTCTTCAATGTCCATCTAAAATGTTACATTTCTCTCACGTAAACCCAAAACAATGGGTGACACCTTCCTCATACCTGCATGGGATTTCTCCGGGTACTCCGGTTTTCCCCCACATTCCGAAAACATGCACCGTAAGTTAATTGAACACTCTAAATTGTCCCTGGGTGTGAATGTGCACCCTGCGATTGGCTGGCAACCAGTTCAGGGTGTGTTGACAAACATATTCATTTATTCATATCAGCGCAAGACAAAAAGGAAGGCATGTGACATTTCAGCACGCTGTTTTGGTTCCTTTGCTGTGAATGAAATCGGGCGAATTTAGATGGAAAAGGAGGGGCATCCTCGCCCCAAAGAGATTTGTGGAAATGGTGGAAAATAAAAAAAGCCACAGGCAAAAGTGTGAGAAAGCATTTCAGCATTTACTTTGCGGGTTGATGTATTCCACGATTTTGTTGCTATGATGCCGTAAGTGTTTACATATTTAACTTGCTGGATTGTTTCACACCATTTTCTTCTTTTCAGTCCCTTGCGTTTGTTTGAATTCCCCCATCCTCGTCAGTGGAAACATGCACGGCCATCATCAGTGGAGTTGTGACCATTTAAAATGAATCACATAAAAAAAAAACCAAGTAATGGGAAACCCAACACTATATCATTCTCAATACTTATTCGATCAAAAATATGGTTTAACCAAGATATAGTACAATTATAACCTTCCAACTTGAAAAATTACCTTATGGAAGGTCTTATCCTGTTCCAGCATGACTCTGGCCCCCGTTCACAAATGAAGGTTCTTAAAGACATGCTTGAATGAGTTTGGTGTGAAGGAACTTTCCCTCCAGCACATCAAACACCTTTGGGTTAAACTACAACAACAACAAAAATGGAGCCAGACCCTTTCTGGTGCAAAGAGTAGAAACAGAAATGACAGTTCATAGCATCTTGCATTACAGCTGCACTTAAGCCAAATTGCGCCCTCCACGCAATGTAACACAAAGCAGATGATGCGCTTCAAATTGCGCTGCCCGGCCGACCACAGCAAGGCGTAATCTGTGTCATCGCAACTAAAGCCATTCCTGACAACCGTAATCCAATTACAGCGGACCACTATGGGAGCTCACCCAAAAGTGTGAGCCTCAGATGTGCCATCACGGAGGAGTTCCCGCCGCAAATTTTTAGCCACAGGTGCAGCATTGCCGCTTTGGACATTTGCGCCAATACACAAGGCGTTTTGTCTTTGTGACCGTCTAATTATTCCCATGTTTGGAACATACTTTATTCAGCCTGAAAGTTATTACATTTCTAAATGATAACTGGAAAGTCCCTTCTTTTTTTGTGTTTCATTCAACTTTGCGCTGTGTAAGTAAAGAAGCCTTGCCTTGCCTTGCCTTCAATAAATGCTTACATACTATATTAGTCACCTCACATTAGCAAATAATACAGTTAAGATGTGAAGAAAAGGTAATCTTCTTGTTTACCAAGTTAACTATCGAGAGAGACATTTTGAATTGGTGGTAATTATCCAAAGGGGGGGGAAAAATGTCTCTGTGGCTGTAAACTCCGAATGACTCAAAATCCACAAATAAACTGATGCTTTTGTAAACCAATAATGGCTATTAATCCATCTTGTCATGTGCTCAATTTAACAATGAACAGCACTATGCAACAAAATTGCTTAGCAGGCGCTTTTCATGAATCCTGAGAATTACCTACAAATTGGTAATATTTCACAGGAAACGCACACGTCCAGTTTCGGGCCAGATATATCAAAAGACAAACACATGGATGTCTTAATGGAAATCGTTAGAATTTCTAAAGATGCGGTAGCATTTTGCTGTGTCATCATATCCCTTAGGACAATGAAGAGAAAACAACACCTCATTAAAAAGTATTTCGCCAAAGAAATGTTTTGACAACAGAATCAATTTAACCCTGCTCTGACCAAGATAAAATAAAGAGCTGTAACGGGATTACCGTATTTTCCGCACTATAAGGTGCTTCGGATTAAAAGGCACACCTTCAATGAATGGCCTATTTTACAACTGTTTTCATATATCGGGCGCACTGCATTATAAGGCGCATAGAATAGAAACTACAATGGTGGCTGCAGTTGGGAGGATTTAATGCGTTTAGGTGTGCCTTATAGTCCAGAAAATACGGTATATCAGACCAATGTAAATTCATTGGAATTATTGTCTGGCATCTTTATCTAGATGTTTGAAGTGAAACTTCTTTTTAGTATCATAAAGAGGAAAATTTCATTTAAACAATGCACATATCATAATCTCTAACCCAACAAAGGCTGTGAGCAAAAATACTGATGGCAATTGATCGAAATGTATTGCTTTTTACTGGTTGTGAGGTTTTCCAACTAGCCTGCATGCTATGACAAGACCCGTGTGCAAATTACAATCTTTTCATTCATCTGTGTGTTCTATTGACAGTGAATTTTCCAATTAAGAAAATTAAAATGTGAATAATAATAATAATAATAATAGAATATCTGTACAGTTAAAGATTTGCCAATGGCAGCATTATTTCCTATGGAAAAAAATAGTTTCAAAATCAAACGTGGTGTGAGGTCGTAACTGTTCTATTTACATTTTTACGAGCTGGATTGTCATTGTGATGTCAGTATCCCCTCATAAATACACTTTCGCTGCGGGTAATATCAAATGTTAAATTAGCTTGCATGATGTAAACGCAATCTTTGGAGACATGATATTCCCCACCCAGGAGGCCCAAAGCATGATGAAATGGTGGTGAGCCCTCCTTTGCGGCACAAGACAAGTCTAATGAGACTTCTTCTTCTTCTTCTTCTCCTTTCGGCACGTCCCTTTTCAGGGGTCGCCACAGCGAGTCATTAATTCCCATCCGTCCCTGTAAACCGCCCTATCAACTCGCATGTCCGTCTTGGCAAAAGTTTTACGCCGGATGCCCTTCCTGACGCAACCCTCCCCATTCTTCCGGGCTCGGGACCGGCACTGGGGAACAGTGTACCCCCAGGGGAGGGCACTGCTCCCCAGCGGCTGGGTTACAAGTCTAATGAGACTAAAGATAAAAATAAAAACTACTGGGACAGAACAAAGCAATCAACAGATGGAAACGAACACAGATGTGCACTCTGGTCGACATGAACACTTGTCAGGTGCTAGGAAGTACCAAAAAGAAAATAGACTGTGATCCTGGCCACCAGTGATCAACAGTGATAAATATGAATAGCAAGTAGAAAAGAAGAGAAAATAATCCAGAACAAACAAGAAGGTGACAAATAATAGCTTTCTTGCTTGTCTCTCTGACATCCACACGGCCTTTATTGAAGACACACAAAGGAGAGATAAAGAGAGCCCTTAGCAAATACGGATATACACGAAGGATCGTGTCGCCGTTTATGAAATAAGTCTCATTTGACAGTCTGAGTGGGTAACGCTGCAGCCGCGTCTGCCCGCTTAAAGAGCTGGAGAGCTGGATGGCAGCCCACAGCGAAGGTCACCCGGCACTTTAACTCCCAGCAGGGCAACACTGGCCTCTTTTCCATAACGAAGCAACACGAGGAGGGAAAAAAGGGACGGACCTGCCATATGAGCCACATCAATAAGGGCACGGACTTCACGGAAACTCTGTCGTCAAATGCCCTCGATGTCAGACAATCCACAGTTCAACGTTTGTTATAATTAATTTACTGAGCTTACAGAGGAATTGAAACATATATGTTACTAGTATAGAACATAAGAAACAAATAATTCATAAGGTATAAGTGACTCATTTTCAGTGACATAATTCTGTGAAAAGTAAGTGACATCATATAAAAAGGCAAAAAAAAAAAAAAATGTCCTAGTCAGCCTACTTTAAGAGAACATCATTCATAACCGGTAACATTAATTAAATGTGAGAGGTCACAAAGATGGAATGGACACAATTAATTAAATGGAGATCCCCTGTGTGTCATCAAAGTGTTACAACTCACTAGAGGACATATGTGGGGATATAATCATTGCCATCTTATAGTAAAACAAAGTGAAAGGTGCTTTTTTTTTTCTTTTAATGACTGACTTTTCAAAATTATGTTCAGTGAACAATCAGCAAAGCGTTCCAAGAGCAGGCCGCCCTTCAAAATGGAGACAAGGCGACACTGAGACTCTTCAATCTCAGAAGCGTAATAGGAATGCATCACAAGCATCATTACTACTCACGGGCCTTGTGATGCGGATGGCTTTATTTGTCCTTGAAAATGGAAAGACACAGCCTAAGAGCTTTTTGAAGTAGCGTTTAAAAAAAAAAAAAAAAAAATACGCCTGCTGAGATCTAGGCTCAGGGCAACAACAATGAGTTCTTTTTGCAGCTTGGCTCCCCCTATAGTTGTGATATGTAAATCCATCTATCCATTTTCGGATCCGCTTATCCTCACAAGGGTCGCGGGGCTTGCTGGAGCCTATCCAAGCTGTCTTCGGGCAGTAGGCGGGGGACACCCTGAACCGGTTGCCAGCCAATCGCAGAACACACAAAGACGAACAAACATCCGCGCTCACACTCACATCTAGGCAAAATTTAAAGCCTTCAATCAGCCTGCCATGCATGTTTTTGGAATGTGGGAGGAAACCAGAATACCCAGAGAAAACCCACCCAGGCCCGGGGAGAACATGCAAACTCCACACAGGGAGGCCGGAGCTGGAATTGAACCTGGTACCTCTACACTGTGAGGTCGACGCGCTAACCACTGGACCAAAGGGCTGCCATATGTAAATCCCTTTTTGACATTTACATTTCTAGAGCATTGAGCCTGCATTTAATAAGCGATAGAGACAATTGTCATTCAAGACCAACACACAATCACTTACCTCATGTTTCATCATTTGTGTGTTCTGAAAGGTAAAGTAAGTTGTAAGTGGTCTACCAATATTTTTTTAGACCACTAAAAGGAGAGGCTCTCTCCCGAGCAATAGTGATCATCCTTTTTTGATGTTGTCATCTTTGCCTCGGTGCTTCAAGTCCATCCGAATATGCTGCCAGCAGCGACTGTGTCAAGGATTTGGCCTTGGTTTTGATTTAAAAAGTTGGATAGTGAGTGGGAAAATGTCATTTCCAAGATCTGTCCATCAAGGAAGTATGACATTCTCATTGCTCGAAGATTTCTGAATTAGGAGGAGAGCTGAGTTTGTTGGTCGAGAATGTGACTGAGTGTCACGGGCTTATATGCATGTTTTGATTTGCTGAGTGGCTCAGTACTGTAAATGCGCAAACTAACCAACTATCGAGGTATCACGAGACAGAGTTGAGTAGAAATACTTGGGAATAACTCATACCAAGAGTTGATCTACATTCTAAAATCCAAACTAAGCTATTCTGATACACCTCTGAAAAGGCATGCTCTCTTTCCAAACAGAGGAACGGAGCAGGTTTTAAGACTCGATTAAAACCCTCGATCCATAAGTAGTGACATGCCGCGAGTATTTTAATGAGACCGAAATGCCCAATTTGTATGGCCAGCTCCAATAAAGAGTGGAAAAAGACCTCCATGAAGTAAATCGTTTGGCAACCAATGTGGGCGTGCCGTCGAGTCGCTCCACGGAAACATGGTTCAACTGTTTTTATTTAATATATCAGCAATGTCATTGTTGTTTTGTGCCGTCTACTGTCTTTGTTATTCATTGATTGTTTGTATTTGTATGAATTATTTTTGCTCTATGTACAGCACTTTGTATACAGCGGTGGTTGTTTCCAAATGTTCTGGAAGTACAGTTGAGATAAAGTTGAGTTGAGGTAACGGGATTTAATATACAGCATACCATATGAAACTGCGGACATATTGCCCATCGCTAATGATCTCGTACCTGAAGTGGAAGCCTTCATAGAACCAACACTTTTGCCAACTGATAAACGGTACTAATAAAAGACACTGTAGTAAATGTCTTAAAGTACAGCATATCTTGATTGCATTTGATGGCTGCCAGGTTGAGAAGAGGGAGGAGTTTTGTCTGACTGAGCACGACCTTGTCTCTGGAAACAGGCCCGCTTGAAAGTTTCCACCCGACACAACGACAGAGGCAACGCGCTGCCAGGCTCACGCTCTCTTCAAGAAACATTGAACATGCCTTTAAGATGATAAATTCGTCAGAGCCTTGTCCCGGAGCGAGCGTGCCTGACACGACCTTGATCGATTGCAGGCAAAACGACAGATGGCCATAAAGGACAATCATGTAACTGTAAGCTCATTTGCATAATTGCAAGTACACAAGTCGGCTTCAGACTACAAGGCCACATGGTGCTCGCACGTCACCAATGGGCTTGTGACAGAGATGTTGAGTGTTTATTGCCTGATTTCAGCCGTGGCACTCAAATCAAAAAGAAAGCAGCGGGAATATTCTGAACAAAATAAGCAAATGTGCCATTTTCAGTATTGCGGGGGGGTTATCAGCATGTAAAAAAAAAGCACTTTCAAATAAATATTGCTTTTGAATTTAAGCAGGAAGGCACTGAACAATAGAAAAGAGTAACATACCATAAAAAAAATTTCAACTTGTTTGACAGTGCATATTGCTGGCGCTGCATGCGTCTCACAATTAGATAAATTTCATATTTTTCTTAAATGGAGTCTATACTGTTGGTCCGTCCACATGTGCGGGTGCTAATGTGACAAATTATTGATTAGGCTAAAGCAGGGGTGCCCAAGTCCAGTCCTCAAGAGCTCCTATCCAGCCTGTGTTCCATGTCTCCCTCTTCCAACACACCTGATTCAAATGATCAGCTCATCAGCAAGCTCTGACAGGTGTGATGACGATCCTGCTCATTTGAATCAGGTGTGTTGGAACAGGGAGACATCTAATACACGCTGGAAAGGGGCTCCCGAGGTCACTCCTGAAGAGTCTAAAGAATTGAAAATGGCACTTTTGACGATGCAGTGTGAATGGTTGAACAGCTATGCAATTTTTGGGATCTCCTGAAAAATGATTTGAGGTACGAGGACTCCGCCTGACGCCACCGATGTATGATTTAAAAATAATGCAGCTTGCAGTTTAACAACATAAAAACATGACCACCGTGATTTCTTTTCCCACAAAAGCATGACCACTTTTGCGATACATCAACAATACCACAAAGGGATTGCAAAATCCCTGATAAACATAATGTTCTTTTGTATTCACTGAAAAAGTTTTTGTTGAATTGTTGCACGAAATAAAAATAATCTGGATCCAGATATATATGTATTTTTTAAGTAGACTCGACATCCATCCATCCATTATCTAAAAAGCTGATCCCCACGAGGTTTGCAGGCATGCTGGAGCCTATTCCAGCTGTCTTTGGGCAGTTGGCGGGATACACTCTGAACTGGTTGCCGGCCAATCGCAGAGCACACATTCAGTAGAAAATCAACCATTAACGCACAGTCACACCGAGGGACAATTGAGAGTCTTCCATTAACATAATATGCATTTTTTTGGTAGGTGGGAAGAAACCGGAGTACCCGGAGAATACCCACACAGGGGGAGAACATGCAAACTCCACACAGGAAGGCTGGAGCTGGAATCGAACCGGTACCTCTGCACTGTGAGGCTGACATGCTAACTAGTCGGCACTGTGCCGCTCTTCGACTAGACATCGACTGAATAAATAAAAGTGAGTAAATTCAACACCCCATTTTTTTCCAGTCACTTTCCAACGCGTTTTTTCCCAGGATTCCTGCCTAGTAATCGTAACGCAAAGCTATACCAACACTGGCGCACCTACAGGAGAGAGGAGGGCATGGTGAGCAATGGCTCATTTATGTGAGACAGATGAGACCCTCGAAAGACACCTGGGACCTCTTCTAATTCGTGGAAAGATTAAATAATATGAGTCCTTTCTTTTCACATCTCTTGTGAAGTCTTAACATGCTCACGCACCTATTTTACATTCAATCCCTCACGCTGTTCTCTACGCACTACCTCAACAATAATTCAGCAGCGGTAACGTCTTCTCATTCGATATCCCTCTCTATTAACTTCTTTTCGGTCTCCATCAGTCCTTATCAATCCTCTCTCCGCTCTTTCATTACATCAGCTGTTCTCTCCGCATTGTGTTTTCAGATCACATTCACGCGCCGGCTTACACACTAAGTCACTCTTTACCTCATCACTCAGTGGAAAGTCAAGACGAGGTCAGAGCCGGTTGGTGAAAAAAATCGAGGGGGAAGCAGTGGTAGGGGCACGAGGAAGAAGAGTACTAAAAAAAAAAAAAAAAAAAAGGAGCCAAAGGTGAGATGAATGATGTTTAAGTTGACAATATTCAAGATGGTGGAGGTCAAAGAGGTCAAAAACGGGCAAGAGTTGAATGGGAGTGTTGAAATGAAAGAAATCGTCGTGCAAAATAATGAGGCTGGATTGGAAGACACTAAAGAGAAAGGGAGGGCAGGAAGAGCAGTGGAGGACAGATAGGACTGGGACAGAGAGGTGGAGAGTCGTTCGGAGATTTATAGCGGGCTGTTACAGAGAATCGACTGCATAACACGAGGTGCGACCACTTGAATAATTCATGAGGATACAGGGCACTCAAAACGCTCATCTATGAGGAAAAGGGAAGGCAAGCCATGGCCAAATTGTGGATTGTGTGAAATATCCTGAGCAGTGACTACAGAGTAGCGTTTTTTTTTTTTTTTTTTTTTTGTGTGTTTGTTTCCGCGATGTCCTATAGTAGGCCTACACTGCACACTGAGAATTCAAACAATCTGTTCAAGGTGGCTGTTGGACATCTGTCGGGATTTCGAAAAACGAAAGTAGTCTGTTTATCCATTATGGATATATGTATATGTACGCAAAAATGAATGCTGTTTGGAGTCGGTTTCACCACTTGCGAACTAAACTGCTCGCAAAATGTTCTGTCGGCAACAGCTATCAGCCAACAGCTGAGAGCCGGCTTGACTACAAACAGCAGCGTGGTGAAAGATTTTCCTGGAGGTCTGACGGGCAGGTGAGGAAAACCGGGGATACTTATGGGCTTGAACCATGAAAAAGCAAGATGGTAAACTTCTCAAGATCATACAAAGAAAGGTCTGGATCGCTAGAGATGGAATTAAACAGGTGATCAGTTGGTAATGGCTAGTTCCTCAACACAGTATCCAGTAAGTGCCCAGCTGAAGGTAATAAACCATTATTTGCAATATGTATTCTTATTTTTTTTCTTAACGAGACTTTGCGGCGGCACGCCGGTCGACTGGTTAGCACGTCGGCCTCATAGTGCAGAGTTGGAGGGTTTGCTTCCGGCTCCAGCCTTCCTGTGTGGCGTTTGCATGTTCTGCCTGTGCTTGTGTGGCTTTTCTCCGGGTACTCCGGTTTCCTCCCACATTCCAAAAACACACGTAGGAGGTTAATGACCCTTGTGAGGATAAGCAGATGGATGGATGGATGCTTGATTCAAAAGTAACCAGACACGTGCAAAGTCGTAAGGGTCAGTGCAAAACATTGCCACCATTTAAAGTGCCTCTGATTAATAATCCCAAATAAAATTAATTTTTTCCTGACATTTTTATTTCATAAGGCCGAAGATTTTGTGCTAATACAGACTGTTTTGGGGAATTAAGGCCCGAGCTCTAGTTGCAGAAAAAGAGCCCAAAGCAGAATGCTGCCAGCACCATGGTCCACTGTAGGGATGCCATTTTATTTTTTTCCATGAAGAGCAGTGCTGTGTTTGTGACAGACATAACTTCTTGAATTATGGCGAAAAGTTCAACCTTGTATTTCTATTTAATGCACAGGCTATAGCTCCCATGAATGGTGGAAAAAAAAAAGTTTGGAAATAACTCGGTCTCATTTTTTTCATAATAAAAAAAGGTGGCATTTGAACAGAGGTATTCATCCTGTTAGATCCACTTGAGAGTAGTTTTCTATAATTTCTCTTTCAATTGAAATGCATGATTACCGGTACATTAAAACAGTAATTGATACACTGTGCTTAGAACTGTGACCACTTCGGTGGTGTTGTATGACCTCAGGTGAGCAGTCACAGGTACTGTGAAACAGCTTGATCAAACAGAGACACATGCAAACAAGGCGCTGAAACAGTCGGGATCACACACTTACCGAGTTGATGCAGGACAGCTCCTTGTTGAGCAGCCAGGGCAGGGAAAGTATCCCCACTCCACTGTAGCACGACTGAATCCTTATTTTAATCTTCTCCTTGATCTGTCTCATTGTGAACAGACACAAAGCCGTCTCCTTGGGTGGCTTGGCTCTGTTCTTTTGGCCCTGGGCAAATACAGCAAAAAGAACCTCTTCTTGCTCTTGAATACCAAGCGATTGAGCCAAACGGGACCCCGGTCGAGCCAAATAAGCATCCTGGATCAAGCGATACTCCACTCCATCCTTGGTGCAGCCGATAGGGAACTCAATGTAGGAGTAGAACTTGGGATCGTCCACGCAAAGCCGTACAATCTTTGAGGTAAAAAACTGCTCGCTGCCGGCATCGGGCGAAGTGAGTTTTGTGTCGAGCTGTAAAGTGAGATAATAGACAAACTGCTCGCTGTTGAAGCCGTAGATGTAGTAGATGTCAAATGCCGGGAATTTGGAGAGCGTGTCCGATGGAATCTTCAATTGGGACGACACAAACTCATCCTGGTAGACAAAGCTGAACATGTCCGCATTCTCCTCGTTGGACATTAACTTGCGGCTGGACAGTGTTGGAAAGTACTCCGACTTCCCATCAATGGGAGTGCCAACAAAAAGTTTCCCACCCCCGCCAAAAGCATCTGGGGAGATGACTACCCCCGACATGGTGCTTGCCTCAGCAACACTGGATAGATAATGCTCCTTACGGTGGTGGGGCTCGCCAAGTTTGAACAAATCATCCAGACGGAGGAACTGGCAAATTCCCTGGGAAGTACTCCCACAGGCAATTAAGCGGTTGTGGGCATCATCAAGCAACAGAAGTTTATTGATATTGGGAGTCTGCACGAGCTCATGAGGGCACGACTGGACACCCGGCGGAGGGTAACAGCGAGGATTGTCCGTCACAGGGCCGGTCACGTGGCTACGTAGCTTGGTGAGGTTGCTCGACAGCTTGTAGATCCAGTTGACAGCGCCCAGGTAAATCTCGCCTGATTTGTTATGGACCACCAAATGCGTAAGCCCCCCTTCTGGTGGGGAGAAAGACTGGAGATGGGATAAGGGCGAAGAGGAGGAGGAGGTCATGGACAGGGGGAGGAGCAGGAGGAAGATGAGAGGTGAGCGCATGACTGTCATTCGAGTCTCGTCGTGCCGCTTTCAGGTGTTTCGGCTATGGGACTGGAGGTGGCCCGTTCTTCTCCTTTCGTGGCTCTTGTTTTTACAACTTCATGGCTTGTTCTTCCACTTCGACCGCCTCCAGCCCTGAGAAAAAGAAACAAGGATAACTATTGTCAAAGAAGATCATGGGATGCACTTTTCACACAACTGTAAATAGATTTTTTTTTTTTGCATCAAAATAGAACAGAATGAATAATACAGCTTTCTAAAGCCCAGGTTCCAATCCAAGCAACGCACTTTTGCACCGAAACAATCCATACCATACCATAAAACACCGTAGCATTCTCTTCATTTTTTTTTCTTCCATTTGAGTACCAACCAAAGCATGAAGCGGTCAAGTGAGGTTCTCGGTAGTCAACTCAAACGATTCTACTTGGTACATAAAACTGCATCTCCTCTTTGGTAGATTATAGAAGGCACAATCACATTCTCCATAACAATCTGTTATAACAGTTCTGACCACCAAGCAAACACACAAAAAAAAAAAAGACTTCACTGAATCATCATCCGATCCTCAAAAACGACTGCATCAATGAACTTAGTCAACACAAAAAAAAAAAAAAAAACCAGACAAGACTAAAGAAATGATTTCAGACTCCATCCACTCAAGTCATCATATCTTTCAACTGCTGCCTGTAAAGAGCTCCCTCGACCCTCACAACCTGCTTAAGAGCAGCTTTTCCCCCCACTGCAATAGGTCAATAAACTCTTCACCTCCTTTAGTTTAATTATCTCGGAGTCTGCATATTTACAGGGTGTCAACACTGTTGTTAAATTTTGTACTGTGTGATTGGTTGTGTGTGTGTGTGTGTGTATGTGTGTGTGTGTGTGTGTGTGTGTGTGTGTGTGTGTGTGTGTGTATCTATATATATAAAATGAATGTGTGCAGAGGCATAGAGACAGCAGTTATGTAAAAATAAAATAAATAAAATAAACAATCTCTGAATCTGAACGTGAGCCCCGTTCTGGAATGGGAAGAACAAACTACCGTAGATGTTTATTTTGATTCTGTCAGGGAGATGACTAATCAAGTTGATTGTTGTTAAATTCATTGATTAAATCAGATTTTACCATTCCGCACTGTACCGCGCTGAGCTGAAGAGACCCGTACCGCTTGATGGAAACTTGTCTGGAAAATCCTGGCTAAACTGCTACCCGGCGTTAATTTCATGAAGTGCACAAGACAAACGCTTCTTAAATCGGGAGGTCTATTCTCACTTGCTGCCACCCATTCTCAAATTCAACACATTCCTCTCTCTCTCTCTCGCTCTCTCTCTCTCTCTCTCTCTCTCTCTCTCTCTCTCTCTCTCTCTCTCTCTCTCTCTCTTCCCTTCAGACACTTCACTCTTGTCAATAGCGTCTTTCATCCCGGGCCCAGTCATGATTACAGCGGTCCAGATCACCACGCTGTTGCCAACCCTATCGGGACAATACAGACCCTGTTTAGAGCCCCGTGACACACACCCAGACAAAATGTGAGCAGACTACACATGCTTACAGTATGCGGTCCGGGAGCATCTTTTCACAATCACACACTGATCCCACTGACTTCACGGTCCTCTGGCGTGAACCAACTCAATCATATGCACATGGGACATTACGACACGGCCCACACAGACACACACACACATGTGCAACCACGCATGCACACACACGCACTTACTAACACACACTCACTGGTGTGTGACAATTGCCCACATGCCTCTGCACATTCACAAAAAACGGCACAAGGGAATAGCTAATTTAAAAAAAAAAAAAAAAAACTATTCGAAAGGACAGCTATTTTCAACATCTTGTACTTGACAATTTCTATAAATAAGTGAAAACGGAGCACACGTGCAGGAGAAGAAAAAGAAGAAGATATGAGGAATCGTTTGACAAAACTGGGACAGGAAGATGAAGAGAAAAATGGAATGTCTATGAAGTGGAACAAAACAAGTTTTTAATTTAAAAGTTGTTCTGTAATGACTGTGTCAGACCTAATGGAAAAGTTTACAGATGTACTTATATGAAGACCGTTGCCGAGAAAATGGAACAAGCTCCAGATAGGGGACAACAATTGCATGTACTGTATTCATTTATCTAAATGATAATGAAGCATATTTCTTCACAGAGTGTGTGTGTGTGTGTGTGTGTGTGTGTGTGTGTGTGTGTGTGTGTGTGTGTGTGTGTGTGTGTGTGTGTGTGTGCGCGTGTGCGTGCGTGCGTGCGTGCGTGCGTGTGTGTGTGTGTGTGTGTGCGCTCATGTGATTTAATCCCATGTTTTAGATATCAATTGCAAAAATTGTCATGGGTCTTTACTTCAATCCAGTTTAAAACATTCCAGCATCCTTCCCATAGCTTTAAAATCATTTCACTGGTATACTGGCTTGGAATATGAGAATAGATTAGCTGTGTTAGCCATGGCGGCCCCTGCTCACCTACTTCATAAATGAGAATATCTGTTGACCCCCCTCTTGTTGGATTAACCATGCTGGTGTTCATTTTACAATTTGAACAACAATTTAGTTTGCAAAGCTGAATGAAACATCAAGTGAGAAAATGAACGTCATGCGTAACAGGGGTTCCAAAATAAAAAAAAATATTTTGCTTAGCTTTCCTTGGATCTTAATTTATCATAGAACGAGTTTCTTAAAATCATGATCAAGTACATTTTGGCTCCTGTATCTGAACCTGTGAATATTCTTTCTTCGCACGTGATGGACATGCTGCAGCTCACCTGACACGTTCAATAAAGCCGCGGAACGCTTGAAGTATGTTCATTGCTGATTAATAGCTGCCAGTGAGGCTCTGACCTTAGCCAAAACACTTAGACTAATTTATACAAAGCACTTCTTGAGCATGACGCTCACATCCCTTGCCTACGACGGTGAACATGATGGAGCACATCCTGCCTCCATCTGATCTTGTTTACGAGAGTGGCGCGTCTCTCCACATAAGACGATTCAATACGATTGTCGACACGTGGAGTACGATAAAATTCAAGGGTGTAGTTAATTGAAAATATAACGATTCAGTTTGATTCAGTGGGATTCGACTCGATACACATATCGAAATATCAGTCGATGGATCGACGATCAAAACAAAGCAACTTTAATAGCATTTCTAATACATTGCATAAACGTTAACATTCTAAACCTTTCAACTTTTTCTTGACAAGTGCAATGTAAAAAAACGGGAACACGAGTTGGAACTGAAGTATGTGGTTGCATTAGCCAGAAGAATGACTACGGGTTGGTATTTGTTCATTTTGTCGCGGCTTAGATGTGGAATTCCTACACGGCTTGAACTGGATTTGCCTCGAAGGGACTGCTCTGTTTTGGGTCATTCGGAATGTCAAACACGTGAAGGTACACTTAAACTGGCAACACATGATCAGCGGCATGACCAAAGTTGACACCAAAGACACAATAAATGCTTATTTGATATTTTTGTTTTGAAACCCATCTTTGTTCATTTTATGCATCACGGGGTGCTTGCACAGCTTCTCACTTTAATATGGTAAAAAAAAAAGAAAAAACTGTCATATGCCCTCAGTATGAGTCTGATCTATCTTAACACCACGTACCTCGCAACAGATGGTATCAAAGTTAAAGTCACAGCACAGGTCAGATGAGGATAACAAAGAGGAAACACGAACAGGCACAGGAAGAGTACAGACACTTGAACGTGAGGTGACTTTTATTTGGAATCCATTTTTGGAAAAGACATTTTGACTAGCTGCTAATACGGCCGGATGGATTCGACTCACAGCCTCCACTCCTGGCTCTCTGGATGAGAGAGGGAATGGATGGGGAATTTGTTGAATAGATCCACAGTCACACAAACTGCCAGCAAAACCAAGGAACATAATTTGAACATTTGTCCAATGTTTGTGAATATACTAAGGATCCATTCATCCATTTTCTTAGCTTAGAGTGTTTGGGAATCTCATTGGATCTGAAGCCTTACCCAGCTGACTGTGGGGCAAAATGTGGACTACGTCGTAGACAGGTTGCCCGTCAATCACAAGGAGCGTAGAGAGACAGACAACCATTAACACTGACAATCACACCAATCACTGGGTGAAAACGGAAACATGCTGCCTGAATGGATGTCAGATGAGTGAACCACTACACCACCAGTGACCATAAACTGCACTTATCAGTCGAGCTGCTATTTTGATGGTGATAGTATAGGCAAAAGTAATAACCGATGCAAAACAATGCAGCACACTCTTGTCATTAAATAATCTTGAATTACCAGTTGGGCACCCCGGTGATCAAGTGGTTAGCGTGTTGACCTTACAGTACAGAGGTCGTGGGTTCGATCCCCGCTCCGGCGTTCCTGTGTGGAGTTTGCATGGTCTCCCTGTGCCTGCGTGGGTTTTCTCCGGGTACTCCGGTTTCCTCTCACATTCCAACAACATGCATGGCAGGCTGATTGAACACTCTAAATCAGGGGTGTCAAACTCATTTCACATGGTGGGCCACATACGGCCTCAGTAGATGTCAAGTGGGCCGGACCATTAAAATGATACAATACTTTGCTATAAATAACCAAAACAATATGTCTTTCCTTTGTTTTGGTATAAAGAAGCACAAGAACATTAGGAAAATGTTGAAATTTAATGAACATATCTTTTACAAAACATTTCATGAAGCACCTTACATTTCCTTCGACAAATGTGCAATTTACTTTTATCATTCACATATATGCATTGCAACTGATCCCACTGATTGTACAAACTTTAACAAGTAATTGGTATTGAAAAATATAGTAATGCACTTTAAGATTAAACAAGATTCATAAAGAAAGCAAGTTTTAAAGCATTTACACGTGCATATAAAATCTAAATGTAATCCCTGCCTACACCTTACAAACTAAGGAGAGTGCTATTAAATGTGTAAATGTGAGAGTGCTATTGATAGCGTCTGCTGTCATGGGTCTGTCTCAGTGACAGACTGAGGCTGCTGTTGTCTTCTTCTCTGATCAAAACAGTGTCCCCTTGCGGATACTCAATGAATTGCACCTGATTAAAAATATTAATTCTGTGTCTTTAATGCATTTTTTTCACTTTTACATTATCCTGCGGGCCTGATTGAACCTACTTGCGGGCCGGTTCCGGCCCGCGGGCCGTATGTTTGACACCCCTGCTTTGCATAATCATCTCGCGGGCCGGATTAAACTCCTTTGCGGGCCGGATCCGGCCCGCGGGCCGTATGTTTGACACCCCTGCTCTAAATTGTCCCTGTGGTGTGATTGGGAGTGAGAATGGTTGTTCGTCTCTGTGTGCCCTGCGATTGGCTGGCGACCGGCTCAGGGTGTCCCCCGCCTATTGCCCGAAGACAGCTGGGATAGGCTCCAGCATGCCCCGCGACCCTAGTGAGGATAAAACGGTTCAGAAAATGGATGGAATTGCCAGTTATGAACACATACTACATAACTGGCCTCAGTTCCCGATGCTCACTTTACCTTTTATATTGTTCCAGTTATGTTCTATTCATTAAGCTCTTTTGACGAACATGTCATGAGAATTTAGGCATTGTACTAAAATAATGGACTTGTCTGTACAGTGATCCATTGCCTGGGCTATTTATCCTGGTTAGAGTCATGGAGGGAGCCAGATCTAGTCCCAGCTCACTTAAATGGAAATGCACACTCAACCCTGGACTTGTCGGCAGTCAGTCAGAAGAGCATTGGGGACTTGACCAGGAATCAAGCTTGCACCAGCTACACGGAATATAAAAGTTGACAGCTAACAACAAAATCAGCTATGTGACTGTTAACACTAAGAATGGCTATGTTGGGTGGGAGATCCTTGCATCTCCATACTTCATGGAAAAAGGGGAAAAAATTGCCATCTTCGCTATACTTACTCATTTTTGGTAATGAAATTGTATCTAATAGGTAATCCAGCACCACGCTATAAACAAACACATTGGCCCCTATTTTCATGCCTAGCGCAACAGCCATAACTGTACCACGGCCAAGGGGGTGCTTTTAAAAACATAGATCACAAATAATAATAATAAAAATAATGTTTTCCATGAATTGATTTCTATCATGATTGACGCTGCACCACACACAACTGCAGAGCTCACAATCTGTCTGTCTGCACCTGAATCAATCTGCGCCACAACTTAGACCTGGTTTGAACGGGTCTAAATATTCGTCTACTTTCAGTCACTCCATGTTAGTTGCGCTCGGGGTGGCTAAAAGAAAACGCCATTGTTCCGCCAGAACACACAGCATGGCGCAGCGGGCTCTGCCAAATTCCCAAACATGCAAACGGAGGTTAGCACCTGCACAGAAAGCAACATGAACCAGTTTTTATACCTAAGCACACATGCACTGTCTTGAAACTATGTGTTTTACAATATACAGACCACAGTAGATTGCTGACACAAGGAGTGATAGTGGACAAAGGGACCAAATGAATAAAAATTGTCTTCATCAGACATGTCTTTGTCTTTTCTTTGTTTCAGCAGCAATCACTAAGGCTGTTTCATGATCTTCCTTCATGCAAACATTTCTGACACTGATGAAATTATGTTGTCTCAAAACTGATGGCATTACTTTGTCATCATTTCATTACTGAGGGAGAAAGCTTAATAAATGGCAATGGCACTCGGGAGAATATAGGCCTTTTCCTTGGAAAAAAAAAAAAAAAATCATTCCGATGAGCGCAATGATTCTCGAGAATGAATGTTCCTAAAAGTGATCACTCAATCATCCACGTGTCATACCAAAGACGGAGACCAAATGTCATCAATATACAATCTATCCATTCATTTTCAACACCGCTTATACTCAACAGGTTCGCGGGGAGTTTCTGGAGCCTATTCTAGCTGACGTCTGGCGGAAGGCAGACCACAAACAGAACTGGTCGCCAATCAGTCGCAAGGCACATATTGAGACAAACAACCACTGACACCCGCATTCACATTGTCACTGAGTGGGAAAACGATCCCACGCTACCCGCACAGAAGCCCGGCAATCGTACCACTACACCATCAGCGGCTTCTTATAGACAATACACTCAACTTTTTAACTGACCTCCAAACGACAAACAAGGGATCAAGTATCTGCAGGACCACCCAATAGTTGAAAGCCATTTTGTCATTCCATCCACAAAAATGGCCAAAGCCAACTCCTCTATTGTCTAATGTAATAAAAGGAATGTGGTATGGACTGTGTGCGTTGGCGTGAGCTGCTGTCCCGTGCGCCTGCAACACAGTGGTACGTTTACAGTCACATTCCACCATTGACACACTGACCCTCTGAACAGCTGCAGAAGCATACAAGCAAACAAATACACCGGCAGTTTAACATTATGACCCTCAAATACAGATTTAAACTTTATATATTGACTGTAACCACGCCTATACTTTTGTTGAAACTCAATGTGTTGGCAAAAAGAGAAAAAGTGATGATGTAGCTGCTCTCAAGAAAAACAGGGCTCTCAAACGTGTTTATATCATGGTCAAATTCTAGTTACGGTGCCCTCAGGGGACATTTTAGAGTGAAAACGTATATTTGCTCGGAGTGTAACAGTTTGCCAAAATTCACAGTACCTTAAGTGAAGAAAAAAAAAAACTGTCATCTTCTATCAGATGTAATTCAATTTTCAAAAGTTATGTTCCCTGGCCAGAATCAGCGCTGTACTATTTGTTTACGGACTATGTGCGTGTCTTAAGTGCGGGGAACTTTTTGTCTCTTACTGAATATATTCTGTATAAGAACCCTAATAATCGCCCCATCAGATTATATAGTTGTCCTTGCATTTAATAGTTCTCATTTTTATGATGGATATGTCCTTTGGAATACAAGTCAAGGAAAAAAATGTGGCAAGCTTTTTGCTGGCCATGTGAAATGACATGGAAGGCCGGATCGAGCCTGCGTGGCCTTGAGTTTGACACCCGCGCTTTAGAGGCTTCCGGCATGTACTGTATACTGCAGATTAGATGACATGCCTACACCAAGTACGTAGTCATAAACCTCACGGACCCATAAAAATGTTCACTTAACGCGCATGACGACAGGTGCACGCATTGTTAAGTGTGTCGCGGATCCCTAATCGTTTGTAATTTGAGCAAGTCTCCTCCACAATATGCTCATTCTGTCTCCAAGACCTCCGTCAGCACGGGGATTTAAGGATTTTACAAATACAGTTGAATCCTGACAGATATAGTCTGCTTATGTTCACACGCCGTGAAGGCTGGCTCACACGGACCACAGTTATATGTGCGAGAGCTTTTTGACAAGTGAGGGTGACTTTTAGCAGTCCACTTGTAGTAGTTATTAATATTTTGGATACTCTCAATGTCCAAGAGTCACTTGAAGGAGAAATACCAAAATAGTTGGATTTGTAGCCCCCCAAAAAAAGAACACTTCTCAGCCAACCTTTTGTGAGCGGGGTGTGGATCGAATTTACAATTTGAATGAAATTGTATGTATTTGTTGTATTTATTTTCAGCAGTCCACAATCCTCATTTTATAGTCATTCACTCTTTGTGTTGCCATGTCAATGTAATCTGCACACTCAGGAGTGATACATCATGACACAAGATTAGTAATGGTTATTTTTCCCTTTTTTTTTTTAATTCAACGAATAAAATTTCGGATTCACCACCTTTGGCCTTTGTGCAGATTTTGAGTGATATCGGCATTTTTCCATCGTCTGATTGGTTGAGTGAAATATGCAGTAGGTTAAAGAGGAAGACCAGTGTCAGACGAGATTACAAATTCATTTTCAAGGCCATTGTGAGCAAAGGTCAGCCAACACCGTTGTTGACTGGCTTGTTTCAAACCAGAAAAGGATTTATTTGGTACCTCCTGAGCATTTTACGTTTTCAGGTGTTTGCCATGATATACAATAAAAATTCATTAAGAGATGCTCTAAATGATATTGCAGTGTAGAGGTTTGGAGCATAAGATGAAAGGTGAACTATCTTTATTGTTTTAGCAAAACTAGTTCTCATCCCATACTCGTGAAGTTCCCCTCACAGTGGGTACTGGTCCAAAACCATGCGACAACCTCGTTATATGTGCGAGAGCTTTTTGACAAGTGAGGGTGACTTTTAGCAGTCCACTTGTAGTAGTTATTAATATTTTGGATACTCTCAATGTCCAAGAGTCACTTGAAGGAGAAATACCACAATAGTTGGATTTGTAGCCCCAAAAAAATAACACTTCTCAGCCAACGTTTTGTGGGCGGGGTGTGGATTGTCTTTACAATTTGAATGAAATTGTATGCATTTGTTGTATTTATTTTCAGCAGTCCATAATCCTCATTTTATAGTCATTCACTTGGTGGCCCATCTTCCAGTCATGTCGACTTTTATTGGTCCAATCAGGTTTCAGCTTCTTTGTGTTGCCATGTCAATGCAATCTGCGCACTCAGGAGTGATACGTCATGACACAGACACAATATTAGTTAGTCATGGCTATTTTTTTTATTTTATTTTTTTTAATTCAACGAATAAAATTTTGGATTCACCACCTTTGGCCTTTGTGCAGATTTTGAGTGATATCGGCATTTTTCCATCGTCTGATTGGTTGAGTGAAATATGCAGTAGGTTAAAGAGGAAGACCAGTGTCAGACGAGATTACAAATTCATTTTCAAGGCCATTGTGAGCAAAGGTCAGCCAACACCGTTGTTGACTGGCTTGTTTCAAACCAGAAAAAAATTTATTTGGTACCTCCTGAGCATTTTACGTTTTCAGGTGTTTGCCATGATATACAATAAAAATTCATTAAGAGATGCTCTAAATGATATTGCAGTGTAGAGGTTTGGAGCATAAGATGAAAGGTGAACTATCTTTATTGTTTTAGCAAAACTAGTTCTCATCCCATACTCGTGAAGTTCCCCTCACAGTGGGTACTGGTCCAAAACCATGCGACAACCTCCAACATGGCGATGCGTGACGTCATGACATCGGGAAAATTATCCATAAATTTTCATCAGCACAGGATATGCCTGGCTTGCGATAGAGTATGAATCATTTTGATTTGGCCTTCTTTGTCAGTGGTAAACACTTTATCATTCCTTACCGAAAACTGTGGCCAGGGTATGAATCATTCTTGAATAAACTGCATACAACTCCAATGCTTAAACTTGCTGCTAATTACTTTTGAATTGTCCAAATTGTTAAGTTCATTCTGGTGTTGAGTGGCTGATGTTGTTGTTGGCGTCCTTCATCGAAATGTCAATAGCAACTTTCTGAACATGGTAGTGCTTCTGCCCCTTTGTTGGAAGTAACATTGACATCCACCAACTGGTACTAGAAAGTGCTTCCCATCCACTTGTTTTTTTTTTGTTTTTTTTTTTATAAAAATGGGCTTTGATATTTGGATGGGCTTGATATTTGGGCTTGTGCTCTTCTTTCAAGTGAGCTTAAAATCCGAACCAATGACAACTGTCCATGTGCGCTTTTATCAGTGGACTAAAGGTAAATTACACATCACAGCTGCAAGGAGAGTCCTGACGCAAAACAAAACATTTCATTGTTGTTGCTGCTTTTTTTTTTTTTTTGCCGCATTGTACATCTAAAACTGATCGTACTGTATATTAAATAGGTGCTGACAAACCATAAAAACAGGAATAGCTCCCACGAGGAGTGTGGAAAGGAGTTTGTGTGCGTCTGTGCTCATGAGTGTGTGTGTGTTCATGTGCGTGTGCGTGTGTGTGTGTGTGTGTGTGTGTGCGTGCGTGCGTGCGTAGAGTCTCCAAAGCAGGGACCCTGGAGCTAAAGCCATTTAGTGGGGCTTTAAGTGTTTGAATAGGCCAAAACCACACTTCTTTATCAGGGAATTTGGCGTAGATAATCGAGGCTGGCTCCCAACCACTGAACGGCAATTTCGCAGTTTAAGAAAATGAGAGGGAGTGAACAATGAAAGATGGAGTAGTTGGGTGGGATGGCCAGATCACTGGGGGTAGGGGGATGATCATGTGGGGTGGGTAAGTCGGCATTAAGAAATCCTACACTTTGGAGTTTTGTATGTCTGAAGAAAAAAAAAGGCACACAATGACACAATGGCTGAATAAAATTCCCAAATGGCGTGAAAATTAAATGCCTACTATGTGGAGGCTTTAGGGATGTATCCCATCCATCTTTATAGTGGCGCTGCATTAGAAGCCTGTTTTATAGCGGCGGCGGCGGCGGCAGCGGCTGTAAAGTGAGCTGTCAGTACAAATGTTCAGCCACCATTAGGAGGGCGAAGACGTAAACACACTAATTTGACAACGGCTGGTCTGCGAGACATTGGAGTCGAGCCGCTTTTAACGACCAATATCTTTCTCATTTTACGACATCAGATTAAATCACGTGAGCAGGATGGGGACGAGCTATATTGGGATATAAATAGCAATAAAAAATCTTGCCGATATAAAATGGATGATGTACTGATATGTACTGTATAAGAAGATACAAGCTATTTAGTCATCACCTCTGCAGGAGACTTATTGTCGCTTCTGTTATAAAGCTCTTAAAAAAAAATAAAACAAAAATGATATTCTTGACCCCATTTTGACCTCAGCTCCTTCAGCAGTCTTTGTTTGGATGGCATTCGAAAATAGAAAAAACAGTCACTGAAAGAACCTGACATTGCCAAAACATTAAAGGGGAACTCAAATAAAAAAAATAAAAAAAATTTTCTCGACAATAATGTATCTAAACACGCTATTCTGATTAATATTGTGGATTGGAATATGAATGAAACAAAAAAATACATATTCCATCCAGTTTTGCCTCGTAGAGCCATTTGCTGTCAATTGAAAATGACATCACAGTGCCCTTAGATTCTAAGGTCTTAGGTCACGACCATCATAGCTCACTTGTTTTCTAGGTTTGGTAATGTGACGTTCGCAAGTTGAGCCCTTAGGTACTGTGATGTCATTTTCAATCGCTGACTTGTCTCAGTACAAGGCAAAATGCCCGCTCCCTGAGATGGATAACGGGTGGATTTTTCAGCTGCATTCATATTCCAAGAACACAACATGAATCAGAATACGGAATGTTTAGCTCCAAATATGCCAGAACTCACGTGATGTTAAATAAAAAAAATAAAAATGGTGATCTTTTTCTGATGCCTCCCTGGGTGTACTGTTGAAGAGTGGTGAGCACGTCTATCGCACATTTCTGCCATTCGGGCCTCAGATCTCAACTCCAGCATTCCTGTGTGGAGTTTGCATGTTTGCAAGTTCTAAATCTTTTGTGCATTTTTCTGTAAGCACTCTCTCTTCACACAGTCCACCAAAATTCATGTTTGGTTCATTAATGAACATAACATGCATTTTATAAACTGTATGTGAGTGGTTGTTTGTATAAATGTGCCTTATGAATAGCTGGCGACCGGTCAAGGGTGTACCCCACCTCCGCACCCAAATCCAGCTGGGAAAGGCTCCAGCTCAACTGCGATCAAAATGAAGACAAGCGCTATTGAAAATGGGTGGATTGATGTTTCCTGGCCCCTTATATTGTTTTGATCATGAATTATCAGACACAAAACTACAGGCACAAAGAGCTCTATTGAAGCGGGAAACTGAACTTCCTCCAGCACCTACCCTGTCGCTGACCACAAACTCTGACCGGAAAAGTGAATTATCCAGGAAGCTAACGATGAATAAAGGATCACATTATTGACACAATGTAACAATAAAATAATAGGAGCTATTGTCAGCAGGCCCTCATCACGAGTACCCCACATTAACCCAAAACCACAAGCACAGGTTAACACCGATTCTTAGCGCATCAACAGTTTCACAAAGCAGACTGTTATTTAACCCATGCACATTATTTGTGCATGGGTTAAATAACATGTAAGGTTCATTTCATTCCCGGTGAGAAAAAAAAGTGTCTCACTGCTCGCGCGCCTATATTGTGTTCGACATTTAACTGCAGGTTAGGTATTTATGTACCTTTGCGGTGCTTTATGTCGCTATTTCTTTCTAATCTGTCTTCAAAGCCTGGATGTCAACAGAGAGCTTTCTTCAGCATATCCTGCATTCATCTGATTATAAAATCAAATGCTGCTGAGCACATGCACTGCAATGATGTCAACACGCGCACACACACACACACACACACACACACACACACACACACACACACACACACACACACACACACACACAAGCACACACAGGAGATAATGTAACTCCTCTTTCAGCTGCCTCAACACAGATGCCAAGCCATATTACACTTGATTAAACAGTGTCGCTCCAATCGGGCCCAGTTACATCCTACACATGCACATAAATAAAAATATGCATACCTTGAGGCAAGATGAGGCAAGTGTAACACACACACCCTCACAAATTTGGTCAAAATATGTCTTTGTGAGCATCACGGGGAGAGACAGTGTGAGGACACGCGTGTGCGTTGGTGTTTGCGCACGCGCATGTGCCACAATGTCTCCCGGTTTGAATGCATGTGTCATCTATTCGTATGTCAGAGCTACTCTGATGTGACCTTTAAACACAGATATTTTCTTCCCGGCCTGCAAGCAACACTGCTAACACAATTACACTGGGCTAATGAACAGAGGGCCCTGGTGCACACACACACACGCACACACACGCACACACACACACACACACACACACACACACACACACACACACACACACACATACACACGCTTTCCTTCATGCATATCAATCTCCTCGCAAAGGCTACATTTGCATCTTTAATCTAAATGAAAGTGCTTATTAAAGTTCATGCTGATGTTAAGATCAGATTGACTAAATCCAAAGTGTTTAACCTATCACGCCTCCTCCTCTTCCTCGCTGCTCTTCAATCCAACCACCTTCGCTTTTCTTGGATCTGTGCAAAAGGATACCGATGAAATAATTTTAATATTATTTTCCCAGTCTCATGATGAGGAAGTCCTCTCGTTGTTTTATTTTGATCTCAAATTGTCTGCTTACAATCATACAAATGCAAATCTTTCCAAATAATGCAAACCTTGAATCTTTGTCTCAGGTCTAGATATCTGGAAATAAATATATTAACTGGAAATAAAAACCTGAACTGCCTCACTCATTATCACTTTTTATACATAGTTCCACACCCCGCATGTCACCCCGCATGTCAATGAGGGGTGTGAAGTGGGAAAAAAAGTGATATACTTTTCGGACTGTATTGTACTGTACAAAAATCACACTCATGGACTATAACAATGTAATAAATATCATCACACCACGTGTAAGTTCATATTTTTTGTGGTGCAACATAAATGACATTTGGTTGACTTGGCAACACATTAAAAAAACAAAAACATGTCATTGACCATCAGTCAGTTTGGTCGCAATGTCTCTGATGCGGTTATTTCTCACCATGCTTACCATAAACCAACTCTCATCTATACACTCCGAATACACAACATAATTACGACATAACACTAAATGAAAAACGTGCCCCGGCCCTGTCTTGTAATTCCACTGCTTGTAAAAGCTGGAGCGACATACTTGGAATGTGAAAACAAGGCTGGAGTCATAGAGGAAGAGGACGGATTGTTATGGCCCCAACATTTGCAATTGAAAGGGATGATGCGGCTTGCTGACTCTGGTTCTGATTAACAAGTGTTAGCACTGGCAGCGTACAAGGCCACTGCCTTGAGGGGAGGGGGGAAGAGAAGGTCTAACCCGCCTTTTGTGGGTGCTGACGCCCTGCAGTTGAACTTGACCTCTGACCTCCCTTATGGGCCAGCAAATATGCAACGATAATGTCCCCACAAGGAATGAAAATAGTGTGACCACCATGTAATCAGAAAATAATGAGAAAAATCTCAATGATGTAACTCTGAATTTGAATTATTCCTTTTGTTAATTGCTAACATTCAATTCACTTTATTTGAATGTGGCAATTTATATATGCGCACTTGGAGAAGGACCAAGGGAAAAAAATGGAGAATTAATGTTCATTTTTAATTCTTGAATGAAAATAGTTGCATGTGTCTTTCTATGACATGCTTTGAATGACATCATACTTTTCTTTCTGTATTTCAAGCCCTTTTAAAAGCAACCAGGTTTGGAAAAAATAATAATAATAATAATGGAAATGAGAAATTTCTAACCCCATTTCCTGGAGGGTGTGTGAATGTGTGTAGCTCGCATTCCGATGACGACTAGGGTGGAGGTGTTTTAAGTCCCAAATTTGAATTTTAACTTTGAACAAAAGTAAACCCAAATACTGATATAGACTGTTAACACATCAAGCCGGAAAGTTATATGAATGAATTATAACACATATTACAATCCTAACAATTTTTAGAATGTCATAATCTTTTTTCCACAAATACCCCAGATTGAACATCCCACTTTTTGTTATTATTATTATTATTATTATTATTATCACTGTATCATTCTTTGTGGCCGAAGAATGAAACAGCAAAATCCATCCATTTTTATCCACTTCAGGGGGTGGCCATTTTGCCACTTGCTGTCACCAGAAAATGACATCATAGTGCCCAAGGGCTCAGCCTGCGATCATGACCAAACCTAACACACCACACAGATGTTCAATGATTGGCCGTTACTTGAACATACAATGTTTTGTTTGGTAATTAAACTCGTACTCACATATTACTTCATTATAACAAGAGAAGTTGAATTCTATTAAAGTTCTGCAACATTCATTGAAGGCATTCATCCACCACTGTTATGTGGTGTCTTGTGTGTGATGAAACACTTTGATAAGATGGACAGTCGAGGCTCTGAATGCCAAGGTGAGGTTAGAATTAAAGAAGATTTCAGGGAGGCATAGAGGCAATAAATCTTCAAGAGTTCAACTTTGGTCCACCGCAGTCAACAAACGCAGTGCATTCTTATCCACAAACCTTCATCCTTGCAAAAACATTCCTTTCTTTAGCCACCTTTCCTTTTCGGAATCCCTCTTCCGAAGACATACATTCAAAGGTCAACCAAGCTATAGATAAAATACAAACTGTGCATGTTATTATTATTATTATTATTATTATTATCACTGTATCATTCTTTGTGGCCGAAGAATGAAACAGCAAAATCCATCCATTTTTATCCACTTCAGGGGGTGGCCATTTTGCCACTTGCTGTCACCAGAAAATGACATCATAGTGCCCAAGGGCTCAGCCTGCGATCATGACCAAACCTAACACACAGATGTTCAATGATTGGCCGTTACTTGAACATACAATGTTTTGTTTGGTAATTAAACTCGTACTCACATATTACTTCATTATAACAAGAGAAGTTGAATTCTATTAAAGTTCTGCAACATTCATTGAAGGCATTCATCCACCACTGTTATGTGGTGTCTTGTGTGTGATGAAACACTTTGATAAGATGGACAGTCGAGGCTCTGAATGCCAAGGTGAGGTTAGAATTAAAGAAGATTTCAGGGAGGCATAGAGGCAATAAATCTTCAAGAGTTCAACTTTGGTCCACCGCAGTCAACAAACGCAGTGCATTCTTATCCACAAACCTTCATCCTTGCAAAAACATTCCTTTCTTTAGCCACCTTTCCTTTTCGGAATCCCTCTTCCGAAGACATACATTCAAAGGTCAACCAAGCTATAGATAAAATACAAACTGTGCATTTCATTTCTGAAGCCAATTAAAGTTTGTTAATTAGACCAGGAGAGAATTATTTTATCATTTATGCAGGCAGGCTAGTCTGTTAATGTTACTGAATTAAATTGTTCATCTCATCTTTTTCTTGTTTTTTTTTTTTTTTTTTGTTACAGATATGCATGCCCTGCTGTCGTAAACCTCAAGGCAAATGATTAAAATCAATAATTCAGCTGGGTGGGGGCGGCGGGAACGTGGTCCAGAATTTGGCAGGCTGTAAGGATATCTGAAATTATGACCTCAGTGAGTTAGCTGTCCTGGTAAATATAGGAGATCTCCCAGAAAATCATTTTGGACAATAAAGCATTCAGACGTGTGGTCATTCTAGCTTCAGGACGTGAAAAAGAAGCCAAACCTGTTACACTGTTACAGCTTTCACAAGCCTTAATCCAACATTTTACAGAGTGTGTCTCTGCAAATGTGGTCGATGTATCTGGCAAAATATTTGTTGACACTTACTTGAAAGGGTTTAGATCAGGGCTCTCAAGGACTTCCACACCATCAAAAGCACCTTTATGGACATTGCTTATTTTTTTGCATTAGATCATACTGCCATACGGCAGTGTCTTCATGAAACTGCTCCCACAAAACCAGAAGCATCCGATTGGTAAGATGAAGAATGACATGTCTTAATACTTTCCGCGTCATTCTATCCTTGTCCAGAAAAGCAAGAACGAGACCAATGAGGTGAGCAGTAGGAATTGAGCATGAATCTGTATTTTGGAAAGTACTGATGATGAACAGATGGGGAAAAGCAACACACGCGAGGTGCTGCTGATTTTTCCTGGCTTCTGTGGTTCATGCCAAGGGCAAGCAAGAAAACAAATAAATACCACCCCACCGAGAACCATCATCATATGTCATATCAGACCTGCTGCTGCTGAAGAAATATTTAGTCACACAAGGTTTCGGTCTGTGTAAAAGTTGGACCATTAAATGCTTTTCCTTGAGCCATGTGGAGAGAGAGCACCCCTGGGCCTGAAGGTCAGAGGGGCCGTGAGATCATCCAAAGGCCTCACGCCAAGAGAAAGACTGAGAATGTCTCTCAGCATGTCAGCTCAGAGGCAGCAATCTAATACTGTAAACATGTTGTCGACTTCAACCCGGGAGGCAAAACCCCACGGGATGCTGAGATCTTCTCTTCACATGGGAAGATTGACAGTGCTCAACATGTCCATCTTGACCGGTTATTTTGGTTTCAAGCATTTCATATATATATATATATATATATATATATATATATACGCCAGCCCTGCCCCTCTGGATACACCCTTTTGTGCGAACCCCACCTCACACACAGAGCATCCCCCACACACACACACACACACACACACACAATTCACCGATGTCACTCGCAAAGAATGGCAATCTGGACGGCCGAGAGAAGCATTTTAAAACGATAAGCGTGAGCTACGATAGTTAACAGGCTGTAAAAATGCATCGCATGCCTGCGCATCAGGCTATTGCTCATCACGGCATGCATGTGTAAGTGCGTGCGTATGCGCTCGTGCACGGTAATGGGTCGATCGCGGGAGGTTGGTTGATCGAAAAGTAGATCTTCGGTCAAAAAGGTTTGGGCACCCCTGCAATATATGGAGCTATGCTAAAAGGAATACAATACAATACAATACATCTTAATTTATATTGAGCCTTCATTACCACTGCAGCTGTAACAAAGCACTTTACAGAACATTTAAAATACAACGTCCAAGAAAACAGAATATTGATCCATATAGACGGCGCATCGTGTGTGTGT